>NC_134546.1:79034415-79372034 GCF_050624435.1 Tenrec ecaudatus
ACTTTCATGCACGATTAGCATCCATTTAAGAAATAAATGAGAAATCACACTACAGATTGCACTGAGAATACAGGCTAGAAATGATTCCATGAAAGAGTTCAAAATTCCTCGAGAAAAACATAGCCAGACACTCAGTAACTACCTATTCCAAATAAAGACCTCAGAACAAATAACCACCTCCTGCAAAACAACAACCAAAAAAATTAAAAACAGAGAAAAATAAAAACCCTAAGTTTTGAGTTTCAGTCATTTTGGAAGGAACAAGCTTGTTCAAGTAGTCCAAAAAATGGCAATTTCTAGGTGGTCTAACAAAAGCCCATGCTGTACCATCCCTCACTCAGCACTCTTTTCCTCAGGACTGAAAGAGAGAGATGAGCTCTGTCCTCCACCCCCACTCGCTGTGGAGGACAGTGGAACCACTTCCTCTCCTGTTCCTTGAGAGAGAGTCCCCTTAGGAAGAGGGCAAACCTGGCTGAACATAGCATGAGAAAGGCTGTGAGTAGTTACATCCCTGCATCTCTGTTGTTGTTGTTGTTGGGGGCCATTCAGTCTGTTTCCACTCATAGGTACAACTGAAGAAATGCTGCCTGCTTGTGTGTTGTCCTCTCAATTGTTATATTTGATTCCATTGCTGCAGCCTCGATGTCAATCCATCTTGTTAAGGGTCTTCTTTTTCACTGACCTTCTATGGTAACAAGAATGATGTCCTTCTTGAAGGACTGGTCTCTTCTGACAACATGTCCAAAATATGGGACATGAAGTTTCCCCAACCTCGCCTCTAAGGAGCATTCTGGCTGTACTATTTCCAAGATAGCCCTAGAGTTTATTAGTGGGTAAGCCACACATTAGTTCCCCGTTGAAGAAGGAAAGTTTACATGGAACTGGGGGCTTGATGTGACATCCTTTTGGGGTGAAGATAAAAGCTCCAGTACCTCCACTGGGACAGAGATGGATGCCTGCTGGGCAGTTTGAATGTCTCAGGTATTTTTTTCTCCCTTCTTTCAAGATATATTTTTTAGAAGGCACCATTTTTCTCATTCACTTCCACCTCTGGGCAACTAGAGAAGTCTACCTGAGACTGGAACTCTGAAGGGGGTTAGGGACCATCTTTAGTTTGTTATCAATCCTTTCTCTGAATAAGTTTGAACATACACTAGCTATGACACCTGAACTTTCCATAGCTACAACCAGTGCAAAGGGATGATTACCAAGTCCATTTCCATATGACCAGCAAAAAGAGTCAGTTACAGATACTGGAGATTTTCCAGATTAAAGCTACAGCTACTCATGATGGTGTTCAGAAGAATGATGTTCAGCTGCTTTAAACAAATGTAGGAATATCCCAAAAGGCTACATAAAACAAAAACCAAAACCAAGTAAAAGAAAAAATTTTAAATATCTAACAAAACCGTTAAAATTTAGTAATAATTCAACAACTGCAAAAACATACCCAGAAGATAAACACAAAGATAGCTGAAATAAATGTCTGAAAGATAAAAATAGTGAAATTTAAACAATGGAAGTCTGAATCAATGAGCTTGAAGACAACTCTTGTGAGACTAAATTAAAAGAAATATCTCTATTTTTAAAATCCTAATAAAATATAAGAATTTTATGGGACAGTATTAACTATAATAATTTATGTTTATAAACACCTTTGAGGAGAAAGGAGAAGAAAAGGACAAAAAGGATATATAGTACAGGAAAATAGTTTTTTAAAAATCTGTTTGAGAACTCAGGAGTTCCTGGTATTTTCAATGGCCTCATATAGCCCACAAGAGAGCTGGGCTATGGGAATCTAAGAAATACTAGGAAGGATCAATGGATTAAAATTATGGGGTTTGTGAACATCAGTAACATTCCATGCCTGTGAAAGGATCTATCTGTCTTGAAAGCAATATTGCCAGAATGCTCTTTAGAAGTCCGAATGGGAGGTGTCATGCCATATACTTTGCATATGTAATCAGAGGGGCCAGCTCCTGGAGAGGCAGTTGTGTTTTCTTGCTGAGATTTCTAAAACAGGAGTTCAGGTAAGAATCAAACAGACAACCCTCCAAAATAATGATTCACATTATCTCTATAAGAATGGGTTTGAACAGAAGAATGGTTGAGGCAATGCCATCGATCAGGACGTGCTCTGTGTCATCAGAATAAGGCAAATCCAACTGGACATCATCTAACAATAACAGAACCAATGAATAATTTGAGTTATATATTTTTGTCTGTGTTTCTTGGCAACTTCAATGTATTCTCTGGTAAAGTACCTATTCAAGTCCTTGTTTATTTTGAGACTCAAAACTGTACCACATGTTCTGTGTCAATTGATGTGAAGTGAGATGTTAACATAAAGAAAGAAGAGTGAACTCCCCAGAGAATGTGCTGAGAAATGCGAACATAGGGTAGAATACATGTCCACTATCAGTCAGGGTTTCTAATGATATCACATGTTATTTACACTGTCTGTGCTCACTGTGGAACAATGGTTTTTCTGATAAGGATCTTGATTTCTCAATAAATGAAGGCCCATCTCAGAGAAGAGATGGGCATTAGACTGGAAACTTCTCTACTTCCCCCACTCTACTCCCAGGGCTTCACACATCAGATCACTTTTCCAATTTCCAGGTTAAATCTAAAACTTGGTGAAAAATCATATAGTGGGCCAAGTTCTCTAGCATTTACAGACCTTGTTCATAGCTCCTGGTTTTACTTTGGATATTTTTCAGCCTGAAGTTTCCTTCTCTCCAGTGGTATCAAGAAATTATAAAAATGGGCTGACATTAGTGAAATTTTCATTATTGTCTGTTTTCCCTCATCCTAGCTGCCCTGTGATTTGAGCCCAGGAGTGATGGGGCCTACTTAAGCTTGGCAGTCTTGGTGACTGTATACTACCAGAGATGGATCTGCCAAAATTTGCAGATGAGGCTGGAACATCTGTTAATGATATGTTTCTGTAGCAGACAGCAATCCCTTAAACCAAAGGAGTTGACTCTAAAGCTTCAAAAACTGTCCACACAGGAGTGGACATTTCCTGCAGCTGACTGAATGACCACTGAGGGAGCAGCTGTCCATTACTGTATGAGACAGACAGTCAGAGGACCCAGTTCCATTCCATTCACTTCAATAATGGGTTGTGCAAAGCACAGGGCCAGGTTTCTCGGGCAAGGGCAATAGCAGAGTCATGGTTGCAAGGAGCTTCCTCTTTGGACCTAGGGCTTCCTTCCATCTAAAATATTTTCTCCATGGATATACTCCACCTTAGTATTTATGGAAAAATCCAATAAACTTTATGATATCCATTCATTTATACATTATATGCATATACAAAATTACATGAGTCCTGGCGGCATAGTGGATGAAAAATAGAAGGTCAGCAGTTTGAAACAACCAGCTGCTCCACAGGAAAATGGCTGGGCTTTCTGCTCCCATAAAGAGTTACAGTTTCAGAAATACTCAGGGACAGGTCACCCCTGTCCTACCCAGTAGCTATGAGCCTGCATTGCTCGATGGGGGTCAGTGAGTGTGAGTGATACACACATTGAGATGTGCAAACACTACATGTATTATTGATAGCTATGACATGTATTCAATTATTTTTATGTCCTGCAGGGCTGTATTCGACTGAATGAAAATGAAAGCACACATAACAAACTGTGGGATTCAACTGAAGAGAACATAGTTGGGAAATTCATCGCCACAAATTTCTGTGTAATAGATATACAGCTCTGAAATTAATTATGTCAGCTTACATCTAATGAAACTAGAAAAAAGGATGAGTATGCCCCAGCATAGACAGCAGGGGGAAATAAATAAGTATAAGAACTGAAATAAATGAAATTAAAGGAATACAATTAGTAAGCTGATTAAACGATAATGGACTGACTGTCAGAAGATGAAGTAAGGAGACAAACATCCACTTTCCTGATCATGACAAAAGAGGGAGGAAACCGGACAGGAGACACTATTTCACATAATATATGGATAAGTTCATGCCCACAGTATAAAAATATCACTTCAATGGAGAAATTCCTTGGAAGGCAGGGAAAAATATTCTCATGAAAGAAACAAATAATAGAATCATCCATTATTATCATGTGTATCCACATATTAAAGGGGATGAAAGGATGCATTGTGAGCTCTAATATCACAACATTGTTGTGTAATATAAAGTTTATAAACTGAAAACTACTTTTAAAATATTGGTAATATATAATAACTAAAGGAATGCTTCATGAACAGCATATTTAAAATCTCTGTTTTCCTTTGAGAGTGCTTGTGTTTCTCTGAGTCTAAGGGAGAACTCGTGCTCATATTCTCTACTCAGCTGCTTCTAAATACCAGGGGACATGCAAATGCAGCTCTCCGCCTGCTCATAAACCGGCCCTGATGCGGGACATCTCAGAGGACAGTCCCAGTCTCTGGAGTCTCTGCTATTTCCATTTTGTATCCCGGAGATAGGTCAGCGACACATAATGAATTTTGCATCAACCTTGGCTTTCATTTTGGCCATTTTACATGGTAATTGTGGTACACTCTTCTATGTGTGTGTGTGTAATTGTAAGTGCCTTAGTTTGTATGTGTTCCACCTAATCACAATGCCTCTGTGTTTGCAGGTGTCCAGTGTGTGGTGGAGTCTGGGGGTGATCTGAGAAAACCTGGGGGGTCTCTAAGACTCTCCTGTGCAGCCTCTGGATTCACCTTCAGTAGCTATGGCATGAACTGGGTCTGCCAGGCTCCAGGAAAGGGCCTGCAGTGGGTCGCATACATTAGTGGTGATGGTAGTAGTTACATATACTACACAGACTCCGTGTCACCATCTCCAGAGCAACTCCAAGAACACCCTCTATCTTCAAATGAACAGCCTGAAAGCTGAGGACACGGCCACGTATTACTGTGCAAGAGACACAGTGAGGTGAAGTCAGGGATTGCCCAGACACAAACCTTTCCTGCAGGGAGGAGACTAGTCTCCAGAGGGCGCTCAGGACCCACAGAGCACAGGACTCACACCCAGGAACAGGTACAGCTGGAGCTTCAAGGCTGGTTTCCTGTGGGGACCTGTGGATTCTTCTAAAACAGTTTCCCTAGGGAAACTCTATCTAATTTAAAAATAATTCTGTGCCTACTCCTGATCCCTATAAATGCAAAGCTGTAACAGGAGAATATAGTCAGTCTTATAACAACAAACAGCCTGTCCCTAAAGACAGGAAATGGTTCTGCCAGGAATTCCATATCAGACTCCTCAAGAAGTTCAGAGAAATACCATATTTCAGTATAAATACATTCCAATTAGACTTTCACTTCGGGAATCCCATGTGCAAGCAAATATATTCATCAATTGTCTTTGATTATCTGGGGGGCTAATATTTTGTATCTGTCTATACGTCAGAACCTTCAGCTCATGCTGGCCAAGATAGACACTAAATTATCTGTGTAAATTCAGGATTCAGGGAGATCTCTAGGACTAAATGAGATCATTTAGTTATTCATGTCAGATGTTGTATCTCCACTTTCACAATCCCACAGAATGTCAACCCACTGTTTCTGGTTTCAGCTATAGATCCACATTTGTCCTTTTAATCCACTCAGCCTACTTCTGGTGACTTTGCTACTAATTTATTGTATGATATCAGTAACATTCCCAGTTTCTAGGGCCCCACAGCCTTAAGTGAGCAATTTCACATATTTCAGTATAAGATTTGGTATGAAATGTATTCTTATATATAAATAACATTACTTATGATGACTTTATGTATACAAAATATCTTCCTGTGTCAGAGGTAAATTGTTTTAGGGTGACATGTACTCTTTCACCATTACTATGACTCTCGAGTAGAAATAGCAGTGTAGTTGTTGAAATAAAGCTATTCCTTTTTAGTGACTTACAAAAGCCATTCCTATTTACAGCAAACATTGAGTTGGAGACACTTTGGGTTAAGTCAGTGAGATTGGTAGATTTAACTGACCTTCAAACTTTTAAATATCTAATAATGTTACCATAATCTAAGGCAAAAGAGAAAATGTGCATCTGACAATTAAAACGTCCTTGCATTCACTGTGAGTGCCTTATAAATATCCAAATCACTGAGTGTAGGAGACCACTGTGTTTATTCCCAAAGTCATCCTCAATCCTGAGCCATGTCTACCTCCTCAACCATCTTCCTCATCACTTTCTGTGGCCTGGAAAAACTGGACGTTGGCCTTGATGAATAGAGAAGTCATGGACAGGACTGTATTCTCTGAGGAAACAGTAAACATTCTCATCCCAGATGAACCCATTTGTAACTTTGTTACAAAGGTACTACTCAGTATCAGTCCACCAGCTAGAGTTTCCTGATGCATCATTTTAGTTCTCACTCACTCTGTGTAGCACACCTTGAAATCATGGGACTCGTTCCCGAGAATATGTCCGTTTCTTCCTCTTCCTGGGGCAGCTCTCTGAGGTGAGTAGCTCAGGAATTGAAACATGAAGGTTTGGGAATGTTTTATCTGATCACATGCCTCAGGTATGTACCTTCAGGTGTTTGTGTCTCCAGGTACAGCTGCAGGGGTTGGACCAGGATTTGTAAAACTCACAGATATTTGCCCCCACCCCCCGCCCCATTATGTCTCTGGATCCTCTTAAATCCGCTATGAGTCTGTATAGTAGAGAGAGGTGAAAGCACAGACTATGCTCCTACCCTTATGTCTTGAGTGCACACCCCCAGTGACCCCTTTAGAGTCAAATTCATTGAATAATGATCTCCATTATTGTGTGGTCGTTGTCATGCATCACGATGAAAGGAGTCCAGGAGAAGGTAGTGTGACTCCAGAACTCCAGGTGAAGGAAGGGGTCTGAGCTGCACAATCCTCCATGATTTTCTCTTCTGTGAATTCTTTGTTTTCCTTGAGCATGTTTTACATTATTGTCTAGGCACGTTCTTTATTTTACTATTATAATTGTCTGTAAAAAAATAAACCCTCACTCTATTTTTCTCTTTTTACTATATCATCTTCTCTATGACTTGTTTATCATACTATTTATAACATATGTAATGACATTTTCCTTGATATTTGTTAGCATAATCATGATATTTAGTTTGAGTTTCATATTTAACTTTATGGGACCCATTTCTGTGTAAAGTGTAAATGTCATGTTGATGTTGTATGAATTATGACCCTTTTCTTACTCTTTTGTATGACTCATTACTTTTTGTGGATGGATGGACAGGTTCAGGATGACCATACATGTCAGCATATTATGTTATCTATGATGTTTTCCCTTGGGGCTTGATAATAACCTAACTCCTGCTAGACTTTTACTGTCAAAATTTGTGAAAATATATTCGGGGTACCATTTGTGATTAGTTATATGCAATTTCCAGCACAGTTAAAATTGTTTTTTGCTAAAAGTACCTGTGTTAGTATTGGTAGACTAGAGAAACAAACCCATAGAAACTCACATGTACATGAGAGAGAGTGTTATATAAAGGATAAGTGTGTGGGGAGAGGTCAGACGCTTACAGATATCCTCCCCAAGGGTAGTTAGTCACCAGACTACAGGGTAGGCCTCTACGGCAGTTAGTCACCACACTAGAGGGTAGGCCTCTAGGGCAGTTAGTCACCAGACTATATGGCAGGCCTCAGTCCATGCTACTGGGTACAATAAACTTCCTCCCTGAGGCCTGCAACCAAGCGTTCTCACCCTACCAATAATGATGTCTATCATTTGAGTCAGGGAACAGGCCATACTGACTCTGTGACATCCAATGTTAAGTTATCCGCCCATCTTAACACACATATGCCCCCAATCCCCCCTCCTACTATTGCACATATGTCCCTAGACCACCCCCTCTCATTACTGTATTACCTATAGCACAACCCCTTTCTGTGACGTTTGTACTCACCTGTAATTAGGGGGCTTGCATGCCCCCAGAGAATATAAAAAGCCTGGACTAGCATTAAAGATCTCTCTCTCTCCATCCACGTGGACCATCAAGCGGGGCTGATGTGAGCATGCTACCATGCATCATGACTGACTCCATTTATTTCAATACTTCACTTCTGTCTCTCATGCTCTCTATAACTTTACTATGCTCTTTACTCATTATCGCTGTACAATTGCGCATACCAGACCCGTAATGATGTGTTAGGGGCTGGCTTCCCCTGACATAAAGCACCCATTATGTGGGGCCCTGTAGAAAAAGAACTCTTTTGAGTTGTATCCTGTGTAATAATTGTACAGCCTCAATCGGACAGTGAGGGTGAATCGGGACACTTTTTTGGTTTATTTTTTTAAGTGTGTTTTTTAGTCCGAGTGAGATATGGGTCAGGCAAAGAGCAAGGACACAGAGTATGGTGTCACTCTTTGCCACCTCTTGAAGAATCAAAATGTAGTGGTAAAGAATAAGAGAATGAAAGAGTTTCTTCAATTGGTAAAGAAATGTAATCCTTCTTTACCCCCTCCCACCCCCTCCAGTCAGGTACCTTTGATATGGAGATCTGGGAAAAGGTAGCCATTAATTTAAGAAAAGCTCACAGGGAAGGACAGAGCATACCTATGGAGACCTTGGATCTGTGGGTGCAGATTAAAGCAGTGATGGAGCCGCTGCAAGGTTAGAGAATGAAAGATCAAGACCAGCAGAATAGTGAGAAACCTCTAAGCTATGAAGACTTAAATCAGGTGAGAAGCAGACAGAATGAGTTTCAGGCAGATGAAAAGATTTTAAGTGTAGCTGAGAAGGCGAAGTTTGAATCAGGAGATAGCAGAGTAGAAGCATCTGCCCCAGCAGAGTATAGTGAAGGGAATAACAGTACTATCAAGCCATCCAGTGCTGGAGGAGAAGAGATTAGATCCAAAGAAATGCAAATAGAGAGATTTAATTTGGAAAGTGAGAGGCAAAGTGTCAGGGAGTAGGAAAGCATCTTTGCTCTCACGAGTGGAGTAGAGTATAGCTTAAGAAGCAGACATAGAATTCGGAATAGCTTATCAGGCACCAAAGAACAAAAAATCATATCATTGGGTGCACATCTCTATGATACGATCGCTGAGGACAAATGGGTGCATAAGCAAATGTGACGAAGAAAGCTGATGGTGCCTGGCTATCAAAAGAGATAGTGTCTGGGGTCTTAAAGGCTTGAAGGTGAACAAACAGCCATCTAGCTCAGAAGCAACAAAGCCCACATGGAAGAAGCACACCAGCCTGTGCGATCATGAGGTGTCAAAGAGATCAGGTATAAGGCATCATAAAAAAAAAAATCTTACCATAGAGAATGAAGGGAGAAGTGCTGAATGGAGACCCAAAGCACATTTGTTGGTCACTGGAGATCCCCTCACAGAGGGGTCTAGGGGAGGAGATGAGTCAGTTAGGGTGCGATGTAGCACCGATGAAGAATACAGCTTTCCTCCAGCTCCTAAATGCTTCCTCTCCTCCCCCCCCCCCCCTGAATACCATGATCCAAATTCTACCTTACAAGTCTGGATAGAGCAGAGGTTGTACACTGGTGCATATAGGAGCTGGAGGCACAGGGAATTCAGGGTGGATGATACCTTCAGGACCAAGGCTGTGAGTGGTGATACTGGGAGAGTAGAGGGTGAGTGGGTTGGAAAGGGGGAACCGATTACAAGGATCTACATGTGACCTCCTCCCTGGGGGACAGACAACAGAAAAGGGGGTGAAGGGAGACACCGGTTAGGGCAAGATATGACAAAATAATAATTTATAAATTATCAAGGGCTCATGAGGGAGGGGGAAGCAGGGAGGGAGGGGGAAAAAGTGGACCTGATGCAAAGGGCTTAAGTGTAGAGGAAATACTTTGAAAATGATGAAGGCAAAGAATGTACAGATGTGCTTTATACAATTGATGTATGTATATGTATGGATTGTGATAAGAGTTGTATGAGTCCCTAATAAAGAATTCAGAATGGCTTATCCTCTTAGAATTATAGACAGGGAGCCCTACGAGCAGCACCCCGAAGGGAATCAAAAAAGGCAATATACTGCCTTTCCATTTAAGCTACTGAAAGATCTCAAGCAAGCAGTATCTAGTTATGGTCCAGATTCACCATTTGTAATAGGTATGGTCAAAAATATGGCAGATATGGAATACTGGATCCCAGCAGACTGTAAAGCTTTGATGAAGGTGTGCCTTTCCCCTTCAGAATCTTTGCAATATTAGATGCTATGGGACGAGGCAGCCCTTGCACTAGCACGCAAAAATGCAAAAGAGGGCATAGATATAGGGATTCACCAACTGCTAGGGGATGAGAATTATATCACAATTGAGGCTCAATTAAACTTTGATGAGCAGACATTTGCTCAAGGTAGAGAAATCTGTCTTAACGCCTGGGAGAGATTAATACCATCAGGAAGCAGGAGGCCAAGTTCCATGACAGTAAAGCAAAGAAATGATGAGCCTTACATAGATTTTATATCCAGGTTGCAGGATGCTGTCCATAAGAATGTAACAGACAAAGGGGCAGTGGATAATCTTATTCTTACATTAGTGTTTGAGGATGTTAGCGAGCGAGACCCTCACCCAGACCACTTACTGAAACAGAGATGGACATAGTAAAGCTTTATTCAGACAGATTCGAATCTGGGCCCACACCCGCTACTGAGACAGGCTCAGTCTGTAAGGCGAGGGCCCTGAACAGCATTAAAGCAGAAGGTTTTATACTTCCTTGTGGGGCGTCTTGCCAAACAAGGGGAGGGGGAAGGCAAGTCCTTGTGTCAAACTGGTAAAACATTCTCAGGAAAGTGAAACAAAACAGTTTTTAAGTCTAACAAAGCAAGGTCTACATTTAAGGTCAGTTTGTCCCCAGTGGTCTGCCAACCAATACTGTATTTACGCCAGGCTGCTTCTTGGAGCATAAACATCCTGGGCTGGGCTACACCTGTTCCAGGCTGCAATTTAAATTTTTTTCCATTTCTGACCTGGGGGTGACCTGCCTGTTACTGTTACAGGGCACCCATTCCTGACCAGGCGGTGGCCTGCCTGTTACTGTTACAGAGCACAGTGTCAAATCCCCCACTTCTTTTGACCGAGAATCAAAGCCTTGATTCAAAATTTTCTTCCTTTTTGCTGCAGGACCTTAGTGTCCTGCGGATCATATTTAGGTTGATGATTTTCATTGTTAAGGATGACCGGAGCTAGAGTGGTTGCAAGTTGGGGTTGCTTGGCAGTTTCGTAAGCATACCGGGGTCCTCTGGCCACTGGGGTGTCCTCCTTTTGGTGGCCTTTGTAATGAAAGACTGTCACCTGCGCGGGTTTCCAGACAGCCGCCAACAATCGCGGAATTTCTTGTGAATTTTTAACGTATTTGCCTCCTGCTGTGAGAAGGCCGCACTCTTTGTATAGCGCTGCATGAACATGGACCATGGAGAACACATACCGGCTGTCTGTAAAAATGCTTACCCACTTTCCTTCAGCCCATTCCAGGGCCTGGGTTAAAGCAATGAGTTCAGCTTTCTGCACTGAAGTCCCTTTTGCTAGGGGTTGGGCCCAGATTACCTTTTCCAGAGTCACCACAGCAGCCCCTGCAAACCGGACCCCGTCCTCCACGAAGCTGATACCCTCGGTAAAGAGAGTCTCTTCTGCCTTTGTTCGTGGTAAGTCAGTCAAATCGGCTCGGAGAGATGTGAGGGAAGTCACTACCTCCACGCAATCATGTTCCGGACCGACTTCCTCACTTGGGTCAGGGAGGAGTGTGGCTGGATTGAGGGCTACTGTTTTAAGGAAGCTGACTCTTGGTGGGTCCAGGAGAAGGACTTGGTACTGGGTTATGCGGGCATTTGAGGGCCATCGGTCCAGAGGTGAGCGCAGCAGTTGTTCCCCATTGTGTGGGGCCGTGACTTGTAGGTCCTGCCCAAAAGTTAGCTTAGAGGCTTCTTTCACCGAAATGGCAGTGGCGGCGATGGCTCACAAGCAGTTTGGCCACCCCGCGGCCACTGGGTCCAGTCTTTTTAATAAATAGGCCACCGGCTGATTCCAGTGCCCCAGTTGTTGAGGTAACACTCCTTTAGCCACTCCTCGGGCTTCGGCCACAAATAAATGAAAAGGTTTATCTAAGATGGGGAGCGCTAGGGCGGGCGCTTACCAGTGCTGACTTGAAGTCCTGGAATGCTTTTTCCTCATCCTCAACCCAATTGTGTTCTTTGCTTGTTCCACCCTTTGCGGCATACAGTGGCTTGGCTATCTCTGCGAAACCGAGGATCCAGAGTCTGCAGTAACCCACTGCCCCAAGGAATTCCCGTACCTGTCTCTTGGTGGTGGGGGTCTTGAGCTGCAGCACCACTTGTATTCGGCTTTTGGACAGTATCCGCGTCCCCTTTGTTATCTGGTATCCGAGGTATGTGACGTTATCCTGTCATAGTTGGGCCTTCTTTGCTGATACTCGGTAGCCCAGTGCTCCCAGAGTTTTTAGCATGTCCCAGGTAGCGTCCTTACACTCCTTGGCAGACTTGGAGGCTAGGAGAAGGTCGTCCACATATTGGAGCAATGTTACCTCGGGGTGCTGGGTCAGGAACTCCTCCAAGTCCTGGCTTAAAGGTTCATCAAACAAAGTTGGGGAATTTTTGAAACCCTGAACTAAGCGCGTCCACATGAGTTGGTCCAACTGCCCCCGTTCGGGGTCCACCCATTCAAAGGCAAAGATGGGGCAGGCTGAAAAAGGCATTCTTTAAGTCCAGAACAGTATAAACACATTTCTCAGGCTTTAAGTCACTTAGCAGGGTATACGGCTTAGGCACAGAGGGGTGGATGGTTTCCACTCTTTTATTTACTTCCCTTAGATCCTGGACTGGCCGGAAGTCCCCAATGCCTGGCTTTTGCACCGGGAGCAGAGGTGTATTCCATGGTGACTGGCAGGATACTAGGATCCCGGCCTCTCGGAGCCTATTAATGTGCTTGGCTATGCTAGCCTTAGCCACTCTCCTGATAGGGTATTGTCGGACAAGGACCAGAGTGGCCGAACTGAGCAACCGGACCACTATCGGGGGCCTGTGGCTAGCTAGCCCAGGTGGGTTAGTCTCTGCCCAAACACTGGGTATTTCTTTCTGGAACTCTTGGAGCAAGTAACCTTTTTCTGGAGCATTCTCTGGGCTCTCTAGTAACCAGTATTCTTCCTGAGCTGGGAAGATGAGTAAAATTTTGCCTTCTCTTGTGTGGACCTGAGGGACCTTTTCTTCAAAGGAAATGGTGGCCTGGAGTTTATGTAGCAAGTCTCATCCTAGCAAAGGTTCTAGGCATTCAGGGATGACCAAAAAGGAATGAGTGATGGTCCCCTTTCCCAAGTTGGTGATGCGGGCTTCAGACCAAAGGTAGGCTTTTTCTTTTCCTGTGGCCCCCACTATTTTTGTCCGTTATTTTGAAAGGGGGCCTTGGGGTTAGAGCAAAACTGAGTGAGTAGCCCTGGTGTCTACGAGGAAACTTACTGGTTGGTCCCCCAGTTTTAAGGTTACCCCGGGCTCCCCGGGGGAGCTGGAGCCCTGACGTCCTCATTCAGTGTCCTCGAGGACTGGGTCAACACCTTTTGGGGGTCCTTTCCTGGCCGGGGGCTTCTCCAGGCAGTCCTTTTTCCAATGGCCCAATTTTTTGCAATAGGCACATTGGTCCTTCCCAAGCGGCTTACGGGGGCCTCACGCTGGCAGATGTTAGGAATTTTGTGAAGGTCTGTCACTGGCAAGCAATACTCGGGCCACCTTTTGAGTAAGCGTGTGAGTGGCTTCCTTGGGGTCTTCTCTATTGTCAAAAACCCTCTGAGCTATGGACAATAATTCAGACAAAGACTTTCCTTCAAACTCTTCTAATTTCTGGAGCTTTTTTCTAATATCTGGGGCAGACTGGGCTACAAACTGAACTGCTAGGGCGGCCTGTCGATGGGGGTGTAAGTCCGTAGGCCTTACACAGCCTTTCTAGAAACGCTGTTGGGCTCTCTGTAGGTCATTGCCTGGTCTCAACTATCTTTGAAAGATTGATGGGCTTTTTATCCGCACCCTTGGCCCCCTCTTGTAGGATACGGCGGAGCGATTGAGAGCCCGTTCCCCCGCAGAGGTGTTGCGGTTCCATTCGGGATGGGTGGAGGGGAACGCGGCCTCAATGAGGGCTGGGTCAGTGATGGGTTCTCCATCCTCATCTTAAACATTTTTCTTAGATTCCATTTTAATTCTTTCTCGCTCTTCAGCGGTGAACAGGATGTTTAAGAGCTGCTGGCAATCATCCCAGGTGGGCTGATGGATGTAAAAGACAGACTCTAGGAGAATACTCATGGCTTGGGGCTCCTCACTGAAGTGGGGGTTTTGAATTTTCCAATTATAAAGGTCGAAAGTGGTAAAAGGGACATAGACTCTTAAATTGCGCCCACGGCTATCAACTTCTCCAACCTCACGTAGTGGGAGCTGGGCGGCTTGGGGGTTGTCGCCAAAAGGGGCTCCTGATCAGGTATGGGGAGGACTAAGAGGATCGGGTTGGGTGGAGTCGGGGGAAACGGCTCTGGTGGTGGTGGCTGGTGTAGGGGTTCCCAGTGTAGCCAGTCTTGGATCGGTGTACGGGGGAGGTCTGTCCTGGCGGGCAACAGCGGGCTCCTCTGGGGGCGAGGGCAAGACTGGTTTGGAGACCCGCCCTTGTCCCGGCAGTTTTCCGGCCAGAAGGACTGGCCTTCGCAGGTGGTGGTCTAAACAGTTTGCTGGGTCCGGTGGACACCCACAAGCTTTTAAATACTTAGGGCTATCATAAATGATATCAATATAGGGAAATTGATCTGGGTGGCCCAGAGTGCTATAACAAATCCGCTGGACCAATGAAGCTTGGAGGGGATTAAAAGAGCCCTCCGGGGGCGAGTCCACTCCAAATGTGGGCCACTCAGATTCACAGAATTTTCTCAAATTAAAAGCGTCTACAGAAACACTTTATCTGTCCCCCCAGCGCCTGAAATCAGAAAAAAAATTTTTAACACACATTCAAGCGGGGTGGGCGAGCCCTGGACTAAACATTCGCGGGTATTATCGGAACCCTTAGAATTTTCCTGGCCCATAATTAAGCTTAAAGAGACAAATAATACGTACAATCCTAATAACAAAAATGACAAGTTTTCAGTTAGACAAACTTCCTATCAGCATTTTTGGCCGGCCACATTCACTCTCACTTCAAAATTTGGAATTTCCAATAAACCAGGACCTCCACAGTCGTCACTGTTTCAGTCAGACTCCGGGGCCTGCGACGGCGTACCGTTCTCCGTAAATCTCACTGCGGAGCGCTCCTAACCAGGAATCAGGAATGAAAACAGGCCGTACAGGCAGTAACTGGGCTGCTGGGTCAGGACCCTCCAGGAGTGAGTTGCAGGCAGGGACCCCAGTCCCTGGGGTCTGGGGAATCTCGCTGGGGCCTCCAAATGTTAGCGAGCGAGACCCTCACTCAGACCACTCACTGAAACAGATGGAAACAGTAAAGTTTTATTCAGACAGATTCGAATCTGGGCCCACACCCGCTACTGAGACAGGCTCAGTCTGTAAGGCGAGGGCCCTGAACAGCATTAAAGCTGAAGGTTTTATACTTCCTTGTGGGGCGTCTTGCCAAACAAGGGGAGGGGGAAGGCAAGTCCTTGTGTGAAACTGGTAAAACATTCTCAGGATAGTGAAACAAGACAGTTTTAAAGTCTAACAAAGCAAGTTCTACATTTAAGGTCAGTTTGTCCCCAGTGGTCTGCCAACCAATACTGTAGTTAGGCTAGGCTGCTTTGGAGTGTAAACATCCTGGGCTGGGCTACACCTGTTCCAGGCTGCAATTTAAATTTTTTTCCATTTCTGACCTGGGGGTGACCTGCCTGTTACTGTTACAGGGCACCCATTCCTGACCAGGTGGTGGCCTGCCTGTTACTGTTACAGGGCACAGCGTCACAGAGAACTCAAATACTACTTGTCAGCCTGCCATAGGCCCTTTCAAAGAACAGAGCAAGCTGTTAGATTATATCAGGCTTTGCAAAGACGTAGGGACAGATGAGCAAATAGCCAACCTCATGGCTACAGCTTTGGCAAGCTATGCCAGACCTAAAGAGAGATGCTTTACATGTGGAGCAAGGGACATTACCAGAGAGACTGCAGGCAGATATCGCAAAAGAACAGGGAAGTTTACAACAGAAGGGACCCAGGCAGAGGGCCCGAGATGAGCTCAAAGGAATCCGGACTCTGCCCCCGCTGCAATAGAGGCAGGCACTGGGCAAAGAATTGTTGTTTAAAGCTTAACAGTAAAGGACATGTACAAGGAGATAACGCCCAGCCAATAAAACGTATCGTGGGGCATGCTCTGAGCCCCTCTAAACGGAGCACAGGATATAATCCTCAGATGCAGGGCTCCATTGGAAGTGCTACGGATCCTCAGTCTGATGTCCACTCCTTCCAGCACCGATCAGATATTTGGCTCTCCTCCTCTAGTAAAGGGAACTCTTCACTAAATTTGACCAGTCAGGAAAACATCCAGCTTTTACCCAATAATGAGCCTACTGCAGTCAAAACAGGAATTGGAGGCCACTTACCGGAGGGCACAATTGGGCTTTTGTTAGGGAAATCTGATTTAAATGCACTCAGTATACAAGCTATCATAGATGTGATTGATCAGAATCATGATGGAGAAATTAAAGTGATGGTTAGATCCAGCATGCCCTGGGTCATAAGGAAAGGAGACAGTTTAGGGCAGCTATTGCTACTCCCTTATGCTCCCAAAAATGAAAATAATGTTGCTGAGGGAGAGACAGGTGGCTCCAGGAGTCAGGAGGTATTTTGGAGCCCTGTTCTAGATAAGCAGTAGTGTCCGTTTATGGAGCTAACAATTGAAGGAAAGAAATTCTCAGGATTCTTGGACTCAGGGGCCGAAGTCTTTACAATCTGGGCTCATGAAACCAGTGGCAACTCTCACCCCCATTAATCTGTGGGGAAGCAATCTATTACAGCAGTGGGGGCTAGATTATATAACTCTCCACAAGATTCAGTAGCACAGAATATCATGAGGAATATGGGATATAAAGGTAATGGACCTGGAAAGGATGAGCAGGGAGATCCATGGCCCATTGAGGTGACTCCCAAAAATGACCGTCATGGCCTAGGATATCCAAATTTTTAGTCGGGGCCGCTGTCGTAAAGCCTGCACCCATCAAGCTGACTTGGAAGTCTGATGACCCAATATAGGTAGAGCAGTGGTCCCTTAATAATGAAAAATTGCAGGCTCTACATGATCTAGTACAAGAACAGCTGAAAGAGGGTCATATTGCAGAGACTCTTAGCCCCCGGAACTCCCCTGTCTTTGTCATTAGAAAGAAATCAGGCAGATGGAGGATGCTCATAGACTTGAGAGCTATTAATTCTATTTTACAACCTATGGGGACTATGCAGCCAGGCCTCCCTTCGCCTAGCACGATTCCAAAAAACTGGGATATGATTGTGATAGACCTGAAAGATTGTTTTTACACTATTTAGTTAGATCCTGCTGATTATGAAAGATTTGCTTTCACTGTACCTGAACTAAACCATAAAGCTCCGAATAAGAGATACCACCTTAAAACTCTGGCTCAAGGCATAGTAAACAGTGCTATTATGTGTCAATTCTTCATAGGGAAGGTGCTGGAGCCGGTCAGAGGACTATTCTCTGAGGCGTATATAATACACTATATGGATGATATTTTAACAGCTGCACCTAACAGTGCCATGTTGAGGCAGACTTATATGCACGTCAGTGAAGCAGTCTCTCAGGCGGGATTAGTAATTGCTCCTGATAAGATTCAAACTACCAATCCCCACATCTATCTTGGTACAGTGATAGATCGGAGGACAGTAAAGCTACAAAGACTTGAGATTAGATAAGACCACCTTAGAACATTAAATGATTTCCAAAAGCTTCTAGGAGAGATAAACTGGGTAAGGCCTTACCTAGGAATCCCCACAGAAGAACTCAAACACTTATTTGACATATTAAAAGGGGACCCTCAATTGACCAGTCCCAGAGAGCTCACTCCTGAGGTTCGCCTGGAACTACATTTGGGGGAGGAGAGGCTCAGCCAGGGGAAGATCTATCATGTCGATCCTGACAAGAGCATACACCTTATTATCTTTCACACTCCAGTCACTCCCACTGCAACTCTGGCCCAAGAGGACAAGCCTTTCGAGTGGATACATTTAGGGAACACAGGTCCAAAGGTCATCTGGCCTTATTGGGAGCAAGTAGCTAAGCTACTATCCAAAGGCAGGCTCCACTGCCAGCAGCTGTGTGGTTTTGATCCAGCTGTCATAATTCTGCCTTACACTCCCGCTCAAGTGAGGAACGTTTTAGAACTTGCCACGGATTTTCAGATAGCCCGAGCCGAATTTTATGGTAAGCTAGACTGTCACTATCCTCCAGGGAAGCTTTGGGGCTTTCTAAAGCAGACTCACTGGACCCTCAGCAAAGTGTTCTCACACAAGCCGATTACAGGAGCGCCCACTTACTTCACATATGGCTCCAGCAATGGCATGGCAGCCTACTGGGTTCCCTCCTCTCATGCTTTTCAAACTGGCTACACCTCTGCTCAGAAAACAGATATTTGCCATCATTTTATTACTTAAGGAGGCAAAGCAACCTATCAATATAATCAGTGACTCTGCCTACACAGTGCAGGTCTGTTCCTTTATTGAGACAACAAAGTTGAAGGTAGATCCATACTCTGACATTGGCAAATTATTCCTCACTTTACAGAAACAGGTAAGAGCATGCTCTCATCCCTTCTTCATAGGACATACGAGAGCACACACGCGGCTGCCAGGGCTGATTTCCCTGGGAAACGCCAATGCAGACATGCTAACACAAAAGGCATTCACTACCCTAGAGCCTCCGCAAGCAGAACACCAAAGGTTACACAACAATGCTGCCAGCCTTAGGAATAGATTTCACCTGACATGGACAGAGGCCAGGCAGATTGTCAGAGAATGCCCTCACTGCCATCACACCTCACTCAGAGAAGGGCCTGACGGAGTCAACCCACGTGGTGGCCAGTCAAACGCTATCTGGCAAATGGATGTCACTCACATACCTTCATTTGGACGTCTAGGACCTGTGCAAGTTACCATAGACACCTTCTCAGGATTTTTATGGGCATCAGCCATTGCTGGCAAGTCCACAAAATATGTCATCAGCCACCTGCTAGCCTGTTTCGCTGTGATGGGCACTCCTACACACTTAAAGACAGACAGTGGCCTTGCCTACACTAGCAAGAGATTTCACAATTTCTGCAAAGATTGGAACATCCATCACATAACAGGTATACCTTTACAACCCCCAAGGCCAAGCCCTCATTGAATGGGCACATGGCACAATAAAAACACAATTATCTAAACAGAAGGGGGAAATGAAAGGTGAGACAGCACACAATAGACTCCATTTGACCCTATTGACTCTAAATTTCTTCTCACTACCAAAGGACTCTAATGTAACTAGGGCAGAGAAATACATTTCTACCTCCATAGAGAAAGCTGACCAGGAGAAAATCTGGTGGAGAAACGACGATGGGGTGTGGAAACCAGGCTTGCTGGTGACCAGGGGTAGGGTCTATGCTTATATGCTTTCAGATGGCAGAGAAAGTAGATGGATCCCCCTTAGAAGAATCCAACCACAGATTGAGAGGAACAAGGAAAAGGAAGAATCCACCTAGCCACTCCAACCCTGACTCTGTCCCAGTCAAGGAGATGACAGCCCCCTCTATAAGTAAGAGACATTGTAGGATCAAATGCTCTACAATACATCCCCCTAACTGGGGACAGATAAAAGCTTTGAACTAGGAGGCACGAACAACACTAGCCAACACTGGCAGGCCTGTCACCCGTGAGAGTGTGCTCCTGGCAATGCTTGCTGTCATGTCGGTTGTCTCCACGGAGGTAAGTGCCAATCACGCTTATTGGGCTTATGTCCCCCATCCCCCTCTACTAGAAATCGTGGAGTGGACCCAGGTTTGCCCTGTCGTGTTTGTAAATGATTCAGTATAGACCCCAGGGCTTTGGGGAAATGGAATAGCCAGACACCCCGATGAAGAGGGCAGCGATTTTAATTTCACTCTGGGATTTGAAACTCTGCCTTTATGTGTGGGTGCCAGCCCTAGTTGTTTAAACGTTAACTCTCAGGCATGGAATAACTGGTTGACCTTTAATAAAAGCAGCTATGGCTTCTATATGATAATGGGCGAAGCATTTGCAGAATAATAATGAGTTAAATTTGAGGTAGGCAACAAAGAAAATCAGTCTACAAATGAGATGGGTGTACACAGATAAATGACAATTTACCTTAGTATTTCGTGTTTCCTCGAGCTATGAACATATTTCACCCTGTTCTCAGAACTACGTTTTATGGGGATTCATGATCATGTGGAAGAGTTAGACCATAGCAGTGTTTGCTATATGTTTTGTTTTTTCTCCTCAGAGGAGCAGATTCTTCCCATTCTAAATTGTAATGCAGGATTGTGATGCTGGGAATCTACATGGTGATGAAATGGGAGAACAGGAAGTTTCTATGTGTTCTTCTGATTGAGGCTGAACCTTTTATAGCACCTGGGCAGTAAGGCTCTAACCTTCATGCCTGGGGTGTAGTGTATAGCTTGGCCTGTCCATGCTCCTTTCCTTCATTGAAAAATCTCCTTTATGTTTGATCTTTTAATAACTGTTCACTATACCCTCACATTTAGGTCTCATGGGTAGAATAAGGGGTGTCTGGTTGATAGGGGAAATATTTCACCTCCAGCTATGAAAAGTCAATGGAATTGTCCTTTCTCTGGTGAGAAATCTTTTGAGTTGCTAAAAGTCTCCCCCTCCAGTGTCTGAAACACAGGGCTTATTTTGAATGTTCACTTGAAAATCTGGAGGGGTTTTTTAGTCAAAGTCCACAAAGTTCGGGGCTCCACTAATGACTGGCCCCAGAACTTTCTCACTGTCTCAGTAAACAGTACTGTCTCTAGAAATTTATAAAATTTTAATTTACATTTTTGTTTTGTTTTATCAAAAGCGTGTGTCTGGTAGCTTCTGATTCAGGTAAGCAGAACACAGTTGTTCCCATCTGAATAGACCTCCTTTAGATTTCGGATGGCATTTGATATGCCAATTCACTTCAGTTCTCGATGCATGCAAGGACTCCCAGCATTAGTGCACCCACGGCTCATGTTGCAAAATAAGAAGCAGGTGCCTGACTCAGAGAGGAGGAGACAGTCCAAGAAAGAGAGCAGGGGTCCAGAGTGGAAATAGAGGGGCAGGTGTCCAGAGAGGGCCTAGAGCTTGTATGTGGGCAGAGAGTTGTGGTCATCTCCATGTGACAAGACATTATAGAGGGATGAGTGGACAGATAGTATAGGGTGTTTCATCGCCCAGCACCGGGAAACTGATCTACATTTGATCACCCCTTTTGCTTTGTCCCTAGGTTCTTCGAGCTGAAACCTAAGAAACCAATGCCCTGGCCTTGAAATGAAGAGCATCCAATGGTTACTAAGTTTCCTCGAGCCCTGAGCACTTGAACTGTTTTAGGACCATTCAGGCAAGGAAGGATTCCCCCCACCCCCAGAAAATAGGTACTGTACACTAGAAAAATATCTGAGTTTGTAGAGATATGTCCTAATCTTATGGGCTCTTGTTAATCTTTTTCACAACACTGATATCTTTTTTTCTTACATTTTATTAGGGGCTCATACAACTCTTATCACAATCCATACATATACATACATCAATTGTATAAAGCACATCCATACATTCTTTGCCTTATCATTTTCAAAGCATTTGCTCTCCACTTAAGCCCTTTGCATCAGGTCCTTTTTTTCCGCTACCCCCTCCCTCATGAGCCCTTGATAATTTATAGATTGTTATTTTGTCATATCTTGCCCTATCCGGAGTCTCCCTTCTCCCCCTTCTCTGCCGTCCGTCTCCCAGGGTGGAGGTCACATGTGGATCCTTGTAATCAGTTCCCCCTTTCCAACCCACTCACCCTCAACTCTCCCACCATCGCCCCTCACACCCCTGGACACAAAGGTATCGTCCAGCCTGGATTCCCCACGCCTCCAGCCCCCATATGCACCAGTGTACAACCTCTGCCCTATCCAGTCCTGCAAGGTAGAATTCGGATCATGGTAGTTGGGGGGAGGAAGCATCCAGGATCTGGGGGAAAGCTGTGTTCTTCATCGGTACTACCTTGCACCCTGACTGACCCATCTCCTCTCCTAAACCCCTCTATGAGGGGATCTCCAGTGGCCGACACTTGGGCCTTGGGTCTCCACTCTGCACTTCCCTTCATTCAATATGGCATATATATACATACACACACATATATATATATACATATATCTTTTTTTTTCTGCATGATGCCTTATACCTGGTACCTTTGGCACCTCGTTATCTCCCTGGCTGGTTTGCTTCTTCCATGTGGGCTTTTTGCTTCTAAGCTAGATGGCCGCTTGTTCACCTTCAAGCTTTTAAGACCCCAGACACTATCTCTTTTGATAGCTGGGCACCATCAGCTTTCTTCACCACATTTCCTTATATACCCATTTGTCTTCAGCGATCCTATCATGGAGGTGTGCAGCCAATGATATGATTTTTTGTTCTTTGATGCCTGATAACTGATCCATTCGGGACCACGTGATCACACAGGCTGGTGTGTTCTTCCATGTGGGCTTTGTTGCTTCTGAACCAATGGCCGCTTCTTTATCTTCAAGCCTTTAAGACCCCAGTCACTATCTGTTTTGATAGCTGGGTACCATCAGCTTTCTTCACCACATTTACTTGTTCACCCACTTTGGCTTCAGCAGTTGTGTCGGGAGAGTGAGCACCATAGAGTGCAAACTTAATAAAAGAAAGTATTCATGCATTGAGGGCGTGTTTGAGTAGAGGCCCAAGGTCCTTCCGCCACCTTAATACTTAACCTATAAATATAGACACGTAGATCTATTTCCCCATCCTCATATATATATTTGCATGTACATGTCTTGTCTAGACCTCCGTAAATGCCCCTTGACTCCTAGCTCTTTCCTCCATCTCCCTTGACTTTCCTCCTGCCCCACTACCATGCTCCATCACCACCTGGGCTACAGCTATATCTCTTCTCTATGCAACCTTACCCTTGATCATTCCGCACCAGGCCTGCCACTCCCCCCTCTCTACCATTTTGTGTCCCATGTTGTTCCCATTTCCCTGTATTTAACACCACTTCCTTAGCCCCCTTAAGCCTCCTACCCCAAGTCCCCCCAGAACTGTCAGTCCCGTTGTTTTTCCTCCAGATAGTTCATCCAGCCTGTCCTATTCAGACAGACCTGTGGAGACACTAACATGCACGAAAACAAGACAGAGGAAAACAAAGCAACAGTATACAACCAGACAACAAAACAACAAAAACAAACTGACAAGAGCAAAACAAAACACTTCACAAAAGAAAAGCTTGTAGTTAGTTCAAGGATCGTTTGCTGGCCCTTAGGAGTCTTTTCCAGTCCTGTCTGTTGGGGCACCACGCCCTGGCCCCAAAGTCCACTTTCAGCATTCCCTGGGAATGCAGTGTCTAGGGCTGGGTATCCGTGTTTTGAAGGTTCTGCGTGGCCCCGCTGCCCACTCCATTCCCTTGCTGTTCCACTGCACTCCCCCAGTGCTTTGCCTCAGAGTGGTGGGATCAGGTCAGGTGCAATTCCCACACTGTGTCTCCGGTGCTGTCTTCTGTATCGCCCTTAGTCACTGATTGGCATCATTTCTCATAGTGGGGCCAGCCATGTTGTTCTCTCTGTGGACTGGCAGCTCTACTCAGGAACATCATCCTCACGGCCCGGTGGGCCAGACTGTGTTCCACTCTCTCCTCCTGCCCCTTCATCTGCTCCCGTGTGCTCTGATCAGATATGTCCATCTCCCGGAGCTGCAGAGTCAATGTCGTCCTTTGGAACAAATTCTTTTTGGGGGAGGGGCAGGAATCCACTTAATTTATGGACAGGGGCCAGCCTCCCAGACCTCTCCACTGGTTCCCTACTCCATGCCGGGATATTGCATTCACACCTTGCGGCACTGGGTTGAGGTCTGGTCCCACTTTCCCTGTGGAGATGTAAACAATACCCGCCCCTTGGGTGGATTAATGCCCCATGCCCCCACTCCCCTTTTCTTCCTTATATTCATCCTTTTGTTTTCCATGTAGACAATGGTGGAGGAGGGGGGGGAAGGAAAACAAAAGGATCTTTACTTATTATCGCTGTACAATTGCACCTACCGGAACCATAAGGATGTGTTAGGGGCTGGCTTCCCCTGACAGTGACCTATACTGAGTGCTTGGATTTCCCCATTGAAAAATATATATTAATTTGGAGATACATCGAGATTCTAATTCAGTAAATGAGTGGTGTAAAACCTTAGCCTGGGGACAATATTTTAAACTTTGTTACTGAGGCAGACTAGCAAAAGAAATTCCATTTCTGTAAACTGCTAAGTAACTTGCCCATTCCTCCCTCCCATCTCAGAAAGTTGACTGCTAGTTGACCTGCTTGTTCTCCCTCCCCTTATGGGAAAGTCTCTGCTGGTGATTAATTTTAGCATGTGCTTCCATGTGTTCCCAGGTTCTGGACAGTACAATTAGTTTTGAATATTCTTCAATATATCATTTGTTCTGATTCAATATTGTTCCCTGTGATAATCTGAACGGTGTAGTTAATCTTGTTATGGTAACCAGGATGTTATAGTCAATTTTGGTATTGTTTCTTTCTGATGAGGAATGTACTATGTAATGCATACTTGGTCTTCTTGAAGTTACCAGAATGTTATAATCAATGCTGTACCCTGTAAGGCTCCCTAACCCCAAAGAATAGTAACATTAACTTTGCTTTCTGCTTCTTTTCATATTTGCTTAAGTCTTATACAAATGATAACGGAGTTTTTTGCCTTTAAAAGATGGACTGAAACGTGGACTTAGGACTTCAACCAAGGACTCACTTTTAGATTCTAGCAGTCCAGTTGTAAGTAAATACCCTTATAAATTATGAAGACATTATAGTGGCTGTCATTTATTTAAAACTGCAACATTATGTAGAAAGAATCTGAAGGGGTTTCTGTTCTGAAACTGCATGGTTAGAGATAGTGTCACAGCTTCTAGAGTCAGTAATATGAACAGTTTTCAAAAATTAGACAATCATTGAGTTTAGGAAATAAATGTAAGGTGAGTTCCATGAGCAGTGTGATGGGGCTGTGTCCAGAGCACAAATGGAGAGGCTGTCCTTGGTTGGAGATGCTCACACTTCAATTGAACCAGAGCCCCCTGGGTAAGGGACATTTACACGAGTGTCTGAGCTCATTCTCTAAATTTTGAGGATGGATGAACCCAATTTTGTTGTATGGATGAACCTAATTTTAGTGGAAAGTGCCTACTGGGTTTCAAGAAAATGTCTTTTTGTTGAAGATCTAAAATACTGCACTTGGCTTTTCTTCTTACTCTGATTATTTCCTGAAATGATTATTTTCCATCTACTGCTCTACTGAATCTTTATACTTGAAATCAGGCACAACTTATTGCGCATCATTTTGGATATTCCAGCAAACAAAGGTGTGTGTATGTGTGTGTGGGGGGGGGTGTCTTTTCAGAATCTTGGTTTTTTAGAGACTACAGAGTTAAAATATTAACTTGTCTGAAGACCAACTTTTCTTGGTGGCACGTTCTTCCCTGAGACCCTATGGCACTTGAATCTCTTTACTTACATTGAGGTTGACCTCACTCATCAGGCTATGGGATGTAGTGTGGATATTGCTTGTAAGAGTGGCGGGGTTGGTAAAGACCATGGCCCAAGGTCAGAAAAATTCTGGCTATATAAGATTAGTAGGACAACTCCTACTTGAAACATTCTGTCAGAGGCTTCAGCTCATGTGTGCATAAATAAAATGCAAAGCTAGGAGTGGAGACTGTTCTTCAGACCAGCATCTGGTTTACCCTTTTCTGAATTTCAGAATTTTGACTGAACAGAACCCTCCACTACGATTCATTTCCTCAAACTTTCACGACTTTCTGTTGGACGCTGCAGTGATTCTCAGAACCCAGAAATCTGAGGGGATCTCCTCAAGGGTGGAGTGGGTGGGAATTGGAGCTGAATGGCTTCACTGAAGAGTTGGACCTTTGGGAAATTATCAATCCTTGGAACTAATTTGGTATTCGTGTTTCTAAAAGATGTTACTCTCACACATGGAAAACTACTAAGGACTATGAGGAGGTTAATTAAGAGATGTCAGGGTGTACAGGAAAAAAATGGGTCTTGGAGACTGTGAAGACTGAAGATGTTTCAAAAAACGTCATATAGAAACCCACGGCAGGGCAGGGGCAAAGAGGGGCTGGAAGGAGAGAACACTGGGCTCAGAAATTCTGGGCATTCTTTGACCTTTCCCACACACCTCTTGAGAAAATCCTTCTTTCATTATAGATTAACATGCATATGAGTTAAAGCAGTTACCCTACAACGGGCTCATAAGGAAGAGGGGAGTCTGATCTCCATTACTTTCAGCTTATAAGGGCAGGGCTCCCTCACATGCAAATTATTCTTCCGACACTAAGGTCAAATTCACCATTGGCCTGGGAAGGCTAACAGTTCTCTTCACACATGGGTGTAGGTCTCTTGGGAAAGCCCAGCTGCAATCTAAAGATACTATTGCTCTGTGTTCTCCTGTGCCTGGTGACAGTCCCCCAAGGTGGGAGATTCAGATATCTGAACTGGGTCTATGTGGATGTTTTTGAACACAAGTGACTGACAGGGACCATCTGTGTTTGCATGCAGGAGTCCCTTCCCAGTGCAGCTTCAGGAGTCGGGTCCAAGAGTGGTAAAGCCCTCCCAGAAGCTGTCCCTCACCTGCACTATCTCTGGTTTCTCCATCACAAGCAGTGGTTACAGCTGGAAATGGATCCGCAAGACCTCGGGGAAGGGGCTGCAGTGGATGGGAAACAGATGGTATGATGGTGATACATATTATAACCCGTCCTTCCAAAGCCGACTCTCCATCACCAGAGACACATAGAAGAATCTGTTCTCCCTGCAGCTGAGCTCCGTGACTGCTGAGGACACGGCCATGTATTTCTGTGCAAGGAGCACAGTGAGGGGAAGCCAGTGTGAGCCCAGACACAAACCTCCCCTGCAGGAAGACAGTGGGCAGCGGGGCCACACAGAACCCTCAAAGCACAGGCACCCAGCCCTAGACAAGCCCAGATGGATGACAGGGAGGATTTCCTGTTGGAATTCCTCTCTTAGCTCTCAGCATCCCCAAGGATGGTTTTTCTTTTTCTCTAAATTCTCTCCTCACTGAAGGTTTGAAATAAGGAATTAGCATTTTCTGTGGCACTACAAATATTAAACCTGACTCTGATCCTTCATTGTCATCAATGGTCCTTTTTCTTTCTTGACAAACAGGTTAACATGGTCATTCTCATCCTATCTCTTAATCTAAGTTTGTTTAAGGGTCAGGTCTCTGGAGATGTCTTTCTGCATTGCTCCCTGTGGGCTGTGGGTAGTAAGTGACAATAGATCTCTAGGTATGAGAAAATAATTGTGGTGACTTGTGGGCCTAAACTGTGGCATGTCTTCAGGGATGCTTGCTACCCATTTTCTCCCTTGATGCAGAAACAAAGCATATGGAGACCCTCGACAGCGGGAACAGGTGCACTGGTGTGACCTATCTGCTTGGAGGAGTCCTTTGTGAGATTCCTCTTTGGAGTCATAAAGAGTCCACATCTTTGGAAGGACAATTTTGATTGAAAAAATAGCAACTGCGTCACAAGAGGAGGAAATTCCAGATTAATATCTAAGAATTCTCTTTAGAATTGACAATAGTGAGATGTCTCACATATTTTGGACATGTTATTGGGGAACCAGTCCGGAGAGAAGAATATCCTGTTTAGTAGAGTGTAAGGAATATAAAAGAAAATGCTCAGTTAGATGCACAGACAGAGTGGCTGCAAACATGGTCTCAAACTCAGGAGCACGTGACGATGGTTCAAGACTTGGCAGTTTATGTGTTTGCTCTCTGGTACATAGTTATTGTGAGTAAATCTGACTCAAAAACACCGAACAACATCCCTGATGAAGTGAGGTACAGAACATTTAGAGTAATTCTGGTTAGCCCAGTAATTAACTAAAATAACTATATATGATAGCTTTTTATATTGGAAAGTGATAAATTATTTAATATATAAAATTCAATACATATACCATTCTTATTAAATTTAACTATATTACTATCAAAAATTAGGAAAACAAAGTGTAATAAATAAGTAATAAACATGATAAACAAAGATGATATATAAATATACTCTCTCTGATACCATAGTGGATGCTACATTGGAATGTAACTAAGTACAAGAATAGTAGTTCAAAATCACATGCAATCCAAGGGAGAGCTATAAGGCTCTGAAAAGATGTGCCAGGATTGTAAATTATATCATTAAAATCCAAAGGGGGGAAGAGTATCATGGCTTAAATTGGGAGATTCTGGTGTGAGAATGCTGTGGGTGACAGTGAAAACGCAAAACACTTACAGGATTTACAGTTTATAAGCCTCCGGAAACTTCCCTCGAGCCATAACTGAGGAATGGGAATAACCAGGTGCTCACACTGAGAGCATTGGAGAAAGGACTAAAGTAAATTAACATGGCAAATCTGACTTGAATGATTAAAACGTTATCATTTGATCTCCCTTTTGATACCCTTTGTGCTTGATTTGGTTTTTAATATTTTCAGTGGGGTTTTTCCAGATATAGGTTTATTGCTATTGTATTTGGCTATTGTTGGTAATCTTTTTGACTCCTGGTTAGGTCTTTTTCTATATTTTGAAATTTTTGAACCCCTGGATGGGTTAATCTACAGAGAAAATAATTAGAATAAGGGTTCTGGGGGCTATGGCAGGGGATGTGGCAGGTAAAGGGAAGTTAACATAAAGGATTTCAAGAAGGAAGACAGTGTTTTGAAATGGATTGTGGTAGCGATTGTACAACACTGCTTAATATGATTGAACTATAGAATAGCATGATGTTTGAAATAGATGCTCATAAAATATTTTTAAGACAATATTAAAGGATCTTAGTCGATAAACAAATGTTTTAGAACATATTTATTTTGAAAATATTTTAAAATTACTTTTATAAAATACAGTTGCACGTTCAAAAGAGAGTTTAAAATTTATATAATACTATATAATACATATTTCATAGGAAAATATGTCCATTTCTGAATGAAAGAAAAAGATTTCTGGTGGCTGAAACAACCCTAAGGAGCAGTCTCCTTGGTCCTAGAGGGTCATTGTGAGTGTGGTTCCACTTGGTGCCAGTGAGTTATGGAAATTGTGTTTACAATTTGTATCTTATTTTGGTTGCGTTTCTCCAGTAGTTTGTTTTCTGTGTGTTCTGTATTTTGTTTAACCGTATTTAATATTATTGTCAGGAATTGTTCTATTTTTCCATTATCTTAGTCTCCACAGAATTTTCTTCATGGTGTTCTTATTTTAATTATGCCCTTTCATCTGTGACATCACTTATGGTATTATTTATAATATCTTTATTAAGATGTTAATGGTTTACGTTGTTTATATTTTATTTACTCACTCCTGTCATGGAGAATTTTACAATCAGCCCACATCAATTTTAGAGCATCATCCCCTGCCCCACCATAGGTAAATTGCCTCTAAGATGATTTATGCGATCACAATCTGTCCTGGTGCTCCCTCCCCCTCCCATCATCATTAGTTACTCCCCAAATCCCGTTTCCCTCCCGATCTCCCCCTACCTATTCCTATAGGCCCTTGTGGACGTTATTATCAACATGCATCCGCTCTACCTGTACTTCACTCCTGGGAGACCCAACAAAAACAAACAAACAAAAATGCGCTAAGGTGGTAAGAGAAAAAACATAATAGTATAAAGACAAACATACAAACAATGTGTAAGAAGGAAAAGCCCACCAAAAATATTTTAAAAGCCAGGGAAGAGGTTTCAGTCATAAAACCAGTAAGAAATGCTTGCGCCCAGAACAAATTCAAGTGTCGTCTGTTTGGTGGTCCCCTGGCCAAGTGTTGAATTCAACCTTGCTTAATCAGGACGACCATGGTCTCTGTCTGATAGTAAGGTTGATGGAGACTCTTGCCTGTGACTAGAGCCATCTGCCAGTGGCTCAGTCTGACCAGATGCTCTGCAGATGGGTTTGGGGCTTTCACCATCCCCATAGGCCTCCACAAATTGGGTGTTCACAATTGGTGCTCCGATGCTCTTCTCACTGTACTGATGTTTTGTAATTGCCATCTTTGGGTCACACGAGCTTCTGTGCTTTCTCAGTGTGGAGTCAGCGGACCCCTTGCTTAGATGGCTGCTTGCTTGAATGCAAGCTTTTAAGACCGCAGACACTGTTCTGATTGATAGTCAGGCACCATCTGGTTTCTTCACCACTTTGCTGTATCACCCTTATATCATGTGATCATTTCATAAAGCTGAGGATCAAGCAGGGCCATGATGTAAGAACTGATTGTTCTTAAATTGGGGATAGGATTTAGTGCAAGCTCCAAACCCATTCCTTGATCTATTCCTATATTTCCTTTTATTTGATAAAATTAAAATGTTTTAACTTGGGAACCACTGTATAGGTCATATTGTTCCATAGTTCAATTCCGTCAAAACTAATTGTGCAATTTCTTGCATACTCCTACATGTTTTCCAAATGATAAGGTTCCTTCCTAGACTTCTGGAAATCATCTCCCTTTTGTCTCCTCCTCCCTTCGAGCACCCTAAGCCCTTTTTATACTTTCTTTCCCTGTGAGCTCAACATCCCTAGGTTTCATTTTCTGAAAAATAATAAAACAAATCACACTACTTCAAGACGGTGAGCCCAATTGCGGCACACCTCTCAGACACAGTCTAATGTAGATGAGTATAAGCAGACTGCAACAGGACAGCCATACAGGGTTGCCAGGATATTATGTCTTAACACAGCACACTCGCTGTACCAAGACTTGCTTGTTTGACAACCAATAGTACACAGCTCTTGGTACAGCTGTTTTCTTCAACCCCAGACACCATGTGTTTTCCAGCTTAAATCCTCAGGTTACAGTGAATCTGGGGTAGAATCCAGTTCTCCCAGTGGAGTTCCCATTTGGGGATCTCACAGATGCAGCTCTGCAGCATGACTTGTACTCTGAGAGTCAGGATTCAGGTTCCCGCTGTTGTGTGACATCTGGCCTGGCTTCCTAGGTAACTCCAGAGCCCTGGGTCAGCTCTGCTCTCCCAGTGCAAGTCATGAAATACCCTCCCTACCTGTTAATCCCAAGAGCACCTGCAGTCCCTCCTTCCCCCACTTGGCTGTCAGCTCTCCTTTTCCACACCCCAACAGACACACACTTATGTTCACCCAAAATTGACTGTTCCATCTCCCCTCTTCAGTGCTGCCCACCCCTACCATCACTAAGCCTCACCCCTTTGAGAGGCCACCACCCTCTCCAGGGGACCTCACCCCAGATCCATATTGCTACCACTCAGCATCCTGCCCCCTTTCCCTCACCAATGGATCCCAGCTATCAGGTAAGGAAGTGCCCTCTGGCCAAATGATCTCCACTATGCTTACCTTGACCAGATGATTTGTGGTTCATGGCACTGGTCCAGCTCTTTCCCAGGCGATCTAGCTCCCAGACAGAATACCTGCAAACTTGAGCTTGTGCCCTTTCTGCCACTTTTTCCAAGTGCAGTGGACTTAGATAGCATTTGTCCTTTTGTTCTTGACTAGCTTTACTCAGCATGTCTTCCAGATCCCTCCCCGACTTGAGGTTTCATTGCTGCTTTTTAGGGATTCATATTATTTATTTGTGTGTATGTATCAGAGTTTTAAAAAAAAATGTATCCACCTTCTCTTGATGGGAATTTAGGCTGTTTCCAGCTTCGTGCTATTGTACACTGTGCTGCAATGATCATGGGGGAACACATGTCTGTTCGTCATCTCTTCCTTATTTCTTTGGGGTATATGTCCAGTAATGGTATTGGTGGGTCATATGGTAGTTCAATTTCCATCTGTTTTAGATATTGCCATATCTCTTCCATAGCAGCTGTCCATATTTACATGTCTACTAGCAGTGTACAAGAGTCCCTATCCCACCAGGCCCTCTCCATCCTTTATTTGTTCTCAGTTATGTTTTGTTTTTAAATTGGGATACAGTACTGGGCTTTAGTTGGAATCACATTGTTGTTTTCATTTCCAATTCCTGGATGACTACAGACCTGGAGCATTTCCACATGTGTTTATTAGCCATTTAAGTGTCATCTTGTGTGAATTGTTTGTTAAGGTCTTTTGCCCATCTTATCAAATGTTTGGTTTTTTTCTTGCTTTAACCTTGTAAAATTCTGTGGATCTTAGTAATTAGTCTTTTATCTGATGTGTCATTACTAAATATCCTTTTCCAGTCTGTGGGCTCTCTTTCTACTTTTATTAAATAAACTCTTTTGATTTACATGATTGTTTTATTTTTCATAGGTCCCATTCATCTATTTTACCTTCTATGGAGTATGTTTCTTTTGTTAATTCTGCCAGCCCATGTATTCCCTGAACTAGGCCTCCTAGCAATGTCACAATTTTCTCACTGATGATCCTGCTCGCTCTGGATTTTACATCTAGGTCTTTAATCCACCTGGAGTTTATTTTGGTGCATGGAATGAGATATTTCATTTCATTCTTCGGCAGGTGTATATCCAGGATTTTCCAACACCATTTATTTAGGAGGCACCTGCTTCCCTTTTAATGTCTTTTGGGCCATTGTAAAATCAATTATATGTGGATGTTTTCATTGCTGGGTTTTCTTACCTGACTCATTGGTCTGAGAATATTGGTCTTTTTAAAAAATAATAATTATATGCTGTTGGATTCTATTGGCCAGGACTTTTTTGAGAATTTTTGCATCTACATTCATGAGAGATACTGGTCTGTATTTGCAGAGGTTATTGTGGTTTGGGGCAAGGAAGGAGTATAATCAGTCTACTAGAGTCCCTTATGGACTCTCTGTATTATTTTTAGAAGAGTGCACTTTTATTGTGCTTATAACAGTGGTTTCCTATACAGCTCAGAATTATCTGCTGTTTATGCGTGGTGCTGGGGTGTAAATTTTCTAGTATAGTGGATGGCCCAGGGAGGAGGGGTGTACATTCAGAAGTGGATCAGGCTAGAGTCTGGGCACCAGTTCTGAAAGGTACCTGGCCTGTGCAGGAAAACTGCCAAGCAACCTGGAAATGCCAGGTCCCATTTCTACTAGCAGGATGAGGAGCTTTGTGATTCCTTTCTCAAAACAAAATAGAAACACCTCCACCGACACCTAGCCCAGCTCCTGGCAGATTCCAAACACTCCTTGGTTTCCCCAGTGCTCAGCCTCTCTCCACGTGGCCTGGTCTAATCATCTGCAGCAGGGAGCTGGGCATAGCTAGGGATTATCACCAGTGGGAGCTCTCCTCCCTCTGCGAACTTTGCGGTTCAGCATCAAGCCTCCAGTTGTCTCTGCAGGCTTCTGTGGGATGCTCCCGAAGTATCAACAGCTCAGCCGGGAGTTGCCACAGCACCTGAAAGGGAAACAAATCACAGGAAGGTGCTGTGAACTGGGACGGCATGATTTAGAGCACAGTTGTGCTCTCTATGGGTAAACAAATACAAAGGACACCAGTTATTATATCCCAGTCCCCCAACCCAGCTACCTACCCGCAAATTTGGCAATTCCACAGCAGAGAGCTGTTCACAGGGGCGATCCAACACTTGGCTTTCCTTTTAAATATATTTTTTCACTTGCTGTGCTTCAATTTAAAGGTAGATGTATAAAAATATCCATATTCTTCCTTCCAACAGTATTCCCCTCTATTGTAGTGTAAGGTCAACTTAACAGCATAATTCTGTTAAACCATTGTCTGCCGTCACCAGCAAAAGCACAGTTTACCCACAGACATTGCATGCAACACAGAGAAGAGATGGAGCCAGCTCATCATCAGGAGTGGGTCCCAGTCCCCACAGCCAGCGCTCTCACTCTGCGGCCAGTGCAGGGATAGTGGTTTGTAAGCATCCCTCGTTTGTGCTGCTAAAAAGGACAGTATTCCCTCCTCACCAGCAAAGATGACAAAATAGAGCTGTGCTATGAGGGAGAATCTACTGGAAGGCAGGGAGTTAGTTTTGTCGTTGTCTTCTGTATTCCATGTAATATGTTTAACAATCACTTTGGGGAATGTTAGCATGTGTTCAAAGGTAGAAGGGGCAGGCTGTAGGACACCAGACCTAAAGAGTATGTTTGAACTCAGAAGCCCTGGAAAGGCAGTTATCCCGCAATGTCACCACATGCCAGGAGCCAGACTGACATAATTGATCCTAAACACAACTAGCTCAGTCCTGGACTCCAGGGAAGGACAGACTACACTTAGACTGCCTTCTCCTCAACTTCTAATCCTATTGGGGTTCATCTCAGATGTAATTTGTAATTGGGGGTAATACTCTAGAGTTTTGTTATGTGTTTTTTTGGTTTAACAGTATATAAACCCAGAATTGATGAACGTAGAGGCAGCAAGACAAACAAGGGTTTCTTGGAGGTTCAGTGGGGCAGCGGGTAGGGTAAAAGGGAGCCGATATTAAAGAGTTCAAGAAAGAAGCGGATGTTTTCATACTGATTGTAGTAGCAATCATAAAATACTGCTTGATGCGAATGAACTGTAAATGATATGGTGTCTGTGTTCCTCTGGGTAGACTAGAAAAACAAATTCATAGACACTCATGTCCTTGAGAAATAAATAGCTTTATATACAAGAGCAATCAAATATTGAGAAAACACCCCAGCCTAGTCCAGATCAAGTCCTTAAGTTCAATCTTAGACCACATGTCCGATACCTATTTTTAAAGTCTTCTTCAGACTCACAGAACACATGCAATGATGCCAAATGCAGGAAGACCACAGGCCAGTGGGTGGGAAGTCTTCTGGATCCGGTGGCATTGTAAGCATCTCAGCGCTGGCATGGGTCCACGTGGTTTCTCCAGCTGAGGGCACTCGCCTAGTTCCATGTGTCTTGTCAGCTGCAATGTCTCCCAGGGAGTCAACAGACAGAGACAGAGAGAGACTCCTACATCCAAGTAGGAATGCAGGATTTCCCAGAATCCTCAGGAGAAGGCCATGCCAACACAGAGGCCACATTGGCTATGATCTGATTAACTGGCTAGACTCCACCCCTTCACTCTTAATCCTGTCAAATTGACAAATGATTATATGACGACCAAAAAACAAACAATAAAATAGACATAGACTATTTCATTATGAATTTTTTTCTTGTAAATTCAGTTATTGGTTTATATCATAATCCCTTTTCCTGTTCAATATTTTAAAGTTTTTGAAATGTTGTACTGGAAAGAATTTCCATCAGTTTCCAGCTAAGTGTGCAAAACTTTCTGTCATATATTAGAACATATTTTTCTCATGAAACATGCAGCAAAATACTATTTGCAACATTCTTCTCAGGTGTGGTTCAGTACACTAGATTATTGTTTTCAACAATTACCAACATCTACAAAATTTCCTATCAAACATAACAGAAAACCACCCCCAAAATTATTCTGACTAGAAACTTTCCCCTTAACATCGAATAATTAACTAAAAAGTTACTGTTTCAATTATTTTAAATAGAAACCTGATTTAAATACTTCCCCATTCCTCTGTAAAGAATGCAGCCTAAATCCTTTAGAATATCTCTGTCTTTGAGCCAGATTTTCCTTACCAGTGTTTTATTGTGGCGTATATCTCAATATCAAAATCTGTACAAATAATATGTCTGCAGATCATACTTCCTTTCACTGTATCCAGCTCACAGTGTTTGCAACTTGTAGCACTCTCTACCTCTAAAGCTTTTCCCACTGAGGGACCAGAGATAAAAATAACCTCAGGGAGAAAGTTGACTTGCAGGGGTGCTAAGGACCCACAGGAGCCTGGATACAGACTGCAGTTAGAGCTGCTGTGCTGACCACTATGGTAGCTCCACTGCCCGTGTTTGGAAATCTGCAGAGACAACTCCAGGTAACACTCCTGACCAACAGTCTGAATGCTTATGACCAGAGAAAATGTTACTGTGTGGCCCACAGAAGTTGGAAGACAGTGTAAGCCCAGGAAACACCTCTCCTGTATGTGATGGGTTGCTGTCAGCAGGAAGCTCAGAATACCCATCACCCACAGAGGGTACTAGTCCATGGGAAGAAAAATGACCTTCTTATGATTTCTGTGGGTTCCTGTAACCCCACAAATAACCTTGTTGTCAGGAAACACTTTTATTCCAGTATTAAATATAGAATATAAAAGTATCTTTTATCCTTTCCCAAATATTCTGAAATGTTATAGGGGAAAGGAATTTTAGGGATGACATATACTTCTTTCCCTATGTGGTCAAAGGAATGACAAGATTCAGGTAGGCCTAGTCTTGATTCCATTGCATGCTAAGGATACAGATTGTCTTTAATTTCACCAGATCATCTGTGTACTTCTGATGGTAGTGGATGTAAAGCTACATTAAACTTAAAATCTGCACAGCTGTCCACATGATTGGTAGAGTGAAGACCTCAGAGAGAGGGCTGTGTTCTTCCAAGGACTCCACCACCATCGATTTCTAGTGTGAGTCCCAGAGGCAGGGGCCCCATTCAGCCCTTTCCACCTTTACATACCATGCACCTCCCACACGCAAATGTCTGACAAGAACCCAAATGAAACCACAGCACGCATGGACGTAAATTCATATTCCTTCTCCCCGGGAGAGCATTTTCTGGGTGTCACGAATCTTATCCACATGAACATGAAGCAAGTGTGGGTTTTCCTCTTTCTGGCAACTCAGGGAGGTGAGTGGTTCAGGGAGTCAGACATGAAGTCTGGGAGTGCAGCATCCGAGCACAACTCACTGGGTTTCTCTCTATCCCCAGCTGTACAGGCCAAGGTGCAGCTACAAGAGTCAGGCCCTGGACTAGCGAGGCCCTCACAGACCCTATCTCTCACTTGTGCTGTCTCTAGATTCTCTTTAACCATCTGTCATGTGATCTGGGTCCACCAAGCTCCAGGAAAGGGTCTGGAGTGGATTGGGATAATATGGGAGAATGGGGGCACAACGTCTAATCCAGCTCTCCAGTACTGAGTCAGCATCACCAGGGACACCTCCCAGAACGTGTATTTAAAACTGAGCTCTGTGAATCCTGAGGACACAGTCATGTATTACTGTGCCAGAGACATGGTGATGGGAAGTCAGTGTGAGCACAGACACAAACTCAGTTTCAGCAGAGGCAGAGAATGAAGGCAGTGAGGCTTTCCTCTCAGAAGCTGTGTTTTCCCCACCTTGTCAGCACTTCTCCAGGGATCACCGTGCAGAGAGTCTAGGGACCCTTCATGCATCTGACCATGCCTTCTTTTCATTGGAATGGGGTTTGTCCATCTTTCACCAGGCAGATTTCAGAGCACTATGTATTGTTCAGACCTCAGTTTACAGTTCAGATACTACCTACTGCCATTTGTTGTCAAAGTTAGAAATATTTAATGCAGTAAAAAAATGATCACGTTGAGTCTCAAACTTTGTCCACACCCTCAGATATATCTTGAATTTCTTCATTCTAATGAATACTCACTAGTGCACATTGTGCAATAATTTCCTTAGAACACCCTAGAAAATATTGTCTATACCAATACTGTTGTTAGGAAACAAATATTAACAAATTCTCAAAAAAAATGAATTCAAAAGAAAAAGAAGTACAAAGTGAGGTAAGGGTCTTGCTTCATTTTTCTGCAGGTAATATCAATATTTCTGGCACCATTTATTGAAGATGGCATCTGCTTCCCATTTAATATTTTTTGGAACCTTATCAAAGATCACTTGCCTGTATGCTGATGTTTTTATTTCTGGGTCTTCGGCTTTTTTCCATTGGTCTGAATATCTGTCATTATGCCAGTACCACTCTGTTTTGACTACAGTGGCCGTATAGTATGTTCAAAGTTCAGGTAGAGTAAGCCCTCCGAATAGCCTGATTTAAATACTTGCCCTTTCCTCTGTAAAAAATGCAGCCTAAACCGTGTGGAATATCTTTATTGTCTTTGAGCCAGATTATTTTTTACCAGTATTTTACTGTGGCATATATCTCAATATCAAAATCTATATAAATAGCTATGTCTGTAGATTATACTTCCTTGAGCTTGTGTCCTTTCTGCTACTTTTTCCAAGTGCAGTGGACTTAGTGGTTAAAATCCTAATGTAGTTTACTGACAGAGAGAAACCAAGGAGTGTATTTGCAAAGTCACTATATTGCCAGAGATTTCCTTCTGCATGACATCACTGGTATGTGATGTCATATGACTACCCGTGGAGAGTTTCCCATCTTGACTGAATTTAAGGCTTTTAAATTTTGTAGATTTATGTCAAGAAAACTTAGAAACACAGGTAAAAATTTGTTACCCACACTCATTACAGCTACCTGGTAACTACCCTACAAGAAAGCATTGATGAGACATGAGCTCTTCATTTTTTTAAAACTCTTTTTATGATTTAAAACTTTAGAGTAAATTGAAGAGAAACCCCATGTATGTGGTTGCCACATTCATACATTGATTGCAATTCCCAAGACATACCAGCCTTCTTCCCACTTCAGCCCTCCTTGTGTTTTTATATTATTCATCCTTCTTTCCTATTCCTTCTTGTTTTCAAAAGTTTTTATCCATAAGCAAATGCTGTCCTTTTGATTTAGAATCGTTGAGTTTTCTAAGGAGTGTATACCTCTCAGATGTAATTCTTCCCCTCTAAGCCTGTATATTGTTGGGCTGAAATCTGAGTCAGAGGATTGAATACAGGTCCAAGAGAGAAGAGTCACTAGAGGCCATAATTTGGGGATTCCAAGTCTACATCAGATCAGTAAGCCTGATCTATTTTATGATTTTGATTTGTTCCACTTTCTTCTCCCACTCAAATCAGGACCTTTTTTTGTGATCCCTTTAGAGTTATTAGCAGTGGAAGCTGGGCACCATCTAGTTCTTCTCTCAGGGTTGTGGATGTTGAGGCTCACTGTGGTCCATTCATCCCCAGGATGAATTGTTCCCACACATCTTCTATTTTCTTTATTTTTATTTTATGGTACTTCTGTGCTGTCTCCGATGGGAGGGGGAGGTAACAAAGAGAATGCAAGTGTGGCAGGCACAACTGGCAACTAGGTGGGCATTCTACTGGTTGGTACATCTGTGAACCAGAAACACCAGGTTCAGCTCTCTTTCAGGCACTGAAAGCTGGAAGAGCATACATTCTGTGGAAGTCTGGAAAGTCATCTGACCCCAAAATGGGGGGCCATGTCAGTAGAGGGACAGCAACACAGAACATGGGTACCCATGTGTTAAGCCACAACTGTCCGTTCACACACTTGGCTCAGGCCAAACTCCAGCACCTCTTCCTTAGTTATGAAAACTCTGTTACACTAACACCAATGAAAGGTTTTCTTGTTGAAAATTCTCATGTTTAATGAGATCTGACGTCCACATATGAGATGTTCCACATTTAATTCATGCAAAGGGCTTCTATCCTGTGTGAGATCTCTGATGTGCTGTAAGGCATTGCGTCTGGCTGAAAGATTTACCACACTCACCAAATACATAGAGTTTTTCCTCCTGTGAATTTGTAGATGAGTTTTGAGATTTCCTTTATGAATGAAGCTTTTGCCACATTCATTACACATATCGGATTTCTCTCCAGTATGAGTTCTCCGATGAACAGTGAGTCCATCCTTCCTGAGAAAGGCTTTTCCACATTGACTACATACATGGGGTTTCTCACCAGTATGAGTTTTCTTCTGAATAAAGCCTTTGCCACACTCACCACATACATACGGATTTTCTCCTGTGAATGTGTAGATGACTTTTGAGATTTCCTTTACGAATGAAGATTTTGCCACATTTACTACATTTATGTGGTTTCTCTCCAGTATGAGTTCGCTGATGAACAGTGAGAGTAGACTTCTGGATAAAGCCTTTTCCACAGTCACCACATACATGGGGTTTCTCTCCAGTATGAGTTCGCTGATGAACAGTGAGACCATCCTTCCTGAGAAAGGCTTTTCCACATTGACCACATACATGGGGTTTCTCTCCAGTATGAGTTAGCTGATGAACAGTGAGAGCATTCTTCTGGATAAAGGCTTTGCCACATTCACCACATACATGGGGTTTCTCTCCAGAATGAGTTCGCTGATGAACAGTGAGAGAAGTCTTCTGGATAAAGCCTTTGCCACATTCACCACATACATGGGGTTTCTCTCCAGTATGAGTTAGCTGATGAACAGTGAGACCATACTTCCTGAGAAAGGCTTTTCCACAATGACCACATACATGGGATTTCTCTCCAGTATGAGTTCGCTGATGAACAGTAAGCATACTCTTCCTGATAAAAGCTTTACTACATTCACCACATATGTGGGGTTTTTCTCCAGTATGAGTTCGCCGATGAAAAGTGAGAGAACTCTTCTGGATAAAACCTTTGCCACATTCACCACATACATGGGGTTTCTCTCCAGTATGAGTTTGCTGATGAGCAGTGAGATCACTCTTCCTGGTCAAGCCTTTCCCACATTCTCTGTATACATAGGACATTCCTGTGACATGAGGTTCTCGATGCCTCTTGAGGTATGACACACTGTGGAAAGTTTTCCCACATTGCAAACATTTATATAGCTTTTGTCCTTCATGACTTTTTTGATAATGTTCATTGAGTTTGAACACTTTCTTGAAATTTTGCTCACACTGACTACATTCATGGGTCTTATCTAGTATATCAATAATCTGGTGCTCATAGAGCACAGAGTCATCAGTGAAGGTTGTCCCACATTTATTACCTGTGTGTGTTTTCTCAATTTCATCAGACTCCTGATGCTGAATGCATTGTGACTTAATGAGCCTGGGTGGTTCACACTCAGGGAATTTCATTTCAGTACAAAATTGCTCTTGTTCAATGTGGAAAAAAGTCTTCTCATCTTCACTGAGCAAAACTGACTTCTGTATTTTGTTGCTTCTGTTCTGATTTAATTCTACAATGATTAAATCTGATTTTATAATTTGTCCATGTAATCCAACCATCTCATAAGTTTCCTTTAGAGGAAAATTATTTTTATGCTGAGAATATGTATTAAATGTATAGCATTGTTCTATTCTGTCCACGCGTCTTTCACATTGCAAGTGCTCAAGCAAATGATCATCATCTTTCTGGATTTCTATAAAAGAACAGAACATTGGCTCTTTTCAACATATTGGTTTACAATGCAGCCCTTAAAATACGCATTGATACAAAGTAGATCTTTAGTGACAACCCTCTTATATGAATATAAATAAAACATTATGCTTGATTTTTGTTACCCATTGGACGAAATACAATCATGTAAACAATCCAAATGATAAAAATAGTTATTATATATATCAGGTTGGATGTGAAAGTGATGAATGGACACAGATTTGATATTTGCTTAAAGAAGTACATGAAAACATATAACAAACATAACAGAAGGAAGACATTGAGACCAATAGACCACAGGAGTGATAAGACTTGCTAATTCTAGTTGGTAGAGGTTAGATGTATTCATTGCATCAATCTAACTGAAAAACAACTAAGTATTAGACAAAGTTGGGAATGTGAAACATGCCAAATGTTCTACTTGGGAGAAAACCATTTTTACAGGTATATGTGAAAGGGATTATGATACAGAAACACATTCTTTATGTTTATGAAGCCTGTATTCTAGCTCACAGCACTCATCTTACAGTGCTGTCCTGTGGTGGCGTGCAGGTTGCTGTGATGCCAGAAGCACTGCCACCCAGTGTTTCAAATACAAGCAGGACCACCCACGGTGCACAGGTCTTAGTGGAATCTCCAGAAATAGGGACTGGGAGGAAGACTTGGTGATCAACTTCTGGAACATGAACCCCTCAGGTTTAATGGCAATGAAATAACACTGAACAAGTACTAAATCCTTAAAGTACAGTCAAGCGTAATGATGTAGATGGAGGAAGAGCTTCGGGGACCTTCAGTGCTTGACATGGCATGACTGAAAATGAGAAAAACTAGCTGTAAATATCCTCTAGTAATTGAAAATGGCATATATGCAATGTTATCATGAAAAATCTGTAAGTTGTCTAAACAAAATGGAATGGTAAAATTTGATAGTGTATGCATTATTCAACTTTAATAGACTGGTACTGGCTATTTTTAATTAGATAATCAAGTGGTTTATAAGGTTGAGATTGACAAATTCAAGAAGATTGGCATCATATTCATTATCCAAAAAAAACCACTTCAATATTTTCCCTGATGTATAATTTTGTCAGTGGTAGGCTAATATTCATATGCCTGCAAGCACAAAGCTTAGAGACTATGAAAAGAATAAACTTGAGGAATAAAAGTCTGACTGAAGCCTAATGACAGAGACCAGATGGGATGTGGGATGACATGAAAGCCAACTTACATATGGAAACGAAAAGGCTACTCAAAAGACAGAAAAGAAAACAGAGCAATATTGAATATACTGTGCATTGTTTGAATAACAGCAATAAAATCTATTGGAATATACTGCAAAAATGTTCTTTAGAGCAGCAACGGTAATCTTTCATGTATTGGACCTGTTAATAAATCTCTGGCCTAAGGAAGGCACACTGTATACTAAGGAATCCACGGCAGACATGTGCTTAATGAAAAAAGCAAGAATATAAGATGTTAAAAATGCCCTTTCCACTTAGAAAATTATTGGAGGAAGAGACAACTTAAAATAAAAATCTTACAGGTACAAAAATATTGAAGGTACAGTGTGTAAAATATGTTCTAAACTGATAACAATATTCTTGCTAGGAAGATAATTTTAGATAGCTAAAATAGCAGAAGTCTTAAATGTGTTTCAACAAGAGGAATAAAATATGGAGAAACATGTCTGTCAAAGAATTTCAACAGAGAAGGCAATTTGACCATCTCTCTAAGAAAACAGAAAGAACTGATATCACCTGCATGAAGAAAACTTTAAAGGAACAGGACAACGAATGAGAAAATGGACACCAAACCTTTAGAGAAACTCCAAGGGGGGAAGCTAAGGAAGCACAAAAGAGACCCGTTTATGGTGGGAGCTCAAGATGCAAGATGGTGCTGCATACTGCAAATGGCAATCCATTCTTACTCAGTAGGGGAGGAATGTGCTGTATTCAGAGGACAGTTACAAATTCAGAGTTCTCTGTTTGGAGAGAGGCTCGCAAGACAGATTTTCATAGTAAAGTGGAAACATAAAAGAAGGGAAAATATCAGAATGTTAAAGAAAATTATGGAAGCAAACATACAATAGTGTAAAATAAGAAAATGGAGATCTAATCTCATAAGAGCTACAGGTATACTTCCCCCAACATCTAGGACAAGTGAACTCTCCTATTCAAAGTAGCACACACTTTTATGCATTTTTGGACACCTATCATAGATAGAAGGCCTTCTCCCTGTTGAATCAACTACCCCAGCCAATTCCCCTTAAGGTATTTTGACCATGCATCTGGGAAAACTCCACTATAGCTTGCTTCTAATACCAAACACAGTTCTCTTGTTCCAATTGAGAGAAAGCTTCTGGGGTGACAACTAGAGAACCTGTTTATGAGAAATTACAGAATCTTAGACACAAACATTAACGTAACATTTGTAAAGCCTGCAGAATTTTGTATTTTTAGGAAAATAATGTTTAAAGGAACAAATTAAATAGTGTTCTCTCAAGGGTAGAAGACCTAACCCACTAACCTAGGATGAGACAATGCAATGAGAATCTACCTCTTTGAGAATACCACAAACACCGCAAAGTTTTTAACACATAAGATAGGAAAAGCAAGTGACGAGGTCAATGACTTGAGAATTCTCCTCACCAATGGAAACCAGGTTGCGATAGTTTTCCAACATCACATCCTGATACAGGGTTTTCTGAGCAGGGTTCAGGAGGTGCCATTCCTCCCGGGTGAACTTTACAGCCACATCGTTGAATGTCAGTGGTTCCTGTAGTAAGAGGAGTCTACTTAATGAAGTATTTTCCATTTGAAGATTTTTTTTAAAATATCTTACAGTAAAGAAAGCAAAACAGTAATAAAAACTATTGTGGTAGTTCAGTACATAATATGTCATTAATTGAGGACTTGGTAGAAAATATTTTACCTTGTTTCTACATTCACGACCATCGAACCAGAAAACTAGCCCTATTTTTAGAAAGATATCCAGTGTTCTGAGAAATAAATGTTTTCAAATACACATTCTCCAGGTCAAATAATGTGCCCCCCACAATAGCTAGCTCTACATTAAGGAGCAGACTTAAAGGAGCTCCCATAGTAGATGAATCATTTCTGTGCCTGGCGACTTCACTATGCCTGAAGGTTATCTGTATATCTGAGCAATCAAGTTCTAGAGCCATCCCAACATAAATGTAGCAAACGCCTGGGGAGGGCACAGGGCTGGTTTGAAGTCAATTAACACAAGGTTGAGATGGTAACTCAGCATCTTGCTTGTTTAGAATTTTACCCACTTATGATATGACCCATTAACTACGTACATTCTAACTACATGACACAAACGCCTTATGGAAAGATCTGTAAGCTCCATTATACATACCCATTGGAAAATATATTCACTCTCTCAGTCCTGACATGGGAAGAGAGCCCCTGTATCCGGCTGTCTGCTCTCTGTCTTTTAATATTTGCCACAATTGCAATGTCACTCCTGAGGATCACTTTTGGAGTGTTGGGGACCCCAGTGCCCGAAAATAATGCACCCACTCATAACATGAGAATTCTGAGTTCCAGTGACATTATCTGAATGTTCTAGAAATAGCTCAGCTTTATAATCACACAAAGTAGATAAACACCTATTTGTTATTAAATGGAATAAGGGTTTCTACCGGCATCACCATTATAAGAGGCTCAGTACCTTCAGTGGCAGTAAGTACTGGGAACAGTGCAGATGGGGGAGGTCAAACATACCTCAACTCTGCAACATTTTTTGTCTACTCTAAAACAAGTCATTCCTTCTACACCACTCTGTCTCACTTCTAGGTTTGATAATCTGTTGCTGTTGTCTCACAACACTCAATAGATCAAAGTGGTCTATTAATGAACAAGGTACAACTCGGGATCAGGAACAAGAAGCTATAACTCAGAACCAAGATCAGAATGTTCACAGACATTATCTCCCTTCCTGAGTGCAGAACAACTTTCTAAGCTCTTAATGGCCACCTTAGGACAAGCTCCTCTTGACAACCTTAGGACAAATTCTCCTCAGCCACCTTTGGACCAAATTACCTTAACTTTACTTGCAAGGTCCTCTTGAACCTGCCATCTTTCACCACATGCTCCCCAAAGGGCCCCTCCTAGTTCTGTTGGGTGGACATCTGGAGTCTTCCTAATCTTGTCTAGTCAGGGAAGGAGCTAGGTTGGCCCAAGAAGCCATCATATTAAGAGGGGGAGAGAGAATTGCCTGCAGGCATGGTTTGAGAAGAGACAGTGAGACACTGGCCTGTCATCTGAACTGTTGATTTGGTTTTATTAGCCCCGGCAGCCACACAGTTCAGAATGAACCATGCATTAGGGATTTGCAACTTCCAGAAATTCATGAGCCATTTCTTTGAATGACAACTGCGAGCCACCTGTGTGAACTTACTTGAGAGTTTCTTCCACTCCATGAGTCAACAGCTTGCTGTCTGACCTTCCCATTTGTATTCCTCAGCCCCTGCAGACTATTATTTGACCAGATTCAACAACTTCACTTTGTGAGACAGTGCACTGTTGTCTGACCTGATGATCTGGTTCATCAGCCTTTGCAAACACATCAATGAGGAGAACCCTTCAGACTGATTCCTGACCTCTATATAAATTTGGGACTCACCAGTTTCCACATCTTGAAGAGAGATTTATTTACTTGATGACTATTGAGTATTATGAGATGTTGCTGAGAAAATTATGGACAATCTAGAACCTCTACCTCATAGGGATTGGTCTACAGCTAATCCTGCAAAATGAACTGTACTATTCATGGGTCAAGAACTGCACCAAAGGAGACAATTACTAGGGCAGAAGGGACACAGTGACAGAGCCAATGATGACAGGTCCAGAAAGGGCTTTTCAGCCAAGATAGTGGGACAGGAAGGCAATATCAAAAGAGGATATTCAAAAGGAGTTGAGAGGAGCATATAAAGATGGAACTAAGAAATGAGCCTATCTTTAGAAGGAAAAATGTTTGATAGGGGATAGGGAAAACAGGCCTTCCATGAAAAAGAGGAAATGTGCCTACATGGTTCTTTAATATGAAAGTCAATGTGTAGCCTACTAATTCTGATACCAAATTATACTCTGTTACTGAGTAAAACTTGTACCTGTGACTCTGGACTGTAATTAGTCCATGGCCACTGCAAAAAAAAAAAAAAATGAATGAGCTGAGTAGGAGAGGAGTGTGGCAAAGATGCTGGTGTCAGAACTCGAAAACCATTGGAGGGTACAGGTCTGTCTAAGCTCTGCCTCATACGAATCAGAGTTGATGTTGACGGTTGATTCTCTCTCCTGCATCTCTAGTTAGAGGAGGTGAGATGCTATCTCATTTTTAAACCACTAAGGCAACAAGACCCATTTTAGATGCATTGATGAGAATGCTGCTGTGTGGGAGAGTATTTAACATATCACCTGCAGAAACAAGTACTAAAGAAACTTACTCAAACAAAAATCCCATGGACTACTGAACTCTCCTAAAGAAGTGATTTTAGTTCTCCTTAAAAACCATGCATAGCATATCATTTGAAAGATATGCTGGCCATAGAATAATAAATTATGAGCTGGAAGATAATGTTATCCAAAGAATCCTCAGTGCTATATTATGTTCAATGTCAATAGTTTATTGTTAATCCTATGATCAATATATTCCTAATCTTCTCCAGCCAAATGTTAAAATCAGAGTAATAGTTTATCTCTAACTTCTACTATTTCAAATTTCCGCTTTTCCAATGAAGTGAATCAGTATTATACAGGCTCCTGCAATTCCAGTAGGAAATACAGAAAAGGATAAAACACATCAGAAGCACCTGAGCCTTGGCCATTTTCTTTGGTCCTTAGGACACTACAGGCAACTGGGATGCTCTGTCTTATCTGGATCAGCTCTAATGATGCTCACAAATTTCAATCTCTCGTGAGGAAATCCCAAAAGTAATAATACAAGGTACTCTTCTTCCTTCCTCTAAGCTGCTGTTGATGCACTGTCTGCAGGCTGATGGGAGAACACAGTGTGAGTAACACATAACCAATAGGTCCAGGTGCTGTTACTGTTCTTTCCCTCTTCTAAACACCCAAAGTCCCCAATACTGTTAACGGTGCCCTTATTGAGTAATGGGAAACATGCTTATACCATGAGCAATAAAATCTAAAACTCATAATTTTCACACATGTGAATAAAAGATTATTTTATAACAAATAGAGATTGGGCAATCAAATATAAATATAAAAAAATAAAGAGTTGGATCCCTACCTTACAGCATACAAACTACCAATTCCTTACTGTGTGACTCTCAAGGAGAATGACAAATCAATGAACCTTTAAGATGATTATGTTAATTAAAGCATCTGGAAACATTTTACATGGGATATACAAAGAGCTATTATAAACTAAAGATTATTTTATAGAAGAACTATAAATTGTAAAATAACTTTAGAAACACTTTCAAACTCACCATCAAGTAGAGTTAGACATATAAGCTGCAGATAGGACACAGGAGAACTGCTGTACAGAGCTTCCAAGATTCTAAAGCCATGACAGGATGCTAATGGGTGTGTACCTATGACCTTGAGGACAGAAGTTCAACACTTAACACATGTCAAAAACAAGGCTCCATAATAAACACTTATATGACATTTATTAGATTGAATTTATATCTATACATATATAAATTACATATAAATGTAAATGAAGAAGTATATATCCCCCAATAATGAGTGCACTTTTGAATCCCAATATAGATAATGTTTTGAATGTATCATTATTTTTAGTACCTAATGGAGTTCGATCAGTGGTTCTCCACCTATGGGTTGAGACCCTTTTGGGGGTTGAAGGACCCTTTCACAGGGGTCGCCTGATTCATAACAGTAGTAAAATTACTGTCATGAAGTAGCAACAAAAGTAGTTTTATGGTTGGAGCTTCACCACAACATGAGGAACTGCATTAAAGGATCGCAGCATTAGGAAGGTTGAGAATCACTGAGTTAGACAGGTGGCCTACACAAGTACACAGTCAAGCTATGCCCCGTTAACTTCCTCCAAATTATTTACCTGGACTTGTCGCCTGCCAATGTGAACGAGGAAAAGTTGTCCCTCATAGTGGTTACTGTCAGGCTGCTAATTGCAAGGTCAGCAGTTGGAAACCAACAATTTCTCCTCGAAAGCAGGATAGGGCTTCCTTCTCCCATGAGTGACATGGCTTTCTACTCCGTTCTAGAGTTACAGTCTTGGAAACCCACTGGGGCTGTCATATAAGACGATCGGGCAACTTGGCCAACAATACATTGGTACCGTTGTGCCTTGTGGTTATGTAAATAAACTGTCTGAAACCTAACCTACAGATTAGTTACTTTGGAATTCATGTTACAACTAATTGAGTTATTTCAGAGACAGAAATTGGGATCTCACTACCAACAAAAAAGAACCAGGGGGACTTCCGGCAAGATGGTGAAGGAGTAACAAACACCAGAGGGACTCCACAGAATTCAGCCCAGGAGAGTTACTTAGAGATAACTGAACACTGCTGGAACGCAGGAGGAGCATCATAAAGACAAGTAGGCACAGACCCATGGGGTTTTGAGGGGCTGGGGGCTTTTGGCTTACTTCAGTGGAGGCCGGCTGGGGCTTGACCTTTGCCCCGCCACTGTCTCTGCCAGAGCCAGGACCATTTGGAGCCTGAAGGGTGGCTTGGTCTCAACACAGCCACAGTTTGCCACCACCTGGCTTGGGGCAGGCATTAGACCTTTGCATCTCCTCTCTGTCACCCTATCAGTCTTGGAGGGCTGTACAGTGGCCTTTTCTCAACACAGCCACAGCTTGCTGCTACCACCTCCGAACAAGGATTAAACCCTTGCAGCTCCTCTGGCCTGGATAAGGGCTCAGCTACATTTTTGCTTTGTATCCATCTCTTCACTATATTCCCCCTTCCCCGCCCCTCATGGGCACATTTGGCTTGCTTTTTAACTTTTTTTTCTACTCTTTTCCTCTTTCTTGGTCTCTCACACTCTACTGCTAACCTCCAGACCACTCCCTTAGCCTAGGGCATTTACACCTGAGCCACACTCAGCTAGGTGAGCTCCACCCTGTGTAGTTAGCAGGCTGGAAAAATCCCTGCTGGCCCCCAACAGGGGATACTCTGCTCAACTGACTGGGGAACTCCTTCCAGCCTTTGTGCCTGGGGGGGAGCATAAGGCAGCTAGGCCAACACTCCTCAACAAAAGTTGCTGCAGGAGCCTCTGCCCAACCTCTGCAACACCAAAGCAGGCAACGCTTCTGGGTCACTCCCCTGAGAGGGAAGCCACAGGAGGACAAAGTGGTAGGTTAATTCCATAGTGAAATAAGCTATAGGCAGTTCAAAGTTTCCCAGAGAGAGCCAGTGCTCTTCGACTCCCTGGAAAATGGCACCTGGCTCATCTAAAACAACGCAACACAAGCAGCCATCAGCCCCAACAACCTCAACAAAAAAGGGGAGAAACAAAAGGCAAAGCCAGAATATGTCCTGAACATAATGCCATGCATAGAGGAAGCAGACATTGAGCTGCCACAGAAAGAAATTTTCAGAATGTTACTTGGAGTCAGGGGATATGAGGGAAACAATACAGAAAAAGGATGAAATGAAAGAAAAGGTAAAAACCATAACTCAAAGAGAAATACAGGAGCTTAGGGAGGAGATAACAAAAACCAGTAGCACACTCATGGACCTCGACAAGCAACTGAAAGAATCAGGGACCCGCATCAGTGACTTGGAGGACAGCCAAGCAGACTTCAACAAACGAGAACAAAAATCTAATAAGATCATCAGAGAAGCTGAAGAAAACTTAAGAGCTATGTCTGATGCTATGAAGCGGTACATCATTAGAATTATTGGCTTACTGGAGGAAGACGCAACAAAGAAGTCATCTGCAACAGTAGTGAGAGAATTCTTAGAGGAAAGCTTCCCCAGCTTAGTGAATAAAACAGGGCAACCATTCAGGAAGCTGAAAGAATCCCAGCAAGACTGGATCCCAAGAAGAAGTCATCAAGGCACATAATAGTTAAATTATCCAACTTTGAGAAAAAGGAGAAAATCATGAGAGCAGCTAGGGGAAAACAAGCAATCATATATAAAGGTTCGCAAATAAGAATGTGATCAGACCTATCAGCGGAAACTATGAAGAAGAGGAGAGAGTGGAGTAACACTTTCAAAAATTTGAAGGAAAACAATGCAAACCCAAGAATACGCTACCAAGCCAAATTAACGATCAAGATAGATGGAGAAGAGTCATTACATTGCACGCTCATCTCCATAATATGATCGCTGAAGACAGATTTGTGCATAAGCAAATGTGGTGAAGAAAGTTGATGGTGCTCGGCTATCAAAAGATATAGCATTTGGGGTCTTAAAGGCTTGAAGGTCAAAAAGCGGCCATCTAGCTCAGAAGCAACAAAGCCCACATGGAAGAAGCATACCAGCCTGTGCAATCACAAGGTGTCAAGGGATCAGGTATCAGGCATCATCAGAACAAAAAATCTTACCATAGTGAATCAGCAGGGGAGTGTGGAGTGGAGACCCAAAGCCCATTTGTAGGCCACTGGACATTCCCTTACAGAAGGGTCTTGGGGAGGAGATGAAACAGTCAGGGTGTGATGTAGCAACGATGAAAAATACAACTTTGCTCAAGTTTCTGGGCGTTTCCCCCCCCCCTCCAACTGTCATGGTCTGAATCCTGACTTGCAGGTCTGACTAGACCAGGGGATGTACACTGGTGCAGATGGGAACTGAAAATGCAGGGAAGCCATGGCAGATAATCCCCTCAGGACTGGTAGTGTGAGTGGTGATACTGGAAGGGCATAGGGAGGGTGGGTTGGAAAGGTGGAACCTATTTCAAGGATCTACATGTGACCTCCTCCCTGGGGGACATACAACAGAAAAATGGGACATAGAAATCTATGACAAAATAACAATTTATAAATTATCAAGGGTTCATGAGTTAGGAGGGAGTGGGGAGGGAGGAGAAAAAATGAGGACCTGATGCCAGGGGCTTGGGTGGAGAGCAAATGTTTTGAGAATGATGAGGGCAACGAATGTAAAAATGTGCTTTACACAATTGATATATGTATGGATTGTACTAGGAGTTGTATGAATCCCTTATAAAATGACTTTTTAAAAAAGAAGAAGAAGCAGGAGTAGGGGCCTTTGGATCCCAGATTCTTGCATAGAAACTCTTCAATCCAGCAGACAGGCAGCTGTGACAAAAGATGGACATGAAGGGGAGAAGCAGCAACAGAGACATGGTGGCAGCAGAACCAAGAGCCTGAGACAGAGCAGTGGGATACATCTAGGCAGGCCCTTGGAGGGGGATGGATGGAAAGGAATGCAGGCAATCTATTTTGTAAAGCATTCTCCGCAAGGGGAAGATGATCTACATTCTTGGTTAATGACCAAAAGGAATTCAATGGAAGCTTAATCAATCAAACTGGGGAGGCAGCAAATGGACAGAGTTGTCATCAGCAACGCAAAGCTTAAACCCAACTCAGTGCCACAGAGTGGATTCTGATTACAGTGACCCTTTAAAGGGAGGTGGAATGGCCCCTTTTGGATTTCTGAGACGATAACTCTTTCCAAGATTGGAAACCTTGTTTTTCTCCTCAGGGGTGACTTGTAATTCTGAACCGCTGACCTTGCAGTTAGCAGTCCAATCTGTATCCACTATGCCACCCGCCTTTTGCAAATTGGAGTGCTCACAATTTAAGTCCTAATACAATTATACACGGTTACATTACCAGTAAATTCTATCATTCCGGGAGATGCGCAAATTGCTCGGACCCTGACCAGTGGGGCAGCCTGGGTTCTTGTACACTGGTGTTTCCTGGGTTCAGAATCCAAAAAGCTCAGATCCCTCTTGCTTCCCCTCAAACTCCTCTGCCCAGTGCTGACCCCAGGAACCCCAGGGATACCCACCCTGCTTGGAGTCAGGTGAGTGGATTTGGTTCACGACCCAGTCAGAAGTTGAAATCCTTCCTTGTCGTGCTTCAATGTGCAAGACACTAGTACCAGATTTCTAGCTCCCTAGACTGGACTGTATTTCTCTGTGGCAAATCTTTGTTCTGAAACAGAAGAGGAGGCAATGTTGAAAAAGGCATATCATGTTCTTGGCCTGTACTTCTTGCGCTAAATAGTGACCACCCCCACCACCTGGGATCAAAATCCTGCTCAAAGCTGAGGGTTTGCATTAAACAAGGGTCCACTCTATCTTTGCAGAGCAATTTTACTAATTTCCCAAATATCATGATCAACTTTGGATGCACAAAGTGAAAGTATTTAAGGCCTCAAATTTCTCAAGCTCCATTGAAGGTAAATATCTTCTTTTCACCAGCAATCTAACTGAAGAACAGAATATTTTATGAAGAATGTTCTTTAAAAGCCCATACTGCACCACAGACCAAAACCCTTGACATATCTGGTGAAAGTGATCAAGCTGAATCACGCTCATGTATGCCACTCCAACTCAGGCTGAGTTTCTCATTAAGTAAAACCTACTCCAATCCCCTTGCATCCTGAGTATTCTTTACAATATCTATTGTGTGAAGAAATCCCTATGGTTGGGTAGCACATTTATGCACAATAGTGTAGTAACTAGAGAAAGTTTTTGTACAGGTGGACAACAGGAGACAGAGGGATACCAATAGCACATCCTAGAGGTACCTTGGCCAAGATAGAGATATTCTAAACAAGAAAACAAGCCAGGGGAATCCTTATTTGCTACTCTCTTAAGCTCTTGTGTTTACAGATGTCCGATTTTAAAGCCTTTGGGAAAGACTGCAGCTTACAGTCATGGAATGGCAAGGGGTCATGGTAAGAGCCAAGGTGAGGGAAGAAGCTTAAAAGTGCAAGATGGATCCAGAAAAGAGATGACTGATCAAACCATTTTGTCATCTTGACCTAAATTCTGGATTCCAAGCTTTCTAGGTAATGCTGACTGACGGCAAACAACACACACTGTAGTAGTGGGCTTATTGGCTTGGGTTCAAGGATGTCCCATCCATAGTCTCAGGTGTGAGTCACAATTTGTCTGTCAGGAGGAGTGTAAATCATTTATCACTCTATACTGAGGGGTCAGCTGCAAGGCCAGAGGATCCAGCCAGAGCAAGAGATCTATGAGAATCGAGTGGGTTTCAGGATGTTCAGAAAGTTTACCATCAACTGAATCACAATTCAATTCCATGAGAAACTTCAGGGCTAACTGTAAGACAGATTAAAGTTGACGATACTGGCAGCTAGACAGCAGAGTATTCAGGCAATATGAATAGACACTTTATTCTTTTTGTCTAAGTTCACGTTATTGGGTGAAACATAACAATGATTGTCAGAGTAACCTTATTAATATTTTCCATGAGACCAGTAATAACCTGTTAACAAGGTCAGATAATGATACTTCAAGAAAACTGTAGAGCAATATTGATAATGGATCTACATGAAAAAGTTCTTGAAAACATTGGGAATAGAGTCAGAAAACACATGAAAATAATTACATATGATAATTAATTAGAATCTATCCTAAGTTGATTTAATATAAGAAAATGAGCACTGTAATATATACCAATTAATGTAAAAAAGAATTAATAAACTAAATAGACACAAAACTTATTAAACAAAGTCAAAGACTTTTCATGCTAAGGAAAAATACCTCTACAAATCTAACACAAAACAGATATAGTTCAATATGTTAATATGCTAATATACATTCCTAAAAAAGAAAAAGTCATACTTGAAAAAACATCACCCCACATCAGAAAAAGGACAACCATAAATGTCCACTTTTACCAGTGATATTAAAAATTGACTGTATGTTCTAACTAGAGCTACCAGGTTAACTTTTTTTAAGGAAGAAGAGGCTTCCAAAAAGACATAAAAATTCCTTTAATCATAATTTAATTATCATATCCATAAAATATTCACAATATGCCATGAATAGCTAATAAATGCTAAAACATTGTAGGCTACATTTAAACACGCTGAAATAACTCTTGGTACTTAAACTCCCTAACTATTAATTATTAATCAGAAGGGGAAGGGTAAGGTGGGGGGAGAAAGAGGGAACCTATCACAATGATCTACGTATAACTCCCTCTCAGGGGATGGACAACAGAAAATTGGGTGAAGGAAGACATCGGTCAGTGTAAGAGATGAACAAATAATACTTTACAAACCATCAAGGGTTCATGAGGAGGGGGGAATAAAAATGAGAAGCTGACAGCAAGGGCTCAAGTAGAAAGAAAATGCTTTGAGAATGAGTATGCCAACAAATGTACTAATGTGCTTGACACGATGGACGTGTGGATTATGATAAGAGTTTTACAAGACCCAATAAAGTGATTTAATAAAAAAAGAAATACAGCATGATTAAAATTATAGCATTTATCTTACAGAAAAGGAAGTGCAAACTTATTCAGATTAAAACCCTGAAACAGGGAATTTGTTTCCACCCATTTTGTGATGAAAGCATGGATTTAGAATCCTGTAGTTTTCTGTAGTGTTGAAGGTCCTCATATACAGATGAATTAATAAACTAAACCAAGGCATTCGTGTGCACATATAATATTAGAGTGACTATATAGACACACATATATGTATGTGATACACAAACATATATTAAGCTGGACAGCAGAAAGGATTGATGCTCACCCAAAAACTGAAATTTGGGGACTTGAACACACTGAGTCATGGAGGCTCTAGGTAGCATTGGACCCATGGGCTTCAGTTGGACTGGGCTGGGATGTTCTCTTGATGAAAAGCTCTTTCATATGCACATTTCAGTGTCTATAGTTTTATTTTTCTAGAGAACCCAGCCTAAGGCAGATCCCCATCACATTAGTGTCAGAAAGAATATCAAGCTATTTACATATAACATATCTCATATACATTTATTAAAACTGATATTAATTTTATTCTCTAGCTGTAGTAAAGATACCAGTTAGGTTACCGTGTAGCTATACGATTCACATAAAAATTTGGTAGCTGAAAATTTACAGAATGACTTTATTTTTCTGTGTTCTGCAAATTTTAAAAATTCAACTGTGTGGTTTCTCATGTTATAGTTAGAAACTCAACCTCATTGTATAGTTTTGAATTTTCCTTCTTCGAAAGATTGCCAGGTTACATAGGTTCTGACATGTGTGTACATGCATGCGTGTATGTCTTGCTTAGTTTTTGATGTCCCTGAGCATGATAATGGTTAACATGGATAGGTGTTCATGGAAAGGCTGGAAGTTTGTGTCTACTCAGTCTCCAGGGAAGAAAGCCTGGGTGATGCACTTGAGAAACCAGTCACAGAAGCCCCTCTGCAACATCCCTGTGCTCTGACTCACATGGAGTCTCCAGGAGTTGGTGTGGGTTTGATGGCATATGCTTGATTTGGTTCATTCATTGGGGCGGGGGGGGGGGCGGGGAATGAATTCTGGCTTCATTTGCTACCCCGCAGGCTGGCAGTTCAACCCCACCAGGACATCTGCAAAAGGAAAATGAGGCTGGTTGCTTCTGTATAGATTGTGATGTGAGATATCTATGGAGGAACACTGAGTCAGAATTGACTGTGTGGCAATGAGTTTGTTTTGGGGACTAGGGACAATCAATGCTTCTAGGTGGCACAAACAACTTGCACTAGACAGTTCTCCTGAGGCTTGATGGGGTAAACATTGATGGGGTCCGCATTACTGTGGAAGAACAGATCTGCCTCCACAAACATGATGCTCCAGAAACACTATGGAACTGTTCTGCTCTATAACACATGACATAGCCATGAGATGGAACTAACTCCATGACACCTAACCAAAGGGGAAATTGAGCATGATGAGTGTATATCATGTCTCTGTATGCACATGCATATTGTGTTGAAAATATAACTAAATCAAAAATAAACATAATTCCCATTAAGAATCACCATGTCTATAATGAACAATATGTCAGTGTGGCCTACTAAATTAGTCCGTGAAGAAGCCCCACTGCTCCAGTGGTTAAAGGACTGGCAGCTCCATGAAATGAAAGCAGTTGTGTTCCATGAGGTGGCCATGTGGTAACACACAATTATAGCCTAGAAACCCCAAGGAGGGGTGTAAGGTACTGTGGCATCACTCACAGGATCCACTGTAGCGCAGTGGACAAAACAAGCCTCTGATCAAGAACACGTGGATAAAAGGCTAGAACATTCAAGCATTACCATGCAGTGGGTCATAGAGAAAATGGTATCTTATTTCAAATAACCTGTTATCTTACTATATTTAAGAGTTATATATCTGGAGGTTGCCTTGTATTAGAAATAATCATGACACAAGTTTTCAAAGGAGGAGCTATTAATAGGACTCAGTTCTTGAACAGCAAATGCAAACAAATTGAAGAAAGAGTTAACATATGAAAAAAGTAAATCAAAAGGATAAAAAGAATTACACACTTAGAATTCGGTTCCAAGAAACTGTTATATCCAGGTCTGAAGATTAATCAGGGCCACACGGAAAAGGACCAAATGCAAAGCTTCACTGGAGCTGGCTGCCAGGAAACAGCTGGCGCTCAATCCATCGGGCCCCAAGCGCACTACTCGAACTCTGGTTTACACAGCAAGAAACCACGAATGGATGGGAATACTTTTCTCCAGCGATCACAACTGTACACACTGACTAAGGGGGATGGAGCAGCTAGGGAACTTCCTGCTGGTATCCAACATGGGCATGGGCAGCAGCCCACTAACATTTTGAATCTGGTGGTTCTGGGGACCAATGCAGAAATAGCAAGCATAAACAATGGAAATAAAGAGAGTCCAGTGTCAGCAGGTTAGCAAATGAGACTTAGGGTCGTTCAGTCACAGTATGCAGCCATTAGGATGTGGACTTATGTCCACCATTAATGATTTCAAAATAAATCATGTGGGGAGAGGGGGTTGGGGAGGATGGGGACCAACTCAATTAAGCATTAGCTGGAAAATACAGGAGCTAAATTCAGCTGGTTAATTAATAAACATCAGGATATTTCAAAATGCTTTCTGTATACAGTAGGATAAATGATAGATTTCAATTCTATGTGACTGTGAAAATAAAATAACTGAAATTACCAAAAAGTGCTGACCTTGACCGCATGTGCCACTAACTTACATCAATTCTGACTCACAGTGACCCTCAGAACAGAGTAGAACTGCCCTGTGGATTTTCAAAACTGAAACACTACAGGGGAAGACCTATTATTTCTCCAGATTAATACATAAAATGACTTGAAAATAAGTAAGTAAAATAATTGCTGGGTCCTGCACATCAAAAGGATGTAAAAGGAAGCCAAAATTTCCTATTAAAAATATGAGTGGATATTAAATCTGGGCCAGCAAGCTCTAAGAGCCAAGAAGGATCATAAGAGGGTGGTGGCAGGGGTGGAAGAGCACAGTTTAAAGAGAGATGAGCCATCAACACAACCAATCTCTGAGGTGAGGCTTATTAGGGGAAACGTCCCCCCCTGGGACTCTTCACACTCCAAGTGGAAAAGTACAGCATCCGCAGACACAAATCTCAGGAGCTGTATTAGAGATTAAAATCTTAGCACTCCAGTGAGTAAACGGTTATAGGATAGATGGCTGTAGATTAAGCCTCCATTGAATTCTTTCTGATCATCAAGCAAGGAAATAGATTAGATTTGCCCAGAGGCAGCGGAACTTGGAAAGGGGACACCATCCACCTATCTCCAGCCAATCCAGAGTGTCCTATAGTCAGGAGCCATGCCTTAGCAGTTGAGCCCTGACTGCCTGGGTCAGAAGGACTTAGAACAATCTTTTAAAATGCTCTATCTGGCAATGAAGGTGGCTCAGTTTCGGTCCTGTCCCTGCTTTTGTAGTCCCACTGATAACAATGCTGTATTGATGCTCCACCAATCAGAAACGAATGACCATTTCCTCTGTTGCAATCTTATTTCATTAGATTCTCGACTTGACTGTTTCCCTGAACTGCACTATGATCTCCTGCGTCTTTGTATTCTCTTCATCTCTTTTAAGACTTAATAAATGTTCTCCGTAAATTATATTTGAGATTGGAGTTCCTTTTGCTCTAAATCAGAGCACAAACTAGTTTTTGATGGCCAGAAATGGTTAAGAACATGCAGCAGAGTAAAAAGGAGACCCCGTTTTAAATATAGTTTAAAGAGAACATCTATTAAATCTTATGAGGCAAAGACAGCACAAGGACACAAACATATCATCTGAATGAAGGAAGCCACCATCAGGAGGTGGAAATGACTTCCAAGGTTCACACTGAGATGTGAGCTAAAGAGGGTGGGGGGGAGGGGCAGGGCAAAGGAAACTCACAAAAGCATGCATCTCAATGGCAGACATCCATCCTTAGATAGCGGGATTACAAGATGGGTCCAGGGCCTCCTGACCAATGCAGTCAGGGCAAGGCTGATAGGACATGGCTCCTGCTTAGGAGTCCCCTGGAAGGACTGTCTCCAGTTTGGTGACCTCTATCAAGGACACACACTCAGGCAAACCTCCAAGAGAGTCTGCTTCTCCATGGGCTGCCTGCAGAGGTGAAGCTAAGCCACCCTGCAAAACCTGAGGAGCAGATTACCTACTACCTTGGTTCCTGGGCAGAAACCATTCAATGGAGGCTCACTCCATGTGGGGCTCTGCAATTTATGCAAGGACCTAATCTGTGCGGGAATTTGGGACTGTCACTGCTCTGGTACTCTTTTGCAAAACAAGGTGCTGAGAAGTTAAGCTCTAATACAGACCTCGGTCATCAGTGGGGTGGCCCGATGGCTGCAAGGCTGGCCTCTCCTTTCAGTAAAGGCCACTCTGGGGTCCCCATGCGCCCACGACCTGACACGAAGGGACAGGCCCCAAGAAAAAACTCACTGGCAATCGCACCTTTCTGGAGGGAGGGGTGAGGATGCAGGAGGAGCTCTGAGCAGGAAAAGCCACCAGAGTATTCCCGCGCCCGAAGGCAGAAGCCTGCAACCAATTCAAGAAGGATTTAACTGGAAATGTCCCAGGGGGTCGCAGCGACCTGGAACACTGCCGTACGGGGTGCGGGTAGTGTAACGTCCACAGGAACCAGGACACAGCTGGGGACGCCAGGCCTGCGGGGGATTCCGCGCCCGGGATCAGCACAGAAACACAGAAACTCACTCACCTGCAGAAACTCGTGGGTCGCCCGCTCGGATCCTACTCACTCAGAGGAAGTGTGTTCAGCAGGATATTGTATCACCTGGGGAGGTGGTGGGGTGGTGTCTGTGCGAAGGGGCGGGGCCTGGAGATAATGAGGGTCTCGTGGAGGGAGGGGCCTGCAGGTGAGGTTCTGGGCCTGGAATGGCAAAGAATTCATTCTTAGTAGTTTCTTCTTAGTCTGGAAGCCCTGCTGAAACCTGATCACTTTGGATGGCCCTGCTTGCATTTGAAAAATTTTTGTATTTGAATCACAACACTACACAAGCCCAGGCACAAAGACAAACTGAAAGAAAAGTGGCTGAAGGAAAAAAAGAAAAGTGGTGGGTGGAAGGCATGCTTCCCAAGTGGGAATTTCCCCAAGAGACACCCCAGCAGCTAGGGCCACAGAGACACACACTTGACAGCATCTGCTGCCATCTGCTGCACCTGACCACGTCTCTCCTGCTTTTCACCTGGACGCCTCTGAAACTCAGACACTGATTTCAGGCTCTGCTCCCTGTGTATGATCAGGTGAGCATCAAGATGGGAATTCCTGAAAATAGCACAGTTGTCCATTTGTCTTCTTCTCCCCTGCTCTCTCCCTCTCCTCACCGCTAAAATTGATTTCCCCCCAATCTGTGGGTTCTGTATTGCTCTTTTTATGAAACCTTTCTATGTGAACAAGTGTGTATTTTGAGCACGTTCCAGTCAACTAATTGTCCTACACAGAATGTGTTTCCTTTAATATATTTCATGTGTTGAGGTCTCTCCTTTCTATTAATATGTTATTGAGAGTGTTAATCAGGAATAAGTGTTAGATATTGTCAAATGCCTTTTATGCATCTATTAATATGATATGGTTCTTATTACTTGTCGTATTTATGTGGTTGGTTACATTAAGAGTTTTTCTACTATTGAAACATCCTTGTATACCTGGTAATAATCCCACTTAGTCAAATTGAAATATGATCTCAAAGTCAGAGATAGGCGCTCTCAGAATCAATCCATTCCATTTCCACAATTGTAAAGATAAACTGGTCTGATCTAATTTATGATCTAATTACTCTCCTAAACCAACAGAGCTATGTAATCATCAAATATGTTCCTTTATTGTTAAAACACCAGTATAACACATTCTGTTGTAGAGTGTATTTTATAATTTTACCCCATATTCTCTGTAGTCATACAATTTTCTTTTAAAGTTTCTCATGCATTAAAATAATAAATAAGGTTTCTTTACAAATCTACATTTATTTAGTTTTGTCCTTCACTATTGAGTCATCTTGCAGGTATACATATTAAAACCATGATTATATTTTTTCAACAAGATTCTGGAATGATTATTACTTTACTGCTTATTTAAAAAAGAAACACTCTAACATTTCAGTACTTATTGTACATACAGTCCCTGTAGAAGAGAGGTTGTTGTTAGCTGTCACTAAGTTAGTTCCAAATCATAGTGACCCTATTACCACAGGGAGAAACACTGGCTTGCCTTAAACCATCCTCATAATTGTTCTTATATTTGAGCCCGTTGTCTCACCTTTGTCCATCTAAAAGTTTCCTCTTGTTTGCTGCCCCTACACTTTACCAAGCACCATGGTTGAAGTGATGTATCTCTTGTTTTTCCCTCTGGCTTGCAAATACACAAAACTCTAAGGTTTTACTTATATGGAATAAGAAAATGCATTTAAAAGAAGAACAATAAAGTCAGAGCTGCTGTGTGAACCACAGCATAGAACTCATAGAACCATAGAGAGCAGAGAAACAGCTCCTTAGGCTTTTGTGTTTCACATTTTATAGAACATGTTTCATCTTTACCACAGCAAGTAGTGTCCTTATAACAATAGTGCAAAACTAGACAGGTGATGCAGTGGTTGATTTTCTCAGTCTCAGACATGGATAAGCACCACATGGAAGTTAAAGTGTACTTGACTATTGAAGAGCTGAAGAAAATATTCAGTTTGTCTTGTATACAACTGTGTCGATATGGTAGAAGTATATTGTTAATTGTTTTATGTGGCTCTGAGCACAGCTGTGAGATTCTGGTTGTAAGAGAATGACATCCTGACCCACTATCACAGTGACTCAAGCGTCACCTTTTACGATGTGGATATTCAATGCTACAGATAGGTTGGTGCTTTTAGCTCAGTGCTGTATGAGGTATGTGACTTTGATCATACATCTGATAATAATCTAACCATTTGTCAGGATAAGAATCTGGTGGGTTCCCCCCCCCCCACTAATACCTATATATTGCATTATTTCCAATTCATCTGAATTCCTTCCTGTATGGTCAATGTTATGAAGAACAAACTTTCAAATATTTTGGTGGGAATTTAAGCACCAGGAACTACTGATTTTGATGTCTCTGCCACATCCATATTAACCTTTGCCACATCCATATTTTCCTGAATAGCTATGCTTAAAGAAGTCTAAGTCCTGACTGAATTTTCACTTATGTGTTTCCCGATCACACCCATGACTATGCTTCTCCTATTCCGGGTCCCACTGAGACAGGGCGGAAGTGGCGGTGTCCTAGCCGGAAGTGAGGGTCATAGCGCGGTAACTACTTGCTGTGCATGGAGTGTGGAGCCAGAGAAGCGCCTGCAGCCTGAGTTCTGTGTAGTCCGCACCAGGTTGGGGTCACGTGGTGACCAGTTGGGGTGACCCTGCCTCACATATAAGCTTGGCTGGGGTGCAAGTACCCTCCCCACCCCTCTTGCCCCATGCCGCACCCCTTGTATGATGATATGTGGGAGGGTGTCCCAGAGACTGGTCCCATCCCCCTGTTTAGGGATTGGTTGGGACTCCTTGTGAGAATCCCTGTTGGAGAAAGGTGGATCCCAGACTGGCTTTGGGCATCTGTGTTCCTGATTAGTCGTTTTGCAGGTCTCCCCTAACCCCCCTACATTGTCTCCATACAGCGGTGCCTCCTCCCCGAGACTCCTGGAACATCTTCAGCTCAAAGGTGAGCCCTGGGTCCCTTTCTTCTCTCGCTATGAAGAAGTGAACGCTATTCATGAAGCGAGTGCCTGCAGCTGGTGCACAGAACATTAGGGCTTCCTCCTGAGGTTTGCCCAGTGTTGTCACCTGTGCAGTAACTTTCTCAAGTAGCGGGTCGGGGGGAGAACCCGGTCTGGAAACACCCTGGCTCCTTGCCAGCCAGTAGGGCGTCTGCGGGGAGTACACCCAGACTTGAGGGTGTTGAAGTGATATTCCAGCGCACCCACGTGCATTGAGACATGATTGGCATTCCCAGGTAGCTGGCCTAAGTCCTTCCAGGACTCGGGTCCTCAAGGGAGGTGACCCAGTGTGGTGGCTATCAGTCAACAGTCTGGCAGGTGGCAAGTGAAAGGAGAAAGAGATGGGCCCAGCTGTACAAAGATGGGGTTCAGTGAGCAGGAACTCAGCCAAAGTGAAGGCCACTCTTTCTTTGGGAAAGCGTATAGGTCTCCATAGAAGGGCAAGACCCCTCAAGTACGGAAGATGTCCGGGTCCCACATCCAGTCTTCAAAAATTGTGCCTATTGTTTCTTTAATTTTTACAAAACCCCGGTTTTTTTTTAAACAGGAGAAAGAAGCTGGAGGAAACGTTCCTTGTGGAGGGCAGACAGCTGGAGAGAAGGTTTCTTTAAGTGGGACAGGAGAAAATTGCCATCAATAATGAATTGCTTTTCATGCAGAGAAGGTAGCCAGTAAAAGACAGCCAGGCAGTTGAACTGGATCCACATTTCTGCAAATCTGTTAGTGTGGGGGACTGTGGCAGCTGCTCCTGCTTGTTGCCCAAAGGGAAATTTCTGTTTCCTCTGGAAAAGTTTCTAGTAGCTTGTCCTATGTTTAGACTTATGCCGACTCCATTTTAACAGTGTATTCCCACCTGGAGTCATTTTATCTCTATTTTAATGAAAATTCTCTGAGTGTGTTGCTTGGTTTGGGGGCTTCTTTTGGGTTCGGTTTTTGAATAAGCGGTTTTAGAAAAAGTTCCAGCTTTAACAAAGCCATGACCCAGATCCAGGAGGCCATAGAGTTGCTCAAGGAAATCATCCAGGTGCAGCGTGGCTCTGCCAGTGAGAGACTGAGGGGCTGGCCCTGGTGCCCCATACCACTCCCTGAATACATGCTCACATGACAAGAGGCAGCACTCCCCTCCAAATTCACTGCCAGAGATTCTGACCCAGTGATCCTGTGGACAGGGTAGAGCTGCCTCTCTGGGTTTCCCAGACTGTAACTCATCACAGGCATAGAAAGCCTCATCTTTTTCCAGCCAGTAGTTTCCAGCTGATGGCTTTATGGATAGAAGTCCAGCATGCAACCCACCAGACACCAGGACACCTGCTCTCTACTGTAGTCTTAATTCTCCACCTCCCGATCTAGCGGTTCTAGGAAAGCTCATCCCCACGCCACATGGGACTTCCTACAGCCCCCTGGCCAGGGGGAAGTTCTGCTCCAGTCCCTGCATGAATTTGGAGGGTGATTCATGTGCAGAGACCTGCTCTTGTTCATTCCATGAAGGTTCACACTGTACTTTCAAGATGCCAGCTCCTATGTAGAGACCAAAGCCCTCCAACATGTCTGTGTAGGCTGATAGGTCCCTACAGTGAGAATTCTACAGATACAGATCAAATTCTAGCCTTCTATTCTCTAGCTGATTTCCTTGGGAAAGTCTTTGAGCCTCCTTGGGCCTCTAGTGGTTGGTCTTTAACGTGAGCCTGATGTTTGCATTGAGGGTTAAGTGACTCAGTGCAGGTCTGGCGTGCAGTCTGTGGCTGCTGCTGTGATCTGTGCCGCCGGGGACCGAGAGGTGTGAACACACATCCTAATGATGCTGGGCTGGGTGGAATTGAAGGTCATGGGGCACTTACAGCTGAGGGTGAAGGTGCAGGAACGTTGCTGGGGCCTGTCCTCCCTTTCAAATGCCTCAGGGACACAGCCATTTGAAAGGACAAGAAGAAGGAGCTGGACACAGGCCAGCCAGGTCCTGGTGCTAACCGGGCTCCAAGAACTCCTTGCGACACTGGGTTGAAGTCTGGTCCCACTTTCCCTGTTCCAAGAACTCATATCAGGCTTCCTGATGAGGGAAGAGAACCTTTGGAAGGAGTTTAGCAGAGCAGTGACATGGTCAGGACAATAATAGGTATGTCACTGGGGCTTCAGTGTGGAGCCTGGTATAGGGACTTGGAGAAAGGGTGCAGGTGTGGATGCAGCCAGAGCAGGTAAGAGGTTGTTGGGATAGTTCAAGAATGTGGTGTGGCCATGGCCAAGGGAAAGGAGTGGGGGCTGATGGGAGATATTGCGGCCATTTTGGGTTGGGGGCAGATGGTGGGAAGTGCTGGCAGGATTTGGTAGCATATAGGGTGAAAGAATGCAGCTGACATTCAACTTTGTGATGTGGGCATCAGAACAGATGGGACCGAGGGGACAGTTTTAGGAGGGGAAGATGATGGAGTCAAGCTTGGAGACCAGGCTGTGGATCAGGAGGCAGGATGTGGGCATCTTATGCAGGCATTTGCATTGCTTACCTGAGGAAGGGCCCCAGGAATAACTTGCTAAGTTGACTGGCTGGGTCTTTTCCCTCCATATTGCAGCAAGCTCTCCCAAATGATGAAGCAGCTGGACTGCGACCTGGAGAAAATTGAGAACAAAGAAGACCCTACCGTAGCCATGCTTCCCAATTACCTCTCATTCCTGCAAGGTGGGGCTGGCTGCAAGAGGGTGTGGAGTTTCGGGGGTAGGGAGTGTGCGGGGCCTTTGCTGGCTCCTGGACAACTACAGGTGTTGGTAGCTCTGCTTTGAGTGAGCATGGGGCCTGGGGAACACTGGTCACCCCAGAGGACCATGTTATTCCAGCTTTCAGCAAGGTACTGGTCCTGGTCAGGCAGGTGCAAGAGCAGGCCAGCAAACAATTCAGCAGCAAAAAATAGCCCCAGCGATGACTGCAAATAAAATTGAAAATAATGGAAGTTTCCCACAAACTTCTTGAAGCCCCCTTGTATATCCATCACACAACTTTTGCCTGTTTATTATTTCCAGGTTTTAGCCTTATTGACAGCAATTACAAGAAACTGCTTGCAAGCTAACATTCCATGATCCATGTAGTTTTTCCATCACCCCTTCCCTCCACCCCCCACTTTCTCTAGCCTGATCCTAGTAACTATTAATAAACTTTGATATCTAAACATTTGCCTTTCCTTGTCTTTTTATATATGTGAAATCATACAATATGTGTCCTTTTGTGATTGGCTTGTTTCATTCAGCATGTCTTCAAGCTCTGCCCTTACTGTATCCAGATTTCATTTCTTCTACTGGCACAGCAGTACTTGTATTTACATTTTATTTGCATGTTCATTTGTGGATGAACATTTATCTTATTGGAGCTATCTGGTTATTGCTGACATTCCTGCCATGAACAATGGTATGCCCGTCCCTCTTTGAGGATCTGCTTTCAAGTCTTTTGGGTCTATACACAATCAGAGTGGATGTCTCTGTTCATCTGTCAGTTAGTCAGATTGTGATGGCTTGTGTCATGCTGGAAGCTATGCCAGCTGCTTTTTCAAATACCACCCATGGTAGTCAGGATTCAGAGTTTTCAGACTCACACAGACTAAGGTTGAGAGGCAGACCACCTCTGAAACATTAGCTACTGAAAACAGTATGAATAGCAGCAGATCATCATCTGATGCAGTGCCAGAAGATGATCCCTCAGGTAGGACGACACTCAAACTAGGATTAGGGAAGAGTTGCCACCTCAAAAAAATAGGTCCTCAGAGCTCCTCAAGTTGGCGCCAACTCATAGTCACTTTGTGTACAAAACACTGGTCATTTCTGGGCCATCCCTACACTTGTGTTTGAGCCCACATGACAGCCACTGTTATGCAGGATCTTCCTCTTTTCAATGATCCTCCATTTTACCTAGTGTGATAACCTTTTCCAGTAACTGGTCTTTCCTGATGACATATCTAAATACGTGAGACTAAGGCTTATCATCCTCATGTCTTAGGAGTATTCTGGCTGTTCTTCCTCCAAGATGGATATGGTTTATTCTTCTTACAGGTCACTTCCAATATTCTAAGTAGAGTTGACCTTAATGATCTAGTCAGCAGTTCTCAACCTGTGGGTCGCGACCCCTTTTTGGGGGGGGTGGTCAAATGACCCTTTCACGGGGATTAAGTAACCCTTTTACAAGGGTTGCCCAATTCATAACTAGCAAAATTACAGTTATGAAGTAGCAATGAAATTCATTTTATGGTTGGGGGGTTCAGCACAACATCAGGGACTGTGTTAAGGGTCACGACATTAGAAAGGTTGAGAACCACTGATTGAGATGAAGCAAGTCTTTTCGTGACCTTCCTTGGGTAATATGGCATAACTCAAACTGAGAAGAAACCATTGAAACATCCATTAATCATGATGTGGCATGTACAAAATATGAGTCTTGGAAAATTTGAAGTCATTAAAAATGGATTTGCACGGGCCATTTTGAATCATGCAGTCATATGGTTTACTATGCTAGGAAGTAAGAATTGAAGAGGAATGACATTGTTTTTTTAACCTGCCTTTGGTTCCCCTTAGAGACATCTTTGTGAATTAATGGTGGAGAATCTTATTGATCATCACCTTGGAGCATAAGAATCTTCCGTTAATAAGTGTCATTGATTAGAGCCTAACACCAATTTTTAAGACATTCTTGAGGGATGGGTATTGGACCAGTGTAGCCTAACTGCACATTACAATAGCTGAGTTATTCACCTGTACAGAATTAATCCTTACATGACTGGAAGCTATTTACACAAACAATGGGGTTGGTCAGCAGGCAAAATTTATAATAATGTTCACTGACAATGTAAATCACAGGTCTGCCAGAATGATATATATCTTAATAGATCAAGTAAGATATTAAAGTACTAAGTCAATCTTAGTACATGCTCTACACCAGCGGTCAACATATGGTGCTGTGTCTCCAATAGCCAGAATTCATGGGTCCAAGAACCAAAGGGTGGAAGCTGGAATGGTACCACTCACTATTACTCCTAGTGATCCACTTGCAGCATTTTTGCTTCCTGTCCCAGCAACCCTGTGTTCCTCAGGCCTGGAGGTCCTGGTCCCGAGGGAAGGAACTCTCCCACCTGGAAACACAGCATGGATTTCACTGAACTGACAGCTGATAATGTCCCCTACCCACTTTGGGCTTCTCAGTCCTTTGAATCAACAGGTCAGGAAGGCTGTCACTGTACTAAGTGGTGTGATTGATCCTGATTACCAAGGAGAAATTGGACTAGTACTACATAATGGAGGTAAAGAAGAATATGTCTGGAATCCAGGAGATCCCATAGGCGGACTCTTAGTGCTACCATGCCCTGTGATTAAAGTAAATTGTAAATTACAGCAACCAAATCCTGACAGGACTTATAATGACCCAGACCCCTCAGGAATGAAGACCTGGGTCACTCTACCAGGCAAAAAAACCACAGCCAGCTGAGGTGCTTGCTGAGGGCAAAGGTAACACAGAATTGGTAGTAGTAGAAGGTCATTCTATATATCAATTATGACCATGTGATCAATTGCAAAAGCAAGGTTTGTAATTGTCAATGTATTCTCTTTTAATGTGCTTATTGCATATCTTTCCTTAGTTCAGGTATGATAAATCAGATACAATTGGACTCAGTGTGTTTTTATTTATATGTATGATAGATGATTGATGATAAGTATAAGTGTGATTTCATCGATGTCTGGAAAGGTTGGCAAGGGGTGGATTGCGATAGTTTATTGTGCCAGCCTGGCTGATAAACACAAGTGGGATTAATTGAAGGCCTGAGAGATAAGTGACTCAGTGAGCCTCGCCTATCTTGTCTCTTCCTCTTTGATCATCGGACCAGTGTGTAGCTGCCTTGCTTGTTCTGTGCCTCAATTTAGAGGCTACACTACCTGTGGGACGCACAGCCAGTGGACTGTGTCACTGTAAGTTGAGGTCCCTTTAAGCCCACACGATTGGAATGTACATCTCTAGAGCTGGGGACTGAAAGTTGGTGACAGTTAGTGACTTGACATGCTGTTTGATGCCTGGGCATATACAGCCCAGCTCTCTCTACAGAGGTGGAACTGGCGGCCCTCAAGACTTAAAGGACGGCTAGTGTCTCCCAACTCTCTCAGGGAAGTGAGTTGCACTGAGTCATTTGTACTGCTTTATAATTTAGCAGTTCATTTTTTGTGTTATATATCTATTTTTATAAATATATATAGAAAATTACTAGCAAACTGGTTTTGTCTCTCTAGAGAACCCTGTCTAACACAACATTTAATACATAGTCTTTACATATAATATTTAATATTAGAGTAAATCGGATATTTTTAAGATATAAATAACCTCAAGCCACATTAAAGATAAATATCTTTTTTCACAAGACATTTGATTTAAGGAAGTTATATGTTATAAAGGAAGTTATTTACCAGACCGCACTCCACCACTGTCCGTAACTCTTGGCATGGTTGGCGAAAGTACTCCAACTGAATCATGCTCATCCATGCCGCTCAAACCCATGCTGAGCTCTTCATAAAACTTTATCTCCTCCCATCCCCTTGGATAAAATAGCTATTGTGTGTTAAGAAGTGACTGCTGTTTCCAAGGTCCCAAGTATAAAGAAAGTGTTTTGGAAATGATGATGGCAACATATGTTCTTGATAAAATTGATGTATGGATTGTTATGAGCACTGTAAGAGTTCCCAATGAAATGTTTTTTTTTTAATTTTTAAAGAAATAAACAAAACAAAAAACTGAAAGAGGAAAAAAAAAGAAATGATTATGGCTGTGGGAATCCATTAAAGGCCCATAGTAATATGCACAGCAGAGTGTGGTAGCCAGAGAAACTTCTTTAGAAGTGGACAACAAGGGACAGAGGGACATGAGCAGCAAATCCTAGAAGTGACTTTGTCAATGCACTGAGAGCCTTAACTAGGTAACAAGCCCAAGGGATGTTTATTTTCTCTTCTCTGAAGCTCTTGTGTTTAAGGATACCCAATGCTAAAGCCTTTGTAAAAGACTATAACTTACACTCAAGGAATGGCTAGGGGTAGGTAGATAGGTGATGCCAAGACCCAGGTTGAGGGCAGAAGCTTAAAAGTACATGAGATGGATCAAGGAAAGATATGACTTAGTCATTATGTCATCTCGGCCTAGAGCATGGGTTTCAATCTCTCCAAGTAATGCTGACCGATGATAAATAACACAAACTGTGGGAGAGGGCTTATCAATTTGGGTTAGGATGTCCCATCCATAGTCTTGGACTTCTAGGGAGGGGGGAGAAAGCTAGTGTGGAAGACTGGAGGGGTAAGATGACAAAATCAGTGCGGAGGAAAGAGGCTATGCTGTGATAAAGTAGGCAGCATTAGCCTGAGTGGCTACTTGGATATCATTGGCATTGCCCTCTTGCAAGCCCCAGAGAGTTTCTAAGGCAAGGTGTTATAAAGTGGCCGTTATTTGACAGGGGTGTAGATTAGTGCCCCTATAAAACTAATCTGCAAATCAGGCTACTAGAAAAATACACACTTTATTTTTGACTGTCTCCTGCCAGTCATCATGAATATCTGAAATGTAAGCCTCACCATTCCCCTAGGTCTTAAGTCCAGGTTTCACTCTCAGAGCTCTGAGACAGGCGGGTTGAAGAACAAGGTTGGATACCAAGCCCCTCCTTGATCAAAGTTCTTAATCTAAGCTTGAGTAAAATTTAACTCCTTCCAGAAAAATGGTTAACTTATGGGCAAAAAAAAAACAAGAAAACAAAAAACCCCGAATGGTGAAAGTAACCTCAAGAGATCAATAGATATATTGCATTGGATAAATCTGCTGGAGAATGCCTCTTTAGAGTGATGAAAAGCAAAGATATTATTTTGAAGCCTGGGTTCACCTGACCCAAACATGCTATTGTCTATGGCTTCATATGCATTTGAAAGATGGACACTGAATAAGGAATGTTGAACAAGTATCACTGTGTTTGAATCGTAGTGCTGGCCAAGAATATCCCAGGTACCATGGGCATTCAAAGTAAAACAAGTCTGTCTTGGCAGAAGTAATGTCAGACTGCTACTTAGAGGTAAGGATGGTGAGTGTTCAAATTATGTACTTTAGACATGTATCAAAGAGAACAATCCCGGGGGTAGGACATTATGTTTGGTAACAAAGAGGGGCAGTGAAAAATAGGAATTTCTCTACTAAATGGATTAACAAAGTCACTGCCCCAATGGGTTCATCCTAAATCATGAGGATGGCACAGGAGAGTGCAGTGTTTTGTTCGGTTGTGCACTCTGTCCCTGTGAGATGGAATTAACTTAATGACAGTTAACATAACAACAGCCTCAGAAACCAATAATAAGCACCCAAGATACACGCAAAAAACATGCTAGTGTATTAGTTATGCTTACAAAAGTTATTATTTCTCTTATTTAAAAGGGGAAGCGGTTACTTTTTTTTTTAATTAGAACAAAAAAGGTGACAACAAAGTCACCGAGGAATTCCTACTCCTCATTAAACTATTGTTTTGGAGGTGAACTGAAGAAAATTCTCTAAAGTTCATAAAGGATGCCATATGGCACAGTAATTTTATGAACATGGACTCTAGTGTAAGGGCAGCACTGAGTCGTGAGCAGCTATTTATCTTTCAAGGGAAGCATGAATCATATAGGCCTCTACACTGAGGGGTCAGCTGGAAGATTAGAGCAAGGGATTGATGATACTTGAGTGGGTTTCAGCCTGCTTGGGCAGTTCATAATCAGTTGAATCAATAAAATTTCATGAGAAGTTTCCAGCCTAACTGTAAGATAGATGAAAATGGAAGATTCGGGCAGCTAGAGACCAGAGTATTTACATAGGATGAATAAACACTTTTTAGCTGTTTTGTTGTTTAAGTTCAAGTTATTGGGTTCAAACATAACAATAATTTTGAAAAATAACACTTTCTATGAGAACAGAAATAAAGCTGATACCCATGTCAGAAAAGGATACTTTAAGAAAACTGTAGACCAATATTGATAATGGGTCTGCATGAATGAGTTATTTAAAAAACAGAAAACTGAGTCAGACAACATATTTAAGTAAGTATACATCATGATTAATTGTAATTCATCCCAGAATTGATTTAACACAAGAAAATCAACACTCAAATACACCTGTTGATGGGGAAAAAAAGAGAATCAATTATCTAAATAGACAAAATATATACTAAACAAAGTCAAAGACTTTCATGTTTAAAAAAACTACAAATCTCACATGGAACCGGTCTAACCCAATATATTAATATATATTCATGAGAACAACAACAAACATTGCAAAGGTCAGGCTTAGTAGAAAGAGACAAAAGCATCACCCCACCTCAGAAACAGGACAAACATACATGTTCATTTTCCAACTCACATTAAAAAATTGGACTGTATGTGCTAGTTGACAAATCAGAAAAAGAATTTTATAAAAAGGAAGGAAAACTATTTCCCCAAAATAAAAATTCTTTGCTCATCCTAAATTAGTGATTACATACATAAAAGGTCCCAAATAGGCCATAAATACTACTATACTTAATAAATGTTAAAAAAAACAAAACAATTGTAGACTACATTTGAACACACAAAAATGACTTTTGGTACGTAAATCCCTTAATTGCTAATCACCAACTTCCAAACTATTAACACTTGCACATTAACAAGGTGAGCATCTTTACAACTCACTGATATGTCCTAAAACACTTACACCCCTAACTACCTGAAAAGACCCTTAGCATACAGAACTTCTACGAACACCCTCAGCATTCCCCAAAACCCACAACAAATTTAACATGCTTAACAAATCCTATGACCATATACTCTAAATCTAGTCTAAAGCATTTAACCCAAATCTTTACATTGGGATCACAACCTTGAATATATTCTATAATCTTTTTTTAAACATTTTATTAGGGGCTCATACAACTCTTATCACTATCCATACATATACATACATCAATTGTATAAAGCACATCCATACATTCCCTGCCCCAATCATTCTCAAAGCATTTGCTCTCCACTTAAGCCCTTTGCATCAGGTCCTCTTTTTTTCCCCCTCCCTCCCCTTTCCCCCCTCCCTCATGTGCCCTTGGTAATTTATACATCGTTATTTTGTCATATCTTGCCCTATCCGGAGTCTCCCTTCCCCCCTTCTCTGCTGTCCCTCTACCAGGGAAGAGGTCACATGTGGATCCTTGTAATCAGTTCCCCATTTCCAACCCACTCACCCTCCACTCTCCCAGCATCGCCCCTCACACCCTTGGTCCTGAAGGTATCATCCACCCTGGATTCCCTGTGCCTCCAGCCCCCATATGCACCAGTGTACAACCTCTGCCTATATTCTAGAATCTTAATTCTAACTTTTTAACCCTAAATCTGAAATTCAGGAACCAAACCCTCAAAATTTGAGTCTTAAAGTCATAACTCTACATCATTATAATTTAACACATATGCTCCTAATCAACTCAAAACATGATCTTTTACGTAGTACATTTCCTAATGATAAAACCCTTTAATCTGGCCGCTCACACCTGACTCTTAATTCATGACACTTAACTCCTAATTCTATCCCTTGATTATTATTATTCAACTGGGAACATTGATTAATCCCAGAACCTAGATTCTTATCTTAAGACTCTGATTCTAGCAATGATACATTTTCAAGTTTGTGAATCCTATGGAATGTCATATCTAGGAAAACACATTTGCATATGTTGATTAAATTTTTGTTGACACTTGATACTGTACCTGATCTCTGTTATATGGCAGCAAAATATCACCATTCTATCTGCCTATGCGCTCATCATCCCTCACCCTAAACCTCAATTCCTCCTCTCACATGACTTGCACTAGGGGGAAACTGGATGAACAACAGTAACAGGAAACAGGAGTGATGTGTACACACTACTCACTACTCATCTGGGGACTATTTTATTTAGTTTATTTCTTCTTTACCCCTAACTCAGTAAATTCACCTAATCCATGATCTTTTTTCAGTTGACATTGCTAAGTGTGTTCATATGCTCAATAACTTGTAACAAGGATGTACAAGGGAGAGCCAGCCAGGGTGCAATATAGCACCAATAACATACAACATGCCTCTAGTTCTTTAATGTTTCCTTCCCCCAACTATCATGACTCCAATTCTACCTTACAAATCCAGCTAGACCAGAGTATGTATACTCTCGTCCAGATAAAAGCTCTTGACACAGGGAATCCAGGACAGATAATTCTCTCAGGAACAAAAATGGGAGTAGCTATGCTATGGAGGTAGGAGGAAGGTGGGGAGGCATGGAGGGGAAACTGATAACAATAATTGATATATAACCCCCTCTTAGGGGGGATGAACAATAGAAACGTGGGTGAAGGGAGACAGAGGTCAGCATAAGATATGAAAAAATAGTACTTTTGTAAATTATCAAGAGTTCCTGAGGGAGGAATGATGATGGCAACATATATACAAATGTGCTTAACAAAACGGATGTATGGAATGTTATTAGTGTAAGAATCTCCAATAAAGTGAATTTTTAAAATGTCATTTGTTATCAAACCATCTAAAAGTTCAATTCACATACAGTCAAGAGCCCAGCATATATATTTATAACTTGGCAAACTGATTCTACAATTAATGAAAGAATAAAGGTTTGAAATAGCTTTATGAAAATTATATGTGTATATATGCATGCTAGGCCTCAGCAAGCTTGAAGGGCATCCAATTAATTGGGGAAATGTTTATGAGAGAAAGTGCAGAGAAGACCATAGAAACTGGAATCACTCAGTTAAGATGCAAGTCTTCTTACTCTGAGTAAAGTAACAAAAATAGAGAGGTAGGAGGAACTTCCTTATTTATTTAGTTAGTTAGTTAGTTTTAAACATTTTATTAGGGGCTCATACATTATTTATTTATTTTTATGAGTGAGAGTGAGTGAGAGAGTGAGGGGGTGAGAGTGAGAGAATGAGTGAGAGAGTGAGAGGATGAGTGAGGGAGTTAGTGAGTGAGAAAGAGAGAGTGAGAGAGCTAGTGAGTGAGTGAGAGTGAGTGAGAGAGTGAGTGAGAGTGAGTGAGTGAGTGAATTGAAACTTTCTTATATATCAGTGGAACCCACCAAATGGCCAGGAAATTTACCAGGTTACCTGGATACAAAATCACCTATTAGAGAACTGCCTCATTTCTCATAAGCATGTCTATGCTTCGTTTACAGTATATGCTCTTGGACTGGGCTTGTGCTAGCCCTCAGAACTCCAGTCTTCTGCACAAACTAGGTAGTGGAATTCAGAAGCAATGTTTCTTCGGTGGCTCATTATGCTCATTGTGGTTGAAATGGGATTATATTCTCAAATTTGAATATGCTGCTATATTTTTATAGATGAAAACATGTTCATATTTTTCTGGTAACATAAGTAGATATTAGATTCCCATTTGACATTTTTATCACACATATTTCAGGGACACTAATTATATATATTTTTACCATGTTATTGTTTCTTGCTAATATCCACTTTCTCTTTTCATCTTTTCTTTATAATAATCAGTTGCTTTCTGTACTTATGTATGTACATATCATTTTAGATTTTAAATAGAGTCCTTTACTAAAAAATAATATTCTTTATTTTTGTATCATCTTTATTTGTTTGTTTTTGGACAAAAGTTGATCCCAGCGACAATTTCTGTTGAAGTTTGAAAGAGAATTTGAGGAAAACCATATCAGTGTACTCCAACCTTAAAGACAGGTGAAATAATTCTGAAAGTGGTAAAAAGTTTATTTCTACTGTACATTTTTCTCTCCCATACTGATGCACGATATCAGGATGTTTGGTAGTGATTTTCAGCATGTAGTTTTTCTCATCTCTAAGTAGATGAGACTATTGTTTTTATTGACTATTGTCCCTATCAATTCATTTATTTTCTGAGACTTTCATTTGATCCTTTCTCATTTGCTCCAAATGAGCAGTTACCACTAGTTGCATCTCACAGGACTGCTCATTTGCTCTTAACACCACAGCTTCTACTCATCCATATCACGCTTTTACCGATGATAAATTCACCAGTAATGGATAAGTGTCCTTCTATTAAGTTATCCTTTTCAACACTTCTAGTCACTTTAAAAAAATGATTATCATTTGAGTTGGTATAATATGATATCTAATCCCTGATTTTGATTTATATATCTCTAATCACGAATGAAAGGAGATGTGCTGTCATAGTGGGTTGTGTTAAGTCAAACACAGCCAAATGAGTGGGCTAAACACATCAACCACTATGATGAAGGGAGATGAGGCTGTTTGTTTACAGAAAGAGAGTTTTGCAAGCCATAACATACTATCCTTTATCCTTCAGGATACTATGAGTGACAATGGATTGGACAGTATCTTCTCCACTTGAACACAGATTGACTATAAGTCAGAACTGACGACAAGGATGAGTCAGAACAGATTCCATAGCTCTTAACAAGAAATGCATAAAGCACTGTGTCAGAGATAGGCATTTTAGGATCCATAAATTGAATTCAATGTATGAATTATGTTTCTAAATGAAATATTCCCACCACATTAATTCAAATTTCCTAACACAATTCTTATTGGGTTACACCTACCCAGATTCCAATGTGAAAATTATATCACAGTCTCTTCTTTAAGCCTATGTTATCTCCATGCACCTTCTAATTGATCCACTCTTATGCCACACCTAGCAATCATCTCAGAAACATTAGTAAAAGCAAAGTAAATGCAATAACATTTTCCTAAAACCTTTGAGAAATTTAACAGAAAATTAAACAAATATAACTGCAAATACAAAAATCTTGAATGGAACAACTGAGTTAGAAAAAATTCTTTAACCACCCCCTTTCAAATTAAAACATCACAATGTGCCATTTTCTTTCTTGAATAAATATGAAATTCATAACTTCTTTAAACTTGGAGCCTCTAATGATGCAAATAGTTACAATATTTAACACCTAACTGAGAAGTTGGTGGGTTTCTCCTCAAAGACACTTTAAGAGACAGGTCTGGTACCGAGTTATTTCTGAAAACCAACCTTTGAAAACACTATGAGGCATGGTTCTTCTCTGACAAACATAAATTAAAAGCAACCGAACATGAAATGTTATCTGAACACTCTTGAAATTTAGAATATGAAAACAACAATTTCTCAAAAGCAGAAGATAGCCTGTGAGAATGTCACTAGAACAACCAGGGGCAGCGAGATGAAGGACCAGGCCTTCACCATGACTTTCACTGTCTCCCTATATCTCTGGGCAACAGCTGCCATGAACAAGGGTGGGAAAGTTCTATGGTTTCCAGAGAGGCCATGGGTGAAGCCTCATTTTGCAACAAACTCAGGATGGCAAATTTCAAAATACTGGGTCCCTGAACTCATTCTGATGAATCTGCTCCAAAAGGAATCCTGACCTGTGAATGGTAAGTTGTGTCTTCTGAGACCTCAGAGAGAGCCAAGCTGGTTACCACAGCCCTCCATAATCTTGCCCTCAGCATCCTTTTTCGCTCTATTGAGCCCATGCTGACTCATAAAAACCCTATAAGAAAAGGTAAATGGCCCCATGTGAGTTTCCAAGCCTCTACCCCAAAACAAAGCCCAGTTTTCTCCTGTCCTGCCACCCTTACACAGTCTCAGAAATAGGAAAAATTCTACTCACAGTACTCACTATTTCAATTCACAGTTGTAGAGGCAGGAGAGGCTCAGATATCAGTCTGGAACCTTCTCTTGATTCTAGTAAGTCCAGTACCTCATGAAGCCAAGATGTTAGATCAGGTGCTAGGCTGCTTCCTTACATGCTGTGCATATGGATGAATTCAAGCTAAATAGGAAATATGGCAAGATGCTGTCTCAAGTCTGGAGATCCATCCATCTGGTGAGGTCCTGGCAAAAGCTACACAGCTAACAGAGAGAATTCACTTACATATCTACTGGGGGAAACCACACCCACCAGGATAACACCTCTTAGTTCTTGGCTGCTGACAGCAAATCTCTTCATGGAAGTGATGGTATTATACCAGACATTGTCACCCGGGCTGCCATTATCATAACTGCTAACTCTCTGAGAATACTGGCCTAGAGAAGTTGACACCCAGCCTCAGGCATTACATATTACCAACCCAAGTGGTTTCAATAGCAGAAAAATGTGAAAGGGAAGGAGGTGTGAGCAATACCTTCCAGAAATAGCTTTATCAAGTTGAATCTCACATATGTCATATGGTTTTGACATTTTGAATATTTATCTATCTGGCCTCTGCCCTTAGCACAAATTCACTGGCATTGTGTTTATTGATAGTCAGCACAGTTTTATAGAAAATAGCAGAAGTGTCCCTTTGGTGTTCAAGAAAACTCAAATTCACTGCTACCCTTTCAATTCTCAGGCAATACAACACTGTAGTGAATGAAGTGGGGGGGGGGCAATGCAGAGTGGAGACCCAAAGTCCTTTTGTAGGCCACTGGACATTCCCTTACATAAGGGATTCTTGGAGGAGATGAGCCAGTCAGGGTGCGATGTAGCAACGATGAAAAATGCAACTTTCAACAAGCGGCCATCTAGCTCAGAAGCAAATAAGCCCACATGGAAGAAGCACACCGGCCAGTGCGATCACGAGGTGCCCAAGGGACCAGGTATAAGGCATCATGCAAAAAAGAAAAAGATATAAGTGTGTGTATGTATGTGTATATGTGTATATGTATGTATGTATGTGTATATATATATATATATATATATATATATATATATCATATTAAATGAAGAGGGAAGTGCAGAGTGGAGACCCAAGGCCCAAGTGTCGGCCAATGGAGATCCCCTCAGAGAGGGGTTTAGAAGAGGAGATGGGTTAATTAGGGTGTGAGGTAGTATCGATGAAGAACACAGCTTTCCCCCAGATCCTGGATGCTTCCTCCCCCCAACTACCATGATCCGAATTCTACCTTGCAGGGCTGGATAGGACAGAGGCTGTACACTGGTACATATGAGGGTTGGAGGTACAGGGAATCCAGGGTGGATGATACCTTCAGGAACAAGGGTGTGAGGGACGATGCTGGGAGAGTGGAGGGTGAGTGGGTTGGAAGGGGGGAACTGATTACAAGGATCCACATGCGACCTCTTCCCTGGGAGAGGGACAGCAGAGAAGGGGGGAAGGGAGACTCCGGATAGGGCAAGATATGACAAAATAACGATGTATAAATTACCAAGGGCACATGAGGGAGGGGGGAATGGGGAGGGAGGGGGTGGGAAAGAGGACCTGATGCAAGGGGCTTAAGTGGAGAGCAAATGCCTTGAGAATGATTGGGGCAGGGAATGTATGGATGTGCTTTATACAATTGATGTATGTATAAGTATGGATTGTGGTAAGAGTTGTATGAGTCCCTAATAAAATGTAAAAGAAGAAAAGAGAAAAAATGATTAGGGCAAAGACTGTACAGATGTGCTTTATACAATTGATGTATGTATATGTATGAACTGTGAAAAGAATTGTATCAGCCCCAATAAATTGTTAAAATAAATAAATAAATTTTAAAAAAAAGAAAAATGCAACTTTCCTCTAGTTCCTAAATGCTTCCTCCCCCCACCCCCACTATCATAATCCCAAGTCTTCCTTGCAAGTCTGGCTAGACCAGAGGATGTACACTGGTACTGATAGGAACTGGGAGAACAGGGAATCTAGGGTGGATGATCCCTTCAGGACCAGTGGTGTGAGAGGCGATACTGGGAGGGTAGAGGGAGGCTGGGTTGGAAAGGGGAAATTGACTACAAGGATCTACATGTGCCCTCCTCCCTGGGGGATGGACAACAGAAAAGTGGGTGAAAGGAGATGTCGGACAGGGCAAGATATGACAAAACAATAATTTATAAATTATCAAGGGTCCATGAGGGAGGGAGGAGCAGGGAGGTAGGGCAAAGAAGGAGGACCTGATGCCTGGGGCTTAAGTGGAGAACAAATGTTTTGAGAATGATGAGGACAATGAATCTACAAATGTGCTTTACACAATTGATGTATGTATGGATTGTGATAAGAGTTGTATGAGCCCCTCATAAAATGATTTTTAAAAACGACAGTGGTTCTCAACCTGTGGGTCACGGCCCCTTTGGGGTGGGAGGTGGGGGGTCAAACAACCCTTTGCAGGGGTCACTCAATTTATAACAATAGCAAAATTAGTTATGAAGTAGCAACAAAGATGACTTTAGGGTTGGGGAACTGTAAAGGGTCATTGCATTAGGAAGGTTGAAAACCACTGCTATAGGAGGTGTGATAGTGAAGGTTTATTGTGCCAACTTGCAATATGAATGCATGTGGGATTCATTGAAGGTCAGAGAGATAAATTGCTTGGTGAGCCTCGCCCTTCTCGTCCCTTGTTCTCTGATGATCAAATGTGCAGCTGCCATACCTAGTTCTCTACTTCAGCTGGAAAGGCTCACTTCATGTGAGACATCCCTGAGAAGACACATGGGCCTACCCTGATGCAGCTTGGGTGCTGGAGAAGCCTCATGGAGACCCCTACCAGCACTGAGATGCTTACATGCTGACCTATTTGGCTTTCTTCCTGCATTCGGTGTCTTTGGGTGTGATTTGTGAGATTAAGAACTTTGTAGATCCATGTCGGACATATGGGCTTTCAGATTTATGGACTTGGACAGCACTGGGTTGGGATTCTTTTTTGGGGGGGTGGGTGGTGTTTTCTTAATGTATACGTAACCTTTACTCTCTCTTATACACGCGTTTCTGTGGATTTGTTTCTCTAGTCTACCTAGAATAACTCATGGTACCAGGAGTGGGATACTGGAAAAACAAATCATAAAGATGGAGAGTGGATGGTTATTTGACTTCTGACTCATGGTAATGTTTATTATTTAGCTAGAAAGAAGTCAGATAAATCCATGCAGTTTACTGGATTGTTTTCTGGAAAGAATATGGAAAGCTAAAGTTTTCATTATTACGTTTGGTTGTAGTCTTTGGTTATTCCTGTGTGAAATGGCAAAAATGAATGTTGTTAGTATATATTTTAAGCACAGGGGAAGAAATCACCATTTGAATTTTTCAGAAACCAAGCTGCTTAAGGAAGATGGCTGGTAGATCAAAATGCCTGACAGAAAGTCTAGATCTGGTTTAATGCTCTCAAAGACCTACTCCCATATTTTTGTATGAACAGAATAGTTTAGATAAGGATTTAGACAAGCTAAATAAGGATTAAACATGAGTTTTAAGAATTTCATATCTGATTCTACTGTTTATACTGATTTCTCATTATTGATATAATGATTGATAGAAATGTTTATTGGGAAGTATGGTAATAAACAGCTTGTAAGCCCATTTGCCTCAAGCCATCAATTTGATCTTCAGATGGGTTTAAGACACACCTGGAAGGAAGGTGTCAAAGAGATTAGCCCCACCCAGTGCTTTGGAGTACTAAGGATATTCGAAGGTGAAGAGACATACCTACTGACTGTTGACAGATTAAAGAAAAAAGGAACTCTTTGGATTTGAAGATTGAACTCTAGTGGTGTCAGAAACTGGAAAAAATCTGGAACCATGAAGAAAACTCTGTAGGACTGAACAAGAGAGCCTGTGGGCAGGCTGAAATGCTTACTAGGTGACCACCAGGATCTACTTGTTGAGTGGAAATGAGAGAGAGCAGCAATAGATTGGTTGAGTCTAAGCACTGATATCCATGGACTTGGTTTACAGCAGTTCTCAACTTGTAGGTCGCAACCCCTTTGGGGGTCAAACAACTTTCACAGTGGTTACCTAAGGCCATTGAAAAACACACATTTCCCATAATAAATGAGACACAGCTCCTCTATCCATCCCTAGGCAGGTCTGCCCACATGCAGATATGTCCGCGAGTACCTGGCATGATGACATCATACCAACCCCATCACGTACACCCCGTACAAATACAGTGTATGTGACAGGGTTGGCGCCATAATGTGGACCAGTCACAAGTGTAGAGAACAGCTGTTGTATAGAGCAGCTGCTGTGTTCAAAGCAACTAGTGTGTTGAAAGCAGTAGTATTGGAGGTAAAATGACACTTCATGAATTATAATTACTGGGTAAGTGAAAAATCATGTACTGTAAAATCATCAACTACTGCAAAAAAAATCTGCACCATGGGAACTTAATCTGGATGCTGATCAGTCTTTTTATATCCAGCTGTGGTTTATGTGAATACTGCCCCCTTGTGATTGTAACGGGTATGTAAAAACACAACACAGACCATGGTAAATCATAGGAAACTTTAATGAACTCTATTGACTGAACTATGCCATGTATTATTTTTTGTATTGAAAATGTTGGTACATATTATTTTCATTAGCAAATCATCACATGACAATGAATCATGTAGAGAATGTTAAGAAAATATAGTGAGGTTTTTTTACAGTATGGTTTGAACTGAATCATTAAAGCAGGAATTGAAAAAACCGCAATGTGTTATTTGTTGTGAAGTTTTATCAGCTGAATATATAAAGCCAAACACACTAAAGCGCCATTTTGATAGCAAGCATCCGAGCTTTGCCAACAAGAATACCAAGTATTTTAGAAGCAAAGCTGATGGACTCAAGAAAGCCAGATCTGACACTGGTGGCAAGTACCACACAAAACATAGCAGTCGTTGAAGATGCCTATTAGGTGGCACTCAGAATAGCCAGAGCTATGCAACCTCACATCATTGCTGAGGAATTACTGTTGCCAGAGGCCAAAGACACTGTTTAAGTTGTGATCAGAGATGAATTTGTTACACAACTGAGTGCAATTTCCTTATATAATGACACTGTCCACAGAATAGATGACATGTCTTCTGATATTCTTGATCTGGTAATCCAGGAAATTAAATCTGCTCCACTTCCAATATTTAGCATTCAGACTGACGGATCTACAGACATTGCAAACTTTTCAGTGAGGTTTATGAATGATGGCGATATTAAAGATGGGTTTAATTTTTGCATACCTCCTAAAAAGACAACTAATGCATGTGATATGTTTGACACAGTTGGTTCGTTTCTGAAAGAGCATAAGATCTCTTGGGAAAAGGTTGGTGGTGTTTGCACAGAGAGTGCTCCTGCTACGCTAGGATGTTGACCTGGATTTCAAGTTTGGGTACTGAATGAGTCACCATAAGTCACCAGAACTAACTGGAGGATTCATTGGTAAATATTAGCAATGAAGACACTGCCACAAGAGTTACAAGAAGTAGTGAAAAGTGTCATAAGTTCTGTCCATTTTTAAAGGCAAGCACGTTAAACAGTCAACTATTTTCGCAACTGTGCAACAAATTGGATGTGCCAACTAATTCTCTGCTATTTTACAATAATGTGAGATGGTTGTTGAGAAGATACGCTTTAAAACAGATTTTTGAGCTTCGCGATGAACTCAAAACGTTTTATAATCTGAAAGCAAGCTGCAGTCCAAAGCACTTTTCAGCATTAAAAGTGAACTGAAGAAAATAGCTAACTTACTTTGTTGACATCGTTGCCATCTGAATGCGTTAAATTGATCACTGCAAGGACCAAATGCAACATGCCTCAATTTGTCTGAACAGATCTGATCATTCCAAATCAAACTTTAGCTTTGGCAAAAAAATAAAAAATTGTATGAAAATAAAATTTACATGTTGTCTACCTTATCTGCTTTCTTTGAGGAACATGACATTGAACCAGCCAAAAGGATGATGATTTCTGTGAAAGAACACTTGCACATGCTTGCAGACAAAATTTCATCGTACTTTCCAATCCTACCTGACGCCCTATTTGCATTTGGAAGAAGCCCATTCATAGTCAGAGTTGAAGATATTCCTGAGACAGCACAAGAGGAGCTTACTGAACTCAATAACACTGATGCAGTGAGAACTGATTTCTCTACAATACTAGTTACAAAATTTTGGATCAAGTGTTTGCAGTCATATCTTGTTATGAGACTGTGTTGCACCTTCGTCTTCCATTTCTAACTACATATATATTGTGCAACAGGGTTTTTCAGCTTGTTGGTTATCAAGTCTAAATACAGAAGTAGACTTGTGGAAGATGATCTTCATTGTGCTCTTGGAAAGACTGCCCAGAGAATTGCTGATCTAATGAAAAAAGTTATCTCAACCATCACACTGACATTGGCTTTTAAAACATACTGTCACAAGACGTGGCAATGTAGTTTACTGTTGTTATATTAAGACCTTTACTCGTGCTACACCATGCAAGATAAAATTTCATTTATTTGTAATTAGAAATATATATTTCACAAAATATATTTACATATTGTTTTGTAATTAATCACTATGCTTTTTGTCCAATTTGTAACAATGAAAATACATCCTGCATACAGATGTTTACATTGCAATTCATAACAGTAGCAAAATTACAGTTATGAAGTAGCAACAAAAATAATTTTATGTTTGGGGGTCACCATAATATGAGGAACTGTACTAAAGGGTTGTGGCATTAAGAAGGTTGAGAACCACTGGTCTAAATCTTCTTCAGGACTCCGGGCTTGATTTTTAAAATGTACCAAGCAGAGAGGTCTCCGGGTGATTTTAGCAAATTCCCACTCAGGGCCTCTGTTGACAACTAAGGGTAGTGCAGCAGCTAGGCCAGGATCCCAGGATCCTGTCCCTAAGGCAGTTGACCCGACACTTTCCAAGCAGTCTGACCTATCCCAGCCTTATGTGAAGCCTTGCATGGAGGAAGTGTCCCATTGACTCCTGCAGGATCAGAAAACCAGGCGTTGTCTCCTCTACACACCCATAGTGAGGCCCCTCACAATGTCCAAGCTCAGCCCCTGAAAGAGGGACCACCAGGGACCAAAAAGACCCTTTTTAATATTTTTCCCTTATCCTATCCCTTCCTGCCTCCAAAAGTTAGGAAAAATTAACTTATGTTACCTTTGTAAAAGGAAAGTCGAGTCGTCAGCCTCTCCCTGCTTACCCACTGAAAGAAATGTAATACCCTCAACCCCTCGATTGCCAAACTGGCTTTCGGAGAGACATGGATCTTCCCAATGCTCACTAGCGAGAATAAAGTGTCCCAATTTAGAAATAAATGAAATCACACCACTTACACACAGCAAAAGACAGCATTAGAAGAGTGAAATGGGAGCCCACAGATTGGAAAAATGTTTTTTTACCAATGACACATCAGACAAAGGGCTAATTAAGAAAATATACAGAACGAATAACGAGACCCAATCAAGTAATGGGAAAAGATATGAACAGACAGTTCACTAAAAATGAAGGACAAATGGTTAACAGACATAAAAAAATGCTCATGTCACTAGTCTTCTGGGAGATGCAAATTCAAACCACAATGATAGCACTTAATACCTACAATTACAGCCCAAACCAAAGAAACAAAACCCCAAATGCTGGAGATGATATGGAAGGATTAGGATTCATATATACTGCTGATGGACTTAAAAATACATAGAAACACACAAATACCATACAGCCACTGGGAAAAGCAGCTCACTACTTAAAACAACCAGTACTTGAAATCCCATATGATCCAGCAATACCAGGAGTAGGCATCATGGAATTCTTATACTGAGAAATATATTTTTAAAAACAAAGGAAAAAACATAAAGCTCAATCAAAAAGGAATATTAAAACCTACAGATTTTAAATGGGTCAAAGAGGACCTCAAAGGATAAAGGTTTATATTTTAACTCAACTGCATCTAGAATCATCCACTTTCCAAAGAATTCTGAATGATAGCAAGGCCAGTCATATTCCTGTTCAATGGCACAGTATTTCTCGTTATCAGAGTAACAACATGGGTCAAAAGAGAGCTCAAATGTAAACTCAGATATTGGACTTGGTATCAATGTACATAAGCACAGAGAATGAGTCTATCAGGCTTTCACAGTCTCTGTACTCATGATTTCCTGCAGGATTTACATTGCAGTCAAACAATGTGGCCGACATTTCATTCAGCCCTTCTGTCCAATTACTGCATCAGTTTATCCTATGTGCTTTCTGGAACATATTATAAAATGTAATTGGATACTGGAGGCACTGCCAGTCACTAAAAGCATATGCACTGTCACATCCCCTGTATTCATATGGTGTCTGTTGTACAAACCCCCAACCAAAATTATTTCAGTTAGAATCCTAATGTAGTTTACTGACATGAGGCCAAAGAATTTGCAAAGTCACTATGTTGCCAGAGCTTTCCTCCTGCATGCAATCAGTGTTATGTGAAGACACATGACTCCCTGTGGGGAGTTTTCCCATTTTGACAGAATTTAAAGCCTTTTCAATTTTGTGTGTTTATGTCAAGAAAACATAGAAACACTGGTAAGTTTGCCCACACTCACTACAGCTACATGGGACTATCCTACATGAAATAATTGATGAGACATGAGCTCTACATTTTTAAAAAACTTTCTTTTAATCTAAAACTTTACAGCATAAATTGGTTTTCCATTCAAAACTTCATATGTAGATTGCAATCCCCATGATGTACCAGTACGCTTCCCACTTTCACCCTCCCTGTGTTTTACCATCTTTATTCATCCTCCTCTTCTGTCTCGTCTTACTTTCAAGAGCTTTTATCCATAAGCAAATGCTGTCTTTTTATTTGGTAAGCTTGATTGTTTTAAGAAGTGTATACCTCTTGGATGTTATTCTTCCTCTGCAAGCCTGTAAATTGTTGGGTTTAAAGCTGAGTCAGAGGAATGAGTACTGTTCTAAGAGTGAAGAGTTGCCAAAGCCCAGATTCTCAGTATTCCACCAGTCTCCATGAGATCAGTAAGCCTGGTCTATTTTATGATATTGAGTTTTGTTCCACTTTGTTCTCCCAGTCTACCAAGGACCCTCTCTATAGTTCCTTTTCAGAGTAATTAGCAGTGGTAGCTGGGCACCACCTAGTTCTTCTGGTCTCAGAGTTGTGGAGACTGAGGTTGCTGTGGTCCATTCATCCTCTGGACTAATTGTTCCCAGACAACTTCTATTTTCCCCAGTCTTATTTTATGATACTTTTGTGCTGTGTCCAGGTGGTAACAAAGAGCATGCAGGTGGGTTGGACACTACTGGCATCTGGGAGGGCACGCTACTGCTTGGCATAGCTGTGATCCAGAAACACCAAATCCAGCTCTCATTTGGGTACTGAAAGCCTGAAGAGCAAGGAGGTGTCCATGCACTGTGCAGAACGTTGGAAGACCCTCTCCCACAACAGTGGGCCATGTCAGTAAAGTGACAGCAATTCAGAGAATGTGTAGCCACATGGTAAGTTACAACTATCTGGTCCTGCAATCAGCCCAGACCAAGCCCTAGTACCTCTTTGTTTGAGAAGATTTGTTACACTTGCCCCAGTGAAAGGTTTTCTCATTAAGAATTTTCTCATGTTGAAATATACTTGACTTCCACATATTAGATATTCCACATTTAATTCATACAAAAGTCTTTCCTGTGTGAATATCTGATGTATTTTAAGGCACCACCTTCACCACATATATAAGGTTTACAACCTTCACAACATGCATAAGGTTTGCTATCTGAAAGATTTATCACCTTCACCACATACATAAGCTTTTTAACCAGGGGTACGTAGATGAATTTTGAGACGTGACCTCTAGATGAAGGCTTTTCCACATTCACCACATACATGGGGTTTCTCTCAAGCATGAGTTCGCCAATGAAAACTGAGAGCATACTTCGTGAGAAAAGCTTTTCCACATTCACCACATACATGGGGTTTCTTTCCTGTGTTAAATGTCTGATGTGCTGTAAGACAATGTTTTGGCTGAAAGCTTTACCACACTCACCACATACGTGGGGTTTCTCTCCAGTATGAGTTCGCTGATGAACAGTAAGAACAGCCTTCTGGATAAAGGCTTTTCCACATTCACCACATGCATGGGGTTTCTTTCCTGTGTTAAATGTCTGATGTGCTGTAAGACAATGTTTTGGCTGAAAGCTTTACCACACTCACCACATACGTGGGGTTTCTCTCCAGTATGAGTTCGCTGATGAACAGTAAGAACAGCCTTCTGGATAAAGGCTTTTCCACATTCACCACATGCATGGGGTTTCTCTCCAGTATGAGTTCGCTGATGAACAGTGAGACCCTTCTCCCAGGTAAAAGCTTTCCCACATTCACCACATACATGGGGTTTCTCCCCAGTATGAGTTTGCTGATGAACATTGAGACTCTTCTTCCAGGCAAAGGCTTTTCCACATTCACCACATACAGAAGTTTCTTCCCTGTGTGACACATCTGATGTATCGTAAGGTTTCGCTTCTGGCTGAAAACTTTACCACACTCACCACATATATAAGGGTTTTCCTCATTATGAGTTTGTAGATGAGTTTTTAGATCTGCTATCTGAATGAAGTCTTTGCTACATTCACCAAATATATAGGATTTCTCTCCAATATGAGTTCGCTGATGAGCAATGAGATCATTGTTAGTAGTGAAGCCTTTCCCACATTCACTGCATACACAGGGCATCCCTGACACATGTGTTTCTGATGTTCCTTAAGGAATGATTTATTATGAAAAGCTTGGCCACGTTCCAAGCATTTATATGATTTTTGTCCTTTATCAGCTGTTCGATAATGTGCAGTGAGGTTGAATACTTTGTCGAATTCTTGCCCACACTGACTGCATTCATAAGTCTTATCTAGTATAAGAATGAACTGATGCTCACAGCGGATGGACTCCTTGATGAAGGTTTTCCCACTTTTATCACTTATGTGTGGTTTCTCAGTTTTGTCAGATTCTTGATGCTGAATGCATTGTGGCTTCATATCACTGGATTTTTCACACTCTGGGAATTTCATTTCAGTACAAAATTGCTCTTGTTCAATATCAAGAAAAGGTTTCTCATCCCCATTGAGCTCAATGGACTTCTTTATTTTGCTGCTACTCTTCTGATTTAATGCAAGAATGATTAGATCTGATTCTACATTTTTTTCATGTAAGCCAAATATCTCATAATTTTCCTGTAGAGGAAAATTATTTTTGTGCTGATGAAGAATATCTTCCAATGTATTAAATTTATAGCAGTGTTTGGTTCTGTCCACATTTCTTTTATGTTTTGAGAGCAGCAGCACATGATCTTCAACTTTCTGGATCTCTACAAAAGAAGAGAACATTGAAACTTTTCATCATCTTGATTGACAAGGTAACCTAAAAACACGCATTAATTCAAGGTAGATCTTTAGTGACAACACTCTTATATGAATGTCAATAAAATACTATACTTAATGTTTCTTGTCCATTGTTACAAATATAATTGTGTAAACAATCCAAATTGTAAAAGCAATTACTGTAGAAACAGGGTTGGATGTGAAAATGATGAATGAACAGAGATTTGGTAGTTGCTTAAATATGCCCACGAAAATATACAAAGAATGTAATACAAGCATGACACTGAGACCCGTAGACCACAGGAGTGGTAAGGCCTGCTAATTTCAGAGGCTAGACGTCAGATATTGATTCCATCGATCTTTAAAGGAAGACAACTAAATACTACACAAAGTTGGAAATGTGAAAAATGCAGACTGTTCTACTTAGGACAAAACAATTTTTATAAGTATATATGAAAGTTATTATGGTACACAAACACATTCCTTATGTTTATGGAGAGCCTACATTCTAGCTTACAAAACTCAATTTCCAGTGTTGTCCTGTGATGTCTTGCATGTTGCTGTGATGTCAGAAGAAATGCCTCCCAGTATTTCAAATTCAAGCAGGATCAACCATGGTGCCCAGGTCTTAGTAGAATTTCCAGAAAGACAGACTAGGAGCAGGAACTGGTGATTTACTTCTAGAACATGAGCTCCTCAGGTTTACTGTCACTGAAATAACATTTTAGAAGTACTAACTTCTTAAAGTACAGTCAACAGTAATGATGTGGATGGAGTAATGCTTTGGGGGACCTTCAGTGGGTGACATGGCAACACTAAAAATGAGAAAAAATAACTGAAAATAATTGAAAGATAGAATTTATGAAGTATTATCAAGAAAAATTTTAAGTTGTCAAAACAAAATGAAATATTTAAACATTTATAGTGTATGTATTATTGGACTTTAATTAAGTTGTAGCTATTTTAATTAGATAATCAAGTGGTTTGTAAGGCTGAGATTGACAAATTCAAGAAGACTGGTGTTGTACTCAACATCAAAAAACACATGGCAAAATCTTTCCTGAAGTTCAATGTTGTCAGTGGTAGGTTATGATTTATGTGCATGCAAAACCAGTTACTACAAGTGCTATTTATATTTTTTTCACCAAGTGTTAAATCAAACAAGTGTGCTATTTAAATTTTTTCACCAAGTGTTAAATCAAACAAGTGTGGGATCAAGCCCCACAGTCAAACGAGTCCTTAGGAGCAGCATGTGAAATTAAGGAAGACAAAGCAGACAGCAAAGACAGGGTACTGGGGCCTCATCTGCAATGCCGAATAAGTGATCGAGTTCATTTAACAGTGAATTTATACAGTAGCAAGGCATGCAAGCCTTCAGCAGGCATACACACAGAATGGGCAAAGTATGAATCTGGGATAGAATGACTCTTTTAGGAAAACCCTTCATGACAAGTATCAAGCTGTGGGAAGTGAAAACCAAGAAGAGAGTGGAAGCAGACAAATTCACTATTATCAGAATTAAAGAAGCCTGCAAGACCAGGATTCTGAGTGGAGGGAGCCTTCACATTGGTGGCCTACAGAAGAATTGCAGTCATAATTTTCCTATTAAAATTCATCACCATCATCCTCACGATATCCTCCCATTATAGTGATGTTGTACATGAGCCGGAAAAGAGCAACTGAGACGTGAGATTGAAAGAAATAGAAGAAAAGGAAGAAGAAGAAAAACAAGAAGAAGAAAAGGAAGAAGAAAAAGAAAAGGAAGAAGAAGAAGAACCGGCGCAGGGACCAGCGAGCTGAAAAGGAAAAATGGATCGCCGGTCCCCCTGCTTACAGACTTGGGTTTTTATAAGGTTTCATTAAACTGCTGAGCTGTGCAAGCAAGCTGGTACAGAAGCAGAACTTGCTGTTAAGCAGCGCAACAGAGTAAGCTGGTAGAGAAGCAGACTTTGTGGTTGCACAATTTCCTGGTGCAGGATAGTCGTTTGCTGATTTTAAGAACAAGGGGCTATTTGGTTTTGGTTGGATTTTTGTTTTTTGAGGCCTGTGGTTGCATTTTAGGACTGGTGCAGATTATTTGCTTAGTATAATTGGCTTTACTTAGGCTAACTATTACAGTGATACCTTAATGATATCTCATAAAAGCACATGGCTAATCACCATCAGCCCCCAGCTTTTTCTGTAAGTTCTCCCTGCTCAAGCAATAAGTCACCCCCCTCTACCTGCCCTCAGCACTGGGGCTAAGTTACTCAACCAATTAGCTCAGGGACCTCCATGGTCAGACACTGACCACCTTGTTAGGTATGTATGTGTTTGTAAGTTTGTATAGTAAACTGGCTTATATATGGTTGGGGGAGGGGGAGGTCTGTTTTGGGGTGAGGGGGTGATGGGGGGGATGGCTTGCATGGCATAGGATATATATATATAAATTGGTAATAGAATACAGTCTCTTTCTCTATCCCACTCAGACCAGGCATCAAGGAGGAGGCGAGTGCCTAAAACTTTTGTCTGCCTTTTTAGAGCTGCTGTTCAATTGCACAACCATCCCTTAGCACTCATCCAGAAGGCATTTAAGAGACAAAGGAACAGTTGACTCCTGGAGTGATAACAACAAAGGGAACCTGTTTACTCTTGTATCCAGGTTCTGTTTTCCACAAAAAGGAAATTTAAGGGGTGGGGTTCATAAAGGGGAGTTGATAGCAAGGAGTTCAAGAAGAAATTGTTTTGAAACTGATTGTGGTATCAATTGTAAAATACTGCTTGATGTGATTTAACTATAGAATGTTTTGCTATCTATATGAGCTCCCAATAGAATGATTAAAAAAATATATTGAAAATTTCACCTAACTTTTGCAGACTGAAATTGCAGACACGTGTTTTATGACAGAACCAAGAATACAGGATTTTTAAAATGTCATTTTCACTTACAAAATTATCAGAGGAGTAGACAACTTTAAAGACAATCTCACAGGTGGAAAAACATTGAAGGTAGAAAGCTAAGGGATAGCCTACATTGATAACTTTTCTGCTGGGAAGATGGCCTTAAATACCTTCAAATAACACAAGTCATAAACGTGTTGCATCAAAAGGAGTAAAATGTAGAGAAATATTTTACTCCTTTTGTATGTTAAGCAATTACAACAGTGAAGGCAATTTGACCATCTCTATTAGAAAAAGGAAAGAATAAAGAAAACTTTAAAGGAACAGGAGAACCAATGAGAAAATGGAAATGAAAACCTTTAGGGAAAATCCAAGTGGGGAAGCGAAGGAAGCACAAGAGAGACCCGTTTATGGTGGGAGCGGGAGATCCAAGCTGGGGATGGACAGATACTACAAAGGGAAATCCATTCTTTTTCAATGGGGGAGGATGTGCTGTATTTGGAGGATGGTTAAGAAGGAAAAGTTCTAAAAAAAAAAAGAATTAAAAGTTCTCTGTTTGGAGAGAAGCTTGCAAGTTAAGACTTTCATAGTAAGGTAGGAGAACATAAAAAAGGGAACGGTTTGAGAATCTCCAAGAAAGAAAATTTTGGAGCCAAACATACAATAGTGTAAATCAAATCAATGGAGATCTAATCTCAGAGAGCTAGAGGAGTTTTTCTCTGTACATCTATGGAAAGTGAGGACTCACATTGAAGCACGGATTTTCAATGTATGATCTGACACTTATCATGGATGCGAGGCCTTATGCCAGTTGAATCAACTCCCCCAAAAAATTCCCGAGTTTTTTGCTGACACACCTGAAAAACTTCCACTATAGCTTTTTTTCTCACAGACCACAGTTGTTCTCCTTGTTCCAATTGAGACAAAGCTTCTGGGTTGACAACAAAATAACCAATTCATAAGAAATTACAAAATACTAGGCACACCAAAATTAAATATAGGTTTGTGAAGCCTGTAGTGGTGTATTTCTGGGGAAATAATATTCAAAGTAAAGGGTGTTCACTCAAGTGTATTAGACTGCACCCTCTAACCTAGGACCAGAGAATGCAATGAGAATCTACCTCTTGAGTTCACTACAGACACTGCAAAGATTTTAATACGTAAGGTGGGAATTCTCCTCACCAATGTAAACCAAGTTGTAATAGTTCTCCAACATCACATCCTGATATAGGGTCTTCTGAGCAGAGTTCAGGAGCTGCCATTCCTCCCAGGTGAACTTTACAGCCACATCATCGAATGTCAGTGATTCCTGTAGAAAGAGGGGACTATTTAATGAGGTATTTTCCATTTGAAGATTTAAAAGAAGAAAAGAGAAAAAAATGATTAGGGCAAAGACTGTACAGATGTGCTTTATACAATTGATGTATGTATATGTATGAACTGTGAAAAGAATTGTATCAGCCCCAATAAATTGTTAAAATAAAAAAAAAGAAAAAAAAGAAAGCAAGAGAGTAATAAAAACTATTCTGTGACAGTGCATTCCATAATTTGTGGTAAACTGAAGGCTGGGAGAAACTATTTGAACTTATCGCTAAACTCACAACCACGGTCACAAAAAACTAGCCCTATTTTGAGAAAGATCTCATTGTTCTGAGATAAAAATGGTTTCAATACACGTTCTACAGACCGAATAAAGTGCCCCCTGCAAAAGCACTCCATTACGGAGCAGTCTTAAAGGAGCTACCATAGTAGATGAATCATTTCTGTCTCTGGATAAGTTGCTATGCCTGAAGGTTATCTGTAGATAAGAGCAATCTTGTTCTATAGCAAATGATCCATAATTGTAGCAAAACCTGGGAAGGTTTGGGAGTGGGGGTAGAAGGTTTGAGTTCAGCTACCACTAGGTCAAAGTGGCGACTCACCTCCATTTTTTTATTGTTACCTGCTTATATTACCCATTGACTATATAAGTTAACTGTAACATGTACTTGACTTATGAAAGATTTGTAAGCCCCTTTATGTATACCCATTGGAAAATACATTCACTCTCAGTTTTGACATGGGAAGAGGAGTCCCTGTGCCTGTTGTCTGTCTTGTCTTTAATATTTTCCACAATCGCAAAGTTGCTCCTGAGGACCCGTCTGAGTGTTGGGGCCACCCATGCCCCAACAATAATGCACCCACTCATAAAACTAGAATTTTCAGAAGTGAAATTATCTGAATGATCTAGAAAGAGCTCAGATTTATACTCACACACAGTAGATAAACACAGACCTGTTTATATTAACAAGCATGTTAACAGTATATGTGAAATGGAATTAGGAGTCCTGACAGTATCACCATTATGAGATGTTCTATACCTTCAGTGGTGACAGGTATCCAGCTCAATTCAGAACTGATCCCTATGATGGAAGTTAAAAGATACCTCAGTTGTCCAAAATTTGTTGTCAATTCTTACATAAGTCATTCTGCTCACAGCACTGTCTCTCTTCTGGGTTTATTAATTCTTTGCTATGGCCACACAAAACTCATAGATAAAAGTGATTTATTAATGAACAAGGTACAACTCAGGATCAGGAACAAGATACTATAACTCAGGACCAAGAACAGAAAGTTTATAGGCAATATCTCCCTTCCTGAATGCAGAATAACTTTCTATGCTTTTAACAGCCACTTTAGAACAAAGTCCTCTTGCCTACCTTCGGACAAATTCTTCTCAGCCACCTTCGGAGAGTATTGCCTTACCTTTAATTACAATGTCCTCTTGGACCTCCCATCTTTCACCACGTGCTCTCCAATGGGCCTCTCCTAGTTCTGTTGCCATTCTAATCTTGCCTAGGCGGGAAAGGTGCTAGATGGGCCCAAGAAGCCATCACGTCAAGATGGAGAGACAGAAAGAGTGAGGGGCGGGATAGAGAGAACTGCCTGCAGGCATGGCTGAGAAGAGACAGTGGAATATTGGCCTGTCATCTGACCTGCTGGTTTGGTTTGGTTAGCCCTTGCAGGCACATGGTTCAGCTTGAACTCTTGAATTGAGAATTTTCCAGCTTCCAGAAATGCAGGAGCCATTTCCTTGACATCCCTGTAACTGGGAGTCACCTGTGTGACCTAATTTCACAGTTTCCACCACTCTGTGAACCAAAAGCCTGCTATGTGACCTTCCTATTTGGGTTCCTCAGCCTGCAACCTATTAGCTGACCAGATTTAACAACTTCACCTTGTGAGGCAGTGGACTGTGGTCTGACCTGATGATCTGGTTCATCAGCCTTTGTAAACACATCAATGAGGTGAATCCACCAGACCAGCAGTTTTCTATCTATGGGTCTCAACCCCTTTGGGGATCGAATGACACGTTCACAGGGGCTGCCTAAGATCATCAGAAAACACATATTTCCAATGTCTTAGGAACCAAAACACCGCTCCTCTAACTGTATCCAGGCAGGTCCACCCACATGCAGATACTCCCACATATGAGTACCGGTTGTGAAGACTATTACCCATGCGACACCTTGCTTCAAAACAAAATTTCATTTGTCATTAGAAACAAATATTTCACAATATCTAATTACATATTGTTTTGTGATTAATCACTATGCTTTAATTATGGTCAATTTGTAACAATGAAAACACATCCTGCTTACATTATGATTCCTAACAGCAGCAAAATTACACTTATGAAGTAGGAAGAAAAATAATTTTATGATTGGGGTCACAATGTGAGGAACTGTATTAAAAGGTTGCCTGCCGTATTAGGAAGGTTGAGAACCACTGCTCAAGAGTGATAAGCTTCCACATCTTCAAGAGTTATTTACTTGGTGGCTATTTAGTTTTGTGAGATACTGCAGGGCAAATCATGGAACATCCTGAACCTCTACCTCATAGGGACAGTTCTACTGCTCGTCCTGAAAAATGAACTGTAATATTCATGGATCAAGAGCTATATCAATGAAGATAATGACCAAGGCAGATGGGACACAGTGACAGAGCCAATGGTGAGAGATCCACAAAGAGCTTTTCAGCCAAGATTGTGGAACAGGCAGGCAAGATCAAGAGGACCATATCACCAAGGAGCTGAGAGGAGACTGTAAAGATGGAAGTAAGAAATGAGCCTATATTCAGAAGGCACAATGTCTGAGAGGGACACAAAGAACAGGCCTGCTCTGAAGAAGAGCAAATCTGCCTACGTTTTCCTTAATATGAATCCCAATGTGTAGCCTACTGATTCTGATACCAAGTTACATTCTGCCACTTAATAAAACTTGTGCCTGTGATTCTGGACTGTAATTTATATGTGGCCACTACAAAAAATTAATGAACTGAGAAGGAGAGAACTGTGGTAAAGATAACTGCTGTCAGAACTGGAAAACCATTGGAGAGTACATGTATGTTTAAGTTCTTCCTCATATGAATCAGGGCTGAAGCTGATGGTTGATTCTCTCTCCTACATCTATAGTTAGAGGAGGTGAGAAGCCGTCAACCATTTTTAAATTAGTATTGCTACAAGGCCCAGTTCAGAGGCATTAATGAGAATGCTGCAGTTTGGGAGACTATTTAATACCATCTTCAGAAAGAAACATTACGGAAACTTACTAAGACAAAAAACCCATGGAATAATGGACTCTCCTAAAGAAGTGATCTTGTTTCTTCTTAAAACGTAGCATAGTGTTAAATGTGAATGATTCTCATGGGTTGCTCATAGAATAATGAGTTATCAGTTTAAAGCTAATATCATCCAAAGAATCCTTAGTGATGTATTATGTTCAATGTCAGTAGTTTAGTGTTACTCCTATGATCAATATATTCTTAATCTTCTCCATCCCAATGTTGAAGTCAGAGTCAAAGTTCATCTCTAACTTCTACTACTTCAAATTTCCACTTTCCAGTGAACTGAATCAGTATTGTACAGGCTTCTGCACTTCCAGGAGGAAATACAGAAAAGGATAAAACGCAACAGAATTACCTGAGTCTTGGTCATTTTCTTTGGTCCTTATAACACTGCCAACAACGGGGATGCTCTATGTTTGTCTTATCTGTATCAGCTCCAATGATGCTCACAATTTTCAGTCTCTCAGGAGGACATCCCAGAAATAATAATACCCAAACCAGGCACTTCTTCTTCTTCCTCTAAGCTGCTGGTTGGTGAACATCTGCAGGCTGATGGGAGGATACAATGTGAGTAGTTTAGGTCCAGATGCTGTAAGTGTTCCTGTCCATCTTCTTAACACAGTCCCCAATACTGTTAACGGTCTCCTATTGAGTGACGGAAAACATGTTAATACCATGAGCAATAAAAGCTAACACTCATAATTTTCAGACCTATGAGTAAAAGATGACTTTATAATAAACAGAGATTGGACAATCAAATACACATGTCAAAAAGAAGAAACAATAAAGCTGGACCGCTACCTCAAAGCACATGGAATATCAATTCCTTACTGTGGGACTCTCAAGGAGAATGACAAATCAATGAACCCTTATGATGATGATGTTAATTAAAGCATCTGGAAAGTTTGAAATGGGTTATATAAAGACCTATTATAAACTGAATGCTATTTTTCTAAAGGAACTGTAAATTGTACAATCACTTTAGAAACACTTTCAAAGTCACCATCAAGTAGAGTTACACATATAAGCACCACTAGGACAGAGGAGAACTGTTCTACAGTTTCCGAGACTATAGAGTCACGGCAGGCAGCTGATGGGTTTGTACCTCTAACCTTGTGCTTAGCAGTCCAACACTTAACACATCAAAACCAGGGCTCCATATTAAACACTTATACATCATCTATTAGTTTAAAATTTATATACATGTATGTATATAAGAATGAAGTAAGTTGTGATAAGAGTTGTATGAGTCCCTAATAAAATGTAAAAAAAGAGGAGAAAAAAAAAGAAAATGAATGGGGCAAAGAATGTACAGATATGCTTTATACAATTGATGTATGTATATGTATGGACTGTGATAAGAGTTGTATGAGCGCCTAATAAATCGTTTAAAAATAAAAAGAATGAAGTAAGAAGTATACATCTCCCCATAGTGAGTGCATTTTGAACTCGAAGACAAATAATACTTTTAATGTAGCATTATTTGCAGTAACCCCTTGAAGTTAGATAGTTTGCCTATACAAGTCTTTCTAGCGATGGCCCCTTAACTCCTTCCAAATATTTAGGTGGGTGTGTCATCTGACAACGAGAATGAGGAAAAGGAGATCTGGTGGCATAGTGGCGACTGTTGGGCTTCTAACAGCAAGGTCAGCAGTTGGAAACCACCAATTTCTCCTAGAAAGAAAGAAGGGGATTTCTTCTTTCAAGAGTGACATGGCTTTCTAGTCCACTAAAGAGTGACAGTCTTGGAAACCCACCTGGGGCAGTTGTACCCTGTCATATAGGCTCGCTGAGTCAGTGTTAACTTGATGGCAGTGAGTTTGGTTTTTTTGGTTTCAGATGATTGTGAAGCTTGCCAAACAATAGACTGGAACCCTTGAGACTTGGGGCTATGCAAATAAGCTGCCTGAAAACCTAACCTCGAGCTGAATCACATAGGACATCCTGTTAGGTTTAATTGAGTCATTTCTGAGACAGAAATTGGGATCTTACTACCATAAAAAAAAAGAGAGCCAGGAGTAGGAGCCTTTGGATCTCAGATTCTTGCATTAAAACTCTTCAATCTAGAAGACAGAGAGCTGTGACACAAGAGAGGAAGTGATGGGGAGAAGCAGCAACACAGACATGGTGGCAGCAGAACCAAGAGACTGAGACAGAGCAGTGCAATTTCCAGGCCACGGAACAAGAGAGCTGAGTGCCTCTGGGCAGGAGGTTAGTAAGTAAAGTGAGGTACATATGATTACTTATCTGGGGAACTAGATCTGCCAACCTACACAGAGCTGCGTGCGTTTGGTCTGAGGCTAAGGGACAGAGTGGGCACTTATCTGCGGAACTAAAAGACCTTTGAAACACTTGCACATTCAGGACAGAAGACAAGGGGCTGCACGGTCGGACTTTAGCTGCAGGTATGGCTGTCAAGATGCTGTCCCAAAGTAGAACTGTATCTTGAGTCATTTAGGATCCAAATTGTGTGTTAGGGCACAAAAGTTACCCCTATGCCAAATATAATTTAAGGAGAACAGTTATTGAACTTTAAGAGACAACAAAAGACACACACCGTATGGATAAGGGAGACCATTAGCACGAGGTCAAAATAACAACTGAGGATTCACAGTCCGGACCCTGGATAAACTGGGCATAGAACAAAAGGCATGTCACAGGTTATGGCGGGTGGCAGATCAATACATCACAGGTACAGGTGGGTCTTCAGCAGCCGGAAAGGGACCATGATTAGGACATGCACCTTGTTCAATAGAAGGACTTACAAGACTGGTCCAGGAGCTTCATACAAAGCCAGTCAAGGCAACACTCACGACAATGTCCCTTGTTCTGTCCTCAGTAAGGTGACCTCCATCAGGCATACACCGAGGCAGGCCCGCAAAGAGGGCTGGCTGCAAAGTTCAGACAATCTACTTTCTAATGCATTTTCCCAGTGAGAGGGATGATCTATATACTTCGTTAATGATCAGAGAGAATTTAATGGTGGCTTAATCAAAGTGGGGATGCAGCAAACGGACACTGAGTTATCACTGTTATCAGCAACCCAAACCTAAAACCCCACTCACCGCCATCAAGTGGATTCCAATTACAGCGACCCTTTAGGAGCAGTTGGACCTGCCCCGGGTGGGTTTCCGAGGCTGTAACTATTGACAAGTGCAGAAACCTTGCTTTTCTGTCCAGGTGTGACTTGTAATTCTGCACGGCTGACCTTGCAGTTAGCAGCCCAATCTGCAACCACTGAGGCCACCACTTTTTGCAAATTGGAGCGCTCAGAACTTAAGAAGCTCTAATACAATTATAAACGGTTGTCCATCCAGTGAATTCTGTCGTTCAGGGAGAGGTGCAAAGCCCTCTGGACCTGACGGGCAGGACAGCCCCGGCGATTGTGCGTGGGCGCTCTCCCCGTCGGACCCCAGAAAGCATGGCTCCCGGCTGCTGCCCACCGAGCTCCTCTGCCAGGCCTCGCCCTCAGGAGCCCGAGTCCGCGGGTCGCTTGCCCAGAAACGCACTTGTTCTCCTCTCTCACCGTCGTCCTGACAACTGACACTTACTTCCCAAAGGCTGCACCGCCCCGCTGGTGTTCAGGATCCTCCTCAAACTCCCATCGCAGCTCCGGGCGTCACGGGGACGCTGTGCGTGACTACAGCGGCCCCCAAAGGCCGAAATACACACCAGTCGCTGGCGACACGCACTTCCGGCCCCACCCTGCACAGACTTGGTGGAGGGCGCCATGCTTAGATTGTTCTAGTTTCATACACCTTATTTGCATGGCTGTAGGGGCGGTGGGGTGAGGCGTGTCCCATTTGGTCTAGTTTCGTACACCTTATTCGCATGGCCATAAAGGGGGCGGGCTGGTGTGTGTGTGTGTGTGTGTGTGTGTGTGTCCCCACTTGTTCTAGTTTCATACACCTTATTTGCATGGCCATAAAGTGGTGGCGGTGGTGGTGTGTGTGTGTGTGTGTCCCCCACTTGTTCTAGTTTCATATACCTTATTTGCATGGCCATAAAGTGGTGGCGGTGGTGGTGTGTGTGTGTGTGTGTCCCCCACTTGTTCTAGTTTCATATACCTTATTTGCATGGACTTACCCATTCATTTGGAGGGAAAGACAAAGTGTGATAGCCTGAGTGGAACCATCTTGTAGAAGTCTCCATTTTGTGTCAAGCTATGGAAATTCCCCTGAGGTTAAGGTCAAGCAAACATTTGCCAGAAAAAGCAGCTGCAAGGTAAGGCCACACATCTATCTCAAAGGAAAAAATACGTTTTAAAATGCCAAGGCTAACTGAAAAGTCTGCTTCTGTTCTTGCTTTCTTGCTCAGCTAAAAAGCCCCCATTGTTTACCACCCCCTATAAAAACCCAAGTCTGGAAGCGATTGAGACCAGCCATTCTCCCTCTCTTTGAGGAGGCTGGTCCCTGCGCAGGTTCTTTTTTCTCTTTTCGGTCCCCCTTAAATAAACTGTTTAGCTTCTTACCAGAGACTGAGTTGTTCTTGTCCGGTTCATGTACATTTTGGAGGTTCCACCAAGATCTGGTGACCAGGTTGTACATTAGCAGGACAAACGAGACCCTGGGAATGGGTGTTCTCCTCAGCCTGTGCCTCAGCTATGGGAAAGCCTTGGAGAGATGTTCCTCCGCCCCAGGTGGCGGATCCTGTCCAGGGCACTACCAGGCTGGTGTGCACACTCTGGGTTGTGAGGATAGGCTCTGTTGGACGCAACTTTAGGGCACTCCCAGAGGGCCAGAGAGACGTCTCTGTGTCCTCCTGTAGCTTTAAACTGATGCCTCATTGATGGCATGTTCTTAATTTCTTTAGAAGTTTAAGTCCTGTGTTTCTTGTATATTGTTTTTTTCACTGTGTGTTGCTTGCTCGCGGTCCTGCTTGTCTTCCATGGTTGTTTTTTTTTTTTTTTAACAGGCGAAGTGAAACCATAGGACAGACACAGTCCACACCACTCCAGTGCCTTTTGAATAATTTCTCTGAGTTTTCTAAAAGGTCTATGTTAAGTTATGGATTTTTTTAAAAAGGTGTCTCGTCTCAGGACCTTTTGTGAGACAGATTGGGTTTCAGAGTGTCTGATTGGCCCTCTAAGGCACCTTTTCCCTACCTCTTTTATTCCAGGTGCAGAAATATGTCTATGGAAAACCAGGTCATCTGGATCAAATCTCCTACATAAATGTGTAAATTGACATAGCCTCTAATCCTCCTCCATATATTCGGAAGCTTCTTCCCCCAAAGCAGGTCCTGGTGGCAGTGGAAAAGGAGACTCAAGTAAAAATAAGAAGCCCCAGCGACTTTACCTTGTCCTCCGAGTGCTGAAGGGAGCTTGAAACCCTTCCTCTACCATGAGCCCCTCTTGAGGCAGCCAGGCCCTCCTGCTCTGCTTCCTCCTCCACACCCTCCTGCTGGTGCTGGCTCAGCACCTGGTACTATGGAAGCCACCCTATTGAGTCCTCCCCACACCAGGGGGTGGGGGTTGTAAAGGTATGCACGGAGACAGCGGGCCAACAGGGCAAGCCTGCTGAAGTCCAGGTCGGTATTTTTCCCTTGAGACAAACTGTTCTCCCACCCGGGGTGGACCAAGCAGTCCCCTTCATGGTTTATGTCCCTTTCTCCACCAGTGACATTTTTAGAGAAAAGGACATTATCACTGGTCTATATGCCATGTAGGGGCTTGCAACCCTATAAAGTTACAGGTTAAAAACCACCAATCACCAGAATGGGTAACTGGAAAAACCTGGGGAGTTAGATCCTGGGGAGTTAGACCAGATCCTGGTGTTATAGTTATGATTCAAAAGTGGCTTGCTCCTACAAAACCTGCCCAGCCTATTGGACCCAACAAGGTTCTAAATCCTCCTCCTGTAAAACCCAGGCCCACACCCCTGCCTCATGTTACCAGGATTTATACCTCCGAAGTAACCTCCACGCATAGCCCAGAGCCTGAGGTAGCCAAAATAATCCCCCCATCCCCCTGTGTTAGTAGAAGTAAGAACCCTTTTTTGGCTTTTATAAATGCTACTAACCCAAACTTCACCAGCGATGGTTGGCTATGTCTTAACCCGGCACCATCCTACTTAGTAGGAATTGGATCTAACGATACCTCCTCAGTAGCCAACATCACACTGTCCGATTATAATAATAACAGTGTGTGCAGATGGAAGCCGGGGAAAGGTACACCTTAACACTGGAAGACTGACAAGGGAAAGGACACTGTTACCAAACCAGCTGGAAACCCCAACGGTATAGCCAGTATTGTGCCAGTGTTTCTGTTATACCCAGTTCCAAGGAACCCTTTCTGTTAGTAGCCCCACCAGGAATGTGGTTTGCTTGTTCTACTGGAGTCACTCCCTGCCTGTTCTCTACAACCTTACTCACCTCTAACTACAAAGGACTTTGTATATTGTTTCATATTTTACCCCAAGTGTTTCTGTATTCAGGGGAAGCCAGGTGGCAGCATTTTAACACTTATTCCAGTCAAAAGAGCCCCCATATTGGTTCCTTTATTTGTGGGACTAGTTGTAGCTGGGTCAGCATCAGTAGGAATGGTGGCCTTTATACAAGGAAATGAAAATTATAAAATTTTAAGTCAGCGAACTGATAATGATTTACTGGATTTAAAGAAGTCTTTCAGTTATCTAGAAAAATCCATCCCTCAATTCCCTTGCTAAAGTAGTATTACAAACAGGCAAGGATTAAACATTTTATTTCTTAAGCAAGGCGGCCTTTGTATGGCTATGGGTGAAACTTGCTGCTTTTATGCCAACCATTCAGGAAAAATCAAAATACCTTAGCTTTAGTCAGAAAAAGATTGAGCAAGCGAGAAGGAAACAGAAAAAGCCAAGAAAGTTGGTTCCAGCAAATGTTTAGCTGGTCTCCATGACTCACCACCCTAATCTCCAGCCCAGTAGGCCCTCTGCTTTTGCTTTTAATAGGACTAACTTGTGGCCCGCTAATCATCAATAAATTAGTGTAGTTTGTATAAGACTGAGTGCAATCTGTCAAGTTGTTGGTACTAAGTAAATCGTATGACAGGCTAGGCCAGAGTGAGCCCTTTCCACAGCCCTATGAATGCTTGCACCTGGAAGATTCACAGGTGGAATAACCACAGGGAGGAATGTGATAGTTAGCCTAAGTGGAACCATCTTGTAACAGTCTCCATTTTGTGTCAAGCTACGGAAATTCCCCTGAGGTTAAGGTCAAGCAAACATTTGCCAGAAAAAGCAGCTGAAAGATAAGGCCACACATCTCTCTCAAAGGAAAAAATACGTTTCAAAATGTCAAGGCTAACTGCAAAGTCTGCTTCTGTTCTTGCTTGCTTGCACAGCTAAAAAGGCCCCATTGTTTACCCCCCTATAAAAACCCAAGTCTGTGAGCGATGGAGACCAGCCATTCTCCCTCTCTTCAGGGAGGCTGGTCCCTGCGCAGGTTTTTTCTCTTTTCGGTCCCGCTTAAATAAACTGGTTTGCTTCTTACCAGACACTGAGTTGTTCTTGTCGGTTCATGTAAGACACCTTGACTTCCACTAATGATCTCCTTCATCTGGGTGACTTCTGTTTGTGTCTTTGTATTCTCTTTGTTTCTATTCTGACTTAATAAATGTTCTCCTTAAACTATATTTGAGATTGGAGTCCCTTTTGCAGTTTGTAACAGAGCACAAGCTAGTTTCTGGTGGCAGAAATGAGTGAGGAGGCACACACAGGACAGATCTGTTCTGGAGACCCATTTTCAGTGTAGTTTAAAGGGAACACTTGTTAACTCTTAAGAGATACAGACAGCACAAAGACACAAACTCATCATCTGGATGAGGGAAGCCACCTACAAGTGGAAATGGCTTCCCAGGTTCACAATTGAGATGTCAGCTAAAGAGGGTGTGGGGAGGGGGAGGAGCAGGGCAAAGGAAATGGTCATAAAAGCATGATTGGTGGCCAATCAATACATCACAATGACAGACAATTCTTTAATTTTGGTTCAGGGCCTCTGAGACCCCTGTACAGTCTCGTTTGGTTACCTCCATCAAGGACCCACAGGCTTGGAAGCTTATAAGCAAGACCGCCCCTCCCCAGATGCCTGGAGAGAGGTGAAGGTAATCCTCACTCCAAAGCCCTCTGCCTGAGGGCCATGTTACCTACAACCTTGCTTCCTAGACAGAAAGCACTCAATGGAAGCTTACTCTGTGTGGGCTCTGCAATCTATGTGAGGACTAAATCTATGCGGGGATCTGGGGCCGTCACTGCTACTGTGCCCTTTTGCAAAGCAAGGTGCTGAGAAGTTAAGCTCTAATACAGACCTCGGTCATCAGGGGAGTGGCCTGATGACTGCAAGACTGGCCTCTCCTTGCAGTAAAGGCCACTCTGGGGTACCCTGCTCTCATGCCCGATAACTTACAAGGAGGGAACGGGCCCCAGGCAAGAACCCATCCTCAATTGGGCCTTTCTGGCATGAGGGGTGAGGGTAAATGAGGGACTCTGGGCAGGAAAGGGGGACAGGCATATTCCCAAGACCGAAGGCAGAGAGGCTTGTAACCAGCTCAGAAAGGATTTAACTGGAAATACCCCAGGGGGTGGCGGCGACCTGGAACACAGGCAGAGAGGATGCAGGAACAGTAATATCCGAGGGGATTGGGGCACAGCCGGGGATGCAGGGCCTGTAGGGGACTCAGAGCCTAGGTTTAGCATAGAAATACAGAGATTCACTTACCCTTGTGGGATGCTCAGGCTGCACCTTCTCAGTGGGAGGAAGTGAGTTCTGCAGGAAATTGCCTCACCTGGGTAGGGGTGGGGTATTTCCTAAGGGGCAGCGTCTGGAGGTAATGAGGGACTCCTGGAGGGAGGGGCCTGGAAGTGAAGCTCAAAGCCTGGAGTGGCAACTGATTCATTCTTAGTATCTTCTTAGTCTGGAAGTTCTGCTAAAAGCTCTTCATTCTGGGTGACCCTGCTTGCATTTGAAACACCTTTGCATTTGAATCACAATAACACACAAGCCTGCAGAGAAAGACAACCTGACAGAAGAGTGATGGGTGGAAGGCATGCTTCCCAACTTCTTAGACTTTTGTTAATTAGCAATTCAGTAAAAGTACATCATATTAAAACAAAAAAATTGAATGGGCTAAATCTTTCCTTTAAGAACAGTTCTAAGTAGACAGAGGTAATAAAGTGAGCATAAACTTGATAAAAATGGGCCTTGTCTTAGTCACAATTGAACACATCATTGAGTGATTGAAAATTAGCAATTCAGAGAGAAAGAACACCTCATTAAATTAACTGAGGAGGTTTCTGATCTATTTCATTGTTTCACCTAGAATCACATTGGCTGTCTTTTTTTCTTAATCTGAATTCATCTAATGTCCCATTCAATACCTTATGTACATTGGTCTGTCCTTGATAGTCAATGACCCACAAGATTTTTACCTTCCCAAACTCTACTGTGGCCAGGATTGTTTATCATTGCTATTGAAACAGCAAGTGAAAAAGCAGAATTTGGACTCACATTGAAAAGTGGTCAGTGATCATCAGGCAATCACGGAAAAAAATGACTTAAAAGACTTTTGACAGAGGACAATTTCTATTGGACACTGAGATAGAATGAATTTCTCTGCCATGGGAATGTGGTCCTTATCAAGTCTGGAAGAAAGCATATTGCAATCTAAAGACCAGCAACAACAGTTTCTTCCCTCTTTTCTGTTGTCCCAAGTCTTAGTCTCCTTCTTAACTTATGTCTATTTGTCTAAGCGTTTTACTATGCTGCTCTCAGTTTCCAGCATAATTGATAAGGTGACCGACGGGTGGTGGGGGGAAGTTCTTGGGTTCTTGATTAAAAATTTGGTCTATATGGAGCAACAAAAATTTCCATAGTATGCAAAATAGAATTTTAATATATTTTTTCAAATTTCAACATAAGTACAATTTTCAAATATAATACATTAAAATTATGTATAGTATTATTTTTTTCTTTGGCATATTTCTCATTTGAGTGAAGTTTTTTAGTAGATTGCTGTCATTGTTTAAAAGGTCATGAAATTTATCACAAGAATTTGTAAAATCATTTCACACATGAAATTGCTTTCAAAATCTCAACACTAAATTGTGATTTTTCTGATGTCCACACTTTATTTAACATAGAAAAAAACTCATTCAGTCGCAGCATTAGTTCCTGGTAAGGACAACATGTATTCCACAATTTTTAGTGCATTATTGTATGGAACATGGTTTGTTTCAAAATGATGAAATGTTTCTAACCATTTGTTCTCTATTGTGAGTTTTGCTGATGCCCAAGATTTAACCTTTTCCTTATCAATATATTTTTAATAATAATACCTCATTTAAAAGATCGTTTTTTGAAATATTACTATATGGGAAATTTTGAGTAATATGTTCGAATGATTTTTGTATATCATTCCATTTAAGTTCTTGTTATAATGGAACCCAATGAAAGTGTTCAATATCATTGTAATGTACTGTCCCCTCTTCTAAATAATCTATGCAGTTACTAAAGAACTTTTTAACATGATTGATGATATCTGCACGATTTATTGCACCATGTTCCTCTAGCTGGCTTATACTATTATGGATAGTTAACGGAAGAAAAATATTCTCTAACTGCTCTTGACACTAAAATGTTAAATTATTAACTTCATTTGATACTTTGATTACCAAAATTTTATCACCTTTAATAAGTTTTATAGCATTTTGAAAAAGCTGCTTGATTGTGTGAAAACTCTAGCCAAATTTTTGAAGATTCCTTTTCAAAAAATTTTTCTAAAATTCTAGGACATTTATCCTGTGATAGAAAGTAGGATTTCAAAAGATCGTATATTTTCAAATGTCTTTGACAGCTGGCAAAAGAGCTAACCAGCACGTTTTACTATATCCAAGTATTTTCAGATACTCGACTTCCACAGTTTCACAAAATCCTTTAAGCATTTTAACACGCACATTGTATATATAGAAATAAGAATATATTTAAATAATAATATTTTCCACATCTATGGGCAACAAATCAGCAGCTGTGTGAATGGTATTATGTATTATGTATATTCCCTTCCTGTTCTCCACGCCCCTCTTCCCTAGTTTGTCATGCATTCTTTCCAAAAATCAGTACTTTTTAAAAACGCCACGAAACAAATTGTTAAAAATCGGATTGTGCCGCCAAAAGCAGGACTTCTGGTCACCTTAAGCACAGGTGACAAGACTGCAAACCCAGGAGGAAGCCCTAATGTTTGTGTGCTAGCTGCAGTCACTTGCTTCCTGAATCACATTCACTTCTTCCTGGCTAGAGAAGCAACAGACCCTGGGGCTCACCTTTGAGCTGAAGATGTTCAAAGAGTCTCATGGAAGGAGGCACTGCTGTGTGAAAGGAAATAATGGAGGGGGTTTATGTGGGGGGAAGTCAGATGCTCACAGGCATCCTCCCTGAGAGTGATCAGTTGCCAGACTCCAGAGGGCCCCACTCCCTGCTGTTAAGGGCAATGGACACCTGCAGTCATCTATTTGGTTCCTGTAGGTGGAGTTCACACCATACTGATAATGGTTCCTATGGAGATCCAGAGAACAGGTCAAACTTAAGCTACCATCCTAAATGTAGGATCCGCCCATCTTGGCCCATGTTTCCCCCCAGTCCTTCCTCTTCCTATTGCATGTATGTCCCTAGACCACTTCCCCTCATTGCTGTATAACATAGTGAAGCCCCTCTCAGTGAAGCATGCCTTTACCTCTAATGAGTGAGCTTGCACACCCGCCGGAGGTATATAAGCCTGGGTTAGCAATGGGTCTCTCTTGCTGGTCTCCCCCTGCCTCTCTACTCCAGTCCCTCTCCTCCCATTTCCCTTACCCTAGTCCTCCTTCCCTTCCCCCTCTCCACGTGGACCACCAAGGAGGGCTGAGGTGAGCAATGCTACCATGAAATGCATCTGACTCCATTATTTGACACTTCTATCTCTCTGGTTCTTGATGACTTTAATATAAGAGATATATAAGTATTATATCTCAAACTTACAATTGTGCTTACTGAACCCGTGATTACTGTGGGGGGCTGGCACGCCCAACTCATACCACACAACACAATTTTAATTTTGCACAAAACAAACGGAATGTTTTCTTCATCTCTTGGATACTCAAGTACACTTTAACTTCCATGTGGAGCTTATCCATGTCTGAGACCATGAAAATTAACCACTACATCACCTGTCTAGTTTTGGACTATTTTTATAAGGACACTACCTGCTGTGGTAAAGATGAAACATTATGGTTTATAAAATACAAAAGCAAAAGCCTACAGAACTTTTACTCTGCTCCCTATGGTTCTATGAGTCAGAATTCACATGACAGCTCTGACTTTATTGTTCTTTTAAATGCATTCTCTTATGCCATATAAATAAAACCTTAGAGTGTTTGTGTATTTGCAAACCAGAGGCAAATACAAGAGATAAATCACTGCAACCGGGGTGCTTGGTAGAGGGGAAGCAAACAAGAGGACAACTTTTTAGATTGACAAAGGCTAAAACAACGGGCTCAAATATAAGAACAATCTGAGGCTGATCCAGGACAGGACAGTGTTTCTCCCTGTGGTACACGGGGTCACTATGATTTGGAACTCACTGAGTGACCCCTAACAACCACCTCCCTTGTATAAGTACTGAAATGTTAGAGTGCTTCTTCTTTAAATAAGCAGTAAAGTAATAATCATTCCAGAATAATTATTGAAAATATAATCAAGGACAAATTGAACAAGGGTAGTAGATTGGAATGAGGAACTCTATTTATTTATTTATTTATTACTTTAATGCCTGAGAAACTTTAAAAGAAAATTTTAAGAATACAGTGTAGATGGGGTAAAATTATTTACAAAATATAATACAACAGGATATATTATACTGGTGTTTTAACAATAAAGTAGCATATTTGATGATTACATAACATTTATTGGATTAGAAAAGTGATTAGATCATCCATCAGAGTAGTTTGGGATGGATTGAGTTTGAGAGCGCCTATCCTTGACTTTGAATTCATATTTCACCTTGACTCAGTGGGATTATTACCAGGGACGCAAATATGATTCAGTATTAGAAAAACTATTATGTAACCAACTACGTAAACAGACTAAGGATAAGAACCATAGGATCATATTAATAGGTGCAGAAAAGGCATTTGACAATATCTAACACCCATTCCTGATAAAAACACTCAATGACATAGAAGTAGCTAGGAGAGACCTCAACATATGAAATGTATTAAAGGAAACACAGTCTGTGAAGGACAATGAGTTGACTGGAACTTGCTGAAAATAAGACACTAATTCACACGGAAAGTTTCATCAAAAGAGTCATACAGAACCCAGATTATGGGGATATAAATCTTTAGCAGTGAGGAGAGGGAGAGAGCAGGGGAGGAGAAGGAGAGGAAGAGGAGATGCCAACTGGACAACTGTGGCATTTTCAGGAATTCCCATCTTGATGCTCACTGGGCATGCATCAAGGGACAGGAGTCTCGGGTCTGGGTGCTATAGCACAGGGAGCAGAGCCTGACATCCTTGTCTGAGGATGAAGCAGGTTGTGCAGGGTCTCCCCGTTGTGGCTCTTGATTCTACAGGGCTTAGGCCTGTTCTTTGAGTTGGGTGGTTGAGAGGCGTTCAGGTGGAAGCCAGGAGAGAGGTGGTCAAGTGGAGCAGATGGCATCAGATTCTGTCATGTGTGTGTCTCTGTGGCCCTAGCTGCTGGAGTGTCTCTCAGGGGAAATGCCCACATGGGAAACATGCCTTCCACCCACCACTTTTCTTACAGTTTGTCTTTCTGACTGGGCTTGTGTGTTGCTGGGATTTAAATGCAAACACGTTTCAAATGCAAGCAGGGACACCCAAAGGGCACAGGTTTCTGCAGGGTTTCCAGACTAAGAAGAAACTACTAAGAATGGATCCTTAGTCCTGAGCCTTAGCTTCAGGCCCCTTTCTCCAGGTGGCCCTCATTATCTCCAGGCCCCGCCCCTTCGCACAGACACCGCCCCACCCCCTCCCCAGGTGATAACAATTTCCTGCTGACACCACTTCCTCTGAGTGAGAAGGATCTGAGTGAGCATCCATGAGTTTCTAAGGGTAAGTGAGATTCTGTGTTTCTGGGCTGATCCCAGGCACGGAATCCCCCGCAAGCCTGGCGTCCCCAAATGTGTCTGGGTTCCTGGGGAAATTACAGTTCCCGCACCCACCCTGTCCGTCAGTGTTCCAGGTCACTGCGACCCCTGGGACAATTCCTGTTAAATCCTTTCTGAGCTGGCTACAGGCCTCAGCCTTTGGGGCTGGGAATACTCGGGCGTCTTTTTTTGCTCAGATCTCTTCCTGCACCCTCAGCTCTCACCCCAGAAAGACGTGATTGGGGGTGGGTTCTTGCCTGGGGCCAGCTCCCTTCCATGTCAGGTTGCGGGCATGAGAGCATGGGGACCCCAGAGTGGCCTTTACTGAAAGGAGAGGCAGCCTTGCAGTCATCAGGCCACCCCACTGATGACCGAGGTCTGTATTAGAGCTAAACTCCTCAGCACCTTGCTTTGCAAAAGGGTACCAGAGAAGTGACTGCCCCAAATCCCTGCATAGACTAAGTCCTCATGTAGATTGCAGAGCCCCACATAGAGTAAGCCTCCACTGAATGCTTTCTGCCCAGGAACCAAGGTAGTAGGTAGTCTGGCCCTCAGGCAGAGGGCTTTGGGGTGTGGCTGACCTTCACCTCCCTAGGCAGCCCAGGGAGGGACAGTCTCTCTTGAAGGTTTACCTGTGCCTGTGTGTCCTTGATAGAGGTCACCAAACTGGAGACAGTCCAGGGGACTCCTAGACAGGAGTCACATGCTATCAGCCTTTCCCTGACCGCATTAGTCAGAAGGCCCTGGACCCATCTTGTAAGCCTTCTATCTAAGGATGGAATGTCTGTCAGTGTGATGGACTGATTGGCCACCAATCATGCTTTTGTGACAGTTTCCTTTGCCCTGCCCCTCCCCCACATCTTCCTCTCACATCTCAATTGGGAACCAGGGAAGCCATTTCCACCTCCTGTTGGTGGTGGCTTCCCTCATCCAGATGATGTGTCTGTGTCTTTGCGTTGTCTTTGTCTCATAGATTGAATAAATGTTCTCTTTAAGCTCTATTTGAAGAGGATTTCCTTTTTACCCCGATCTTGACTAAATGTCCCTCAACCATTTCTGCCCATCGGAGACTACCTTGTGCTCTGATTTAGACTGTAAAATGGAATTCCAATCTCAAATATAATTTACCGAGAACATTTATTAAGTCTTAAAATAGACGAAGAGAATACACAGACACAGGAGATCCTAGTGCAGTTCAGGGAAACAGTCAAGTTGGGAATCTAATGAAATTAGATTGCAACAGAGGAAACGGTCACAGGTTTCTGATTGGTGGAGCATCAGTACAGCATTGTTATCAATGGGAATACAGAAGCAGGGACAAGACCGCAACTGAGCCACCTTCATTGCCAGATAGAGCATTTTACAAGACTGTTCCAGGGTCATCTGAGCCAGGCAGTCAGGGCTCAACTGCTAAGGCATGGATCATAGAATTCCCCGATTGGCTGGAGAAATGTGGATGGTATCCACTTTCCAAGTTCCTCTGCCCCCGGGCAAGTTTAATCCACCTCTTTGCTTACTGATCAGAAAGAATTCAATGGGGACTTAGTCTACACTGCCATCCGTAGCCCTTTACTGACCCCAATTAGTGTTTGGAATGGGTCCAGACCATGCAGCCCCCTCCCCAGCCTCTCAGAAAGAGGATGACCTGCTGGACTTGGCAGTCCCCTTGCCCCAGCTTTTCAGAAGAAGGATGATCTGCTGGACTTTGCAGTCCCTGCCTCCAGCATTCTGAGGAGGTTCTTTCTCCTGGCAGGGTCCGCACAGCCTCTTCCCCCAGCATTCTGGGAAGCAGGTCTGCAGAAAACCAACATGATTTATTCACAGACACATCCTGACTCAAGGCCTTACAGCTGCAGCACTAAAAGCCTCCTTCCCCTTATGTCTCCTTGTCTCGGACCCTGTTCAAGTCCCACTGCCCCACTGCCAGGCGCGACTTCCTTGACCTAGCTCCTTGGGTTGTGGAATCTTCCTGCAATTTCTTTCTCCACTTAAATGCCTTTCTTAACTTCACATTCCTGGCTGAATTCTATCTCTGCTTTGTGTCTCAGTCTTCACCTCTCAGGGTGTTAAGACTTTAATCTCTAATAGAGCACCGGAGATTTGTCTGCTGCTGCTCTCCCTTTCCACTTGAAGTGTGAAGAATCCCACGTGGGGATGTTTCCCCTAATAAGCCTCACCTCAGAGATTGGTTGTGTTAATTGCTCATCTCTCTAACACTGCGCTCTTCCACCCCTGACACCACCCCCTTATCATCCCTCTTGGCTCTTAGAGTATTTCTGGCCCATATTTAATATCCACTAATTTTTTTCTTGTCCCGCTCACTGCCCACCTCTACTAATTTTTAATAGGGAATTTTTTGTTTCCTTTGTCATCCTTTTGATTTACAGAATCCAGCAATTATTTTATTTATTTTCAGGTCCTATGTATTAATCTGGAGAAAGAATAGATTTTCTTCACCTGTAGTGTTTCAGTGTTGAAAACCCACAGGGCAGTTCTACACTATCCTGTAGGGTCACTATGAGTCAGAATTGGTAGATTTTAGTGGCACATGCCATCAAGGTCAGCACTCTTTTTCAAATATGAGTTATTTTCACAGTGACAGAGAATTTAAATCTGTCATTTATAATTTATCCTAGTGGATACAGAAAATGTTTTGAAATATCCTGATGTTTATTAATTAACCAGCTGAATTTAGCTTCTGTATTTTCTTGCTTATGTTTAATTGAGTTGGTCTCCATCCCCCACCCTACCCCTCTCCCCACATAACTGATTTTACAATCATTAATGGTGGACATGCATCCACATCCTAGGGGCTGCATACTTTGACTGAAGGACCTTGAGTCTCATTTGCTAACCTGCTGACACTTGCCTCTCTACTTTTCCATTGCTTAAGCTTGCTATTTCTACATTGGTCCCCAGACCCACCAGATTCAAAATTTTAGTGGGCTGCTGCCTATGCCCATATTGGATACCAGCAGGAAGTTTACTAGCTGCTCCATACCCCCTCGTCAGCATATGTAGTTGTGATTGGAGGCGGAAAGTGTTCCCACCTGCCCAGGGTTTGTTGCTTTATAAACCAGAGTTCGAGTAGTGCGCTTGGGGCCCGGATGTATGGAACCCTAGCTGTTTCCTGGCGGCCAGCTCCAGTGAAGCTTTTCATTTCATCCTTTTCGGTGTGGCCCTGATTAGTCTTCAGACCCGGATATAACAGTTTCTTGTAACCAAATTCTAAGTATGTAAATTATTTTTATCCTTTTGATTTATTTTTTCATAAGTTAGCTGTCTCTTCAATTTGTTTGCATTTGCTGTACAAGAAATGTGTCCTACTAATAGCTCCTCATATTAAAAATTGTGTCATATTATTTCTAATACAACGCAACATCCAGATATATAACTCTCATATATAATAAGATAGGATCTTATTTGAAATAAGATACCATTTTCTCTGTGCCCCAGTGCATAGTAATGTTTGAATGTTCTAGCCTTTTATCCACGTGTTCTTGATCAGAGGCTTGTTTTGTCCACTGCACTATGGTGGACTCTGTGAGTGATGCCGCAGCACCTTAAACTCCTCCTTGGGGTTCCTGGGCTTTAATAGTGTGTTACCAGATGGCCACCTCATAGAACACAACTGCTTTCATTTCATGGAGCTGCCAGTCCTTTAACTACTGGAGCGGTAGGGCTTCTTCACGGACTAATTTAGACAGGCCACGCTGACATGTTGTTCATTATAGACATGGTGATTCTTAATGGGAATTATGTTTGTTTCTGATTTTGTCATATTTTCAACACAATATCCATGTGCATACATAGATATGATATGTGCTCATCATGTTCAATTTCCCCTTTGCTTAGGTGTCATGGAGTTAGTCCCATCTTGTGTCTATGTCATGTGCTATAAAGGAGAACAGCTCCATCTTGTTTCTGGAGCATCATGATTGTGGAACCAGATCTGTTCTTTCACAGTAATGCAGGCTGTGTTTACCTTATCAATCCTCAGGGGAACAGTTCAATCTGTTTGTGCCACGTAGAAACATTCATTGTCCCTAACCCCCCAAAACTAACTCACTGCCACTAAGTCAATTCTGACTCAGTGTTCCTCTATAGGTGTCTGAGATCTATACAGGAGCAATCAGCCTCATATTCCTCTTTTATATCTGCTGGTGGGGTTGAACTGCCAGCCTTGAGGGTAGCAAATGAGGCCAGAATTCATTTCCCCCCTGGAAATGAACCAAATCAAACAGATGCCATCAAATCCACACCAACTCCTGGAGACTCCTGGTGTGTCAGAGCACAGCGATGTTGCATAGGGGCTTCAGTGACTGATTTCTCAAAGTGCATCACCCAGGCTTTTTTCCCTGGAGACTCTGAGGAGACACAAACTTCCAATCTCTCCATGAACATCTATCCGTGTTAACCATCTGTAGTGCTCAGAGATATCAAAAACGAAGCAAAGCACACATGTGTGCATGTACACACACTTAGGAAAGCCAGAACCTATGTAAGTTGGAAATTTTTCAGAGAAGGAAAACTCTAAAGTAAAAAATGAGGTGGAGTTTCTAATTGTAACATGAGAAACCACACAGTTGAATTTGTAAAATTTGCAGGACCCAGAAAAATAAAGTCATTCTGTTAATTTTCAGTTATCAAGTTTGTATGTGAATCATACATATATACTGTAACCTAACTGGTCCCTTTACCATAGCTAGAGAATAAAATTAGTATCAAATTTAATAGATCCTCAAGAGATGTTATATGGAAGTAGCTTAATATTCTTCCTGAATTTTCATGGAAGATAAACAAGTATCCTAAATATTTACAATATTTGAGGAATTAATAAAAATGTATCACTTTATTCTGTTTAGCATACTCTATTAGGAACAGCTATGCAGTGGCTTCAAAAGTTTCATGGATAAATTCCATTATCTTTATTCCATTTTTCATGACCTTTATGAAAGCCCCTTGTGCATTCATGGCATGAATGACTGGCTACCAATGAGCTCCTTCTATCTCAAGTAGACAATTGGAAAATATCAATCATTTTGCCTACCATATGATTCTAGATGGTGACTATATGTGGTTTCAGAGTAAAACGATGCTTCGTAAGATTTTCATTGGCTACCTTCAGAAGTTGGTTGATTTCTTCTAAGGCTGCCTTCAGTCTCTAATCATTTGTTTGGTAGCTGAGCACTCCGTTGCTCTCACCACTCAGGGGCTCCATTTAAGGACCTGCATCTTGAAGTGTGAGTGATTGCAGGCAGAGCCCTGCGTTGCCTGATGTGTCAGGAATTAGCTTCCCTTACAAATTGGTGGGCTTTTCTGGGGCTGCTTTTCTTTTTCTGTTCGTCTTTTATGTGTTCCTATAATACTTTATTGCATATGGGGTATATAAACAAAGGAACCCTTTTGTCACAGTGGGTTAAAAATTGGGCTGCTGACTGCAAGGGCAGCTGTGCACACTCACCAGAAATGTGCAGAGAAGATGAGTCTGCCTGCTCCAGTAAAGATGTGCAGGTGTGGGAGTCCTACAGGGAGTTCTGCTCTGTGTGATAGCTCTGCTGTGAGTTGGACCAAACATGGTGGCAGGGAGTTATGTGTGGACAACGCCAGACCTTGTTCTTGACCACTTCTTAGCTATTTGAGGCTAAATGCAATTAGATTCATGTTTTTGTGGACTCTTGTGAAGTGCAAAAAAAATTTTTGTGACAGTTTTGGGAAGTGATTATTTGTGGAGGAGAGTTGTTTTGGAACATACTACTTTTTTATTGATTTCAGTCTTGTTTGCATTTCTTCATTGAAGTTTCAGTGATACACCTTTCTGACATTGTTTATCCTTATTAAAATTTATTTGGTCAAACTGTGCTTTGCCTATCCTTAAAACATAACAAGTACACCTCCTCCTGATGCGCAGTGGTCTGGTATTTTCTCCTCCTGGACCAAAGTCTTTTGGGCTATCCCTTAGTTAAGCCCATCACCTCCTTCAAATCACTGTTGTCAATGAATTTCAATTGATTAGACTACTAAGGGGGGATGATTAAAACCACCACTGAACAAAGGGCCCCATAGGCAGGTACAGAAAATGATTTCACAGTAGAAATATGCTGAGAGAGTACCTATGTTCACCTACCCTCTGTTTTGAGGACAGACATTTGTTCTGGGTCCTAACTAGATTAATTAATTAGAGGCATTGAAGAGAATGCCTTTCTTGATGTTAGTTGCCATCTAGTTTTCTCCAATTTATAACAGCACTGTGCACACATGGTGAGGTAGTGGGCTGTGTTGAGCTGGTAAGGTAGTGGGCTATGTGTTGAGTTGGTGATGTAGTAGGCTATGTGTTGAGTTGGTGATGTAGTAGGCTATGTGTTGAGTTGGTGATGTAGTGGGCTGTGTGTTGAGTTGGTGAGGTAGTAGGCTATGTGTTGAGTTGGTGATGTAGTGGACTATGTGTTGAGTTGGTGATGTAGTGGACTATGTGTTGAGTTGGTGATGTAGTGGGCTGTGTGTTGAGTTGGTGAGGTAGTAGGCTATGTGTTGAGTTGGTGAGGTAGTGGACTATGTGTTGAGTTGGTGATGTAGTAGGCTATGTGTTGAGTTGGTGATGTAGTGGGCTGTGTGTTGAGTTGGTGAGGTAGTAGGCTATGTGTTGAGTTGGTGATGTAGTGTGCTGTGTGTTGAGTTGGTGAGGTAGTAGGCTATGTGTTGAGTTGGTGAGGTAGTGGACTATGTGTTGAGTTGGTGATGTAGTAGGCTATGTGTTGAGTTGGTGATGTAGTGGGCTGTGTGTTGAGTTGGTGAGGTAGTAGGCTATGTGTTGAATTGGTGATGTAGTGGGCTGTGTGTTGAGTTGGTGAGGTAGTAGGCTATGTGTTGAGTTGGTGATGTAGTGTGCTGTGTGTTGAGTTGGTGAGGTAGTAGGCTATGTGTTGAGTTGGTGAGGTAGTGGACTATGTGTTGAGTTGGTGATGTAGTGGACTATGTGTTGAGTTGGTGATGTAGTGGGCTATGTGTTGAGTTGGTGATGTAGTGTGCTGTGTGTTGAGTTGGTGATGTAGTGTGCTGTGTGTTGAACATGTGCCCACATGTTCAGCCATTCAAAGTCACTAACTGCTCCACAGTAGAAAGATGAGACTTTCTACTCCCTTAAAGAGTTGTGGTTTCAGAAACACACAGGGCCTGTTCTACTCTGCTCTGTAGGGATGTTTTGAGTCAGAATTGACCCAATGACTTTTTTTTTTAATGTACAACAGAAAGAAAAACATGCCCTGTGACCTCCGTACTCTGACTTTAACATGGTCAGCTTTTTTCCCCTGAGACTGGAATGGTGACTTTGGGCTCTTCACATATTGGTCATAAACCTGAAAGTCCTCCTCTGCATTTCTTTTAACTATTGCTTCTTTTGTTTTACTTTCTTGCTAGTGCTTCTTCATGCACCATTTATTTTTCTCATGTGGGATTTTCCATGAATGCTTATTGCTAATGAGCTTTTCATTTAGTGACTGACCATGGAGCATCCCTCTCCTGCCCATGAAGACCTGGGTGCTCTTTAACTCCTTTGCTTGTATGTTTGAGAAGTGGAAATTGAACTGAGCATTTGCAAACTCATCACAGAACCTTCCCATGTTGTTAGAATTTCCTTATCATACCAGGGTTCACTGGGTAGTGTTTCCTAAAGTGATCATTTTATTTTTCCTATACTAGCTCACGAAATGTACAAATGCATGTGCTTAGGCCCCACCTTTGTTGCATTTCTCATACAAGTTGTTACCATTTGACCTTGTGCTTGTGTTTTGTAAGCTTTGGAGTTATTTTCAGCTCATAGCCACCTCATGTGTCCAGGGTAGAACTCTGTTGGGTTAGGAATGGTGTGCCCTCTCAGAACAGATTGATCTTGTTTTCTTTGGATTTCCTCCTTGCTTTTCCTGGGTGTTATATTACTTCAATCAGTCTAATAAATGCAAGAGTCTGCGGTAAGCAGTATTGTCTGAGAGTCCTGGCTTTTCCAGGACAAAGAGTTCCAGTTACCTGAATTGAATATATTGTTTTCTTTCTCTCCTCTTCTTGCTATTCAGAAGATGTCTACATCATCTCTGTAACTGATGACTGACAGAATACAAACTATCGGCATATGAACAGAAATGTAGTTGACAGGCACTTAGTTGTAGGTAGACACATGGACCTGCATGCTGACCCGATTCAACAACTTACAATTTGATCAATACTGAATATGGACTTAATGGTTCATGACTTTCCTCAGCTGTATCCCATTGGAAGCAGCATCTACTTAAAAGAAACAAAAGGACTAAATGAACCAATGTGTCCAAATCTCTTTGGAAATGTAAGGTTTATTGGGGCACGAAACAGAACCAAAGATCCAATTGGCAAAGTTTAGAAGCAAGCTTTATTGAGAAGCTTGTGGGTGGGTTCAGCAACTCAGGGTATTGAGCTATTGAAGCCGCACCCCACAGGTGCCGAGGCAAAATTTTTATAAGCCAAAGGGGTGGGGGATTCCTATTGTTAGCAGGTGCAGCTGGCGAGCTGCCTGGGGCACCTGGTATTCTGGGTACATTCCATGCTGACCGCAGTCGTTATTCTGAAAATGGTGTTCACTGAGGGAGGGGAAGGGCAGCAAAGGGTGAGTTTGAGAGCTAAGATAGAGGTGTTGGATTCAAAATGGAGTTCCTCGTACCAAGACCAGGCAGGAAATTGCTTCATAAATGCATTTGACTATTAAACTGTGTTAGGATTCCAGGACTTACACACCAGGATTTGAGATTCATAGTTGCTGAATAAATGCAGTGTTTGATCATGAACATGTTGTGTGAAAGAGGCCCTAGTGGTTCATTGGTTTAATCGATGGGCCGCTGGCCAGACCTTCTGTGGCTCCAGCATACCAGGCCCATCAAGGGAGGACAAGGAGGCTGCGTGGGCCCGTGAAGATTTACAGACTTGGAAACACTAATGAGCAGTTTCATTCCCTGTCAGAAGGTCAAAATGAGGTAGAATTTACTTGACAGCCCTACATCTTGTTTTGGTTCATCATAAAGGAATGGGAAGGCTTTAAACATGTCACCTGATGCATTGCTGTAGATGAGATTTTGAAAGACTTCTTGGATCGACATTACTTAACACTGTTGTAGCAGAATTGGAGAGTTACCGTGGCAGTTCATGTGACTTATAGCCAGTTGACGATGCCGTGAAATATTAGTATCCAAGTCCAGCCTCTTCTATGTTGTTTTTAGGTGGCTTTGTGTCCATTCCAATCCCCTAAAACCTTCTATCTAACAGCATGACACACTGCCCTGTCCTGCACCATCCTCACAAATGTTGCCATGTTTGAGCCCCTGTGTCGATCTATTTTGTTGGAAGGCCTTTCTCTTCTTTACCTCTCTCTACCTTACCAAGCACAATGTCTGGGGAAACAGAGAATTTCTCCCAAGTTGTCTCCCCCAAATAAATGCCAAAGTTAGCTGCTTGTTACATGTGTCAAATGACTACACTTGAAGGTCAACACATGTAGGTCAGGGGATATTTTCCCTAAGGGTTATCAGCCATTCAGAACAAGCAGACACCACTGTTTATCCCACAACAAGCAGGGCCCTGTCTCTTCTGATAAGGAGAATAGTAAATTGTTTCTCTGAAGGAGAACCCAGGGAGGTCAAGCCCACTCAAGGGTGATCAAGGTTAGGCTGCCATATTGAGTTTAGGGAGCTGCCCTTGTCACATGTATACCCTTAGTCCCTCCCCTTCCCATCATGTGTTCACCCCTAGCTCATCCCCTTCCTGTTACACCTATGCCCATTGTATATTCCCACTCCTATTGCTTGCAATGCCTATAGTTCATCCCCTTCCTGTGATGTCTGTGGTTACCTGTAATCAAGCCCAATAAGTAGATATAAGCTTCTGTTAGCTATGTGTTGGGACCGATACATTGATGCACTTCTCCTGCCCTCTGCCCACGCTGTATGTGGACCTGTCTAGTAATAAGATCATGGCCGTCTATGAGGTGAGCATGCTACTCTGAAATGTGTCTAACGCCATTATGTCAATCTCTTACCTGTCATGCTCTCTGACTTTATTATAATCTTTATGTATATTAACCGTACAATGCGCTTACTGAACCCGTGATTAGTTGTGGGGGCTGGCCTTGCTCCCCACAGATGTCCTTCTCCAGGGACTTGTCTCTCCTGACAAAATGTGGGAACAAAAGTATGACAAGTCATAGAGGCCAGTCCCACAGCTAAGAGAATGCTAGTGGTCATCATGTTCAACTAGTCTGCCTTCCATGATCTGCAAATGTGAAAAAATCTTACAGTGGCCCGTCTCAAATCCTGGTGTGTTAGTCCTTGAATCCTAACACAGTTTAACAGTCAAATGCATTGAAGTTCAGTCAACTTATAAGAAAATTGGAACCTAAATATATTTTCCCAATCAGCAAAAAGGACATGCTATTATGATACTGCCCACATTATGCTCTTTTGTCAGTATATCCTATGAGCTTAGTGTGTATTGATGTGCGTATCCACTATTTTTGGAGGGGAGCAGGTGATAATAATTACATGACAGTAGCTTTGTGTCTCAGAGTGGGAAGATTTTGAGGATATCTATATTCTATTGTTACCTTTCACTCTTGCACTGTTTCCCTTTTCAATAGCTTAGCCTATCTCCACAAAGGTACAAAATACACAAGAGGGCAACCGTAGAGTGACTGAATAGTAGGCGAGTAACATAGAAACACTACAAAAATTTCATAATCCCCCAAATAATCACCTCTTTCAGTAGTTAATATGCCAGCTCTTGATCATGTAGAATTCTCCAAGAGGATACCATGAATTCAGGGTTTTGGGTTGCTACTTTGCTAGTTCATACCTGCAGCTCTCCAATGGCTAAGGTGGGGCTAAAGGGAAAAACAACAAATTCTGCAGTGCTTCCTAGTTGTTATCTTGTTTCCACCCTGTGCTTCATGTTTTGATATATATTCTGGTTGGTCCTGTGCAAGGAGGTGAATTTATGTCCTCCCTCCAATGGAAAGAGGATGTGGAATTGAGGCTTTTATTTTTTATCATTTGTCTGATTTATGTTATGTGTTCTAGTTGTTTTCTATTTAGAACCACATAGAGAAGACTGAGTTTGCGGTTGGTCACAGACAAACTGTACAGAGATAGACACATAATGCCAAAAGAATGCAGTTGTTGGGATAGCATGTAATTAGTGAGGAAGTATGTGTAGTGCAGTGGTTCTCAACCTTCCTAATGCTGCGACCCTTTCAGACAGTACTCATGTGTGCTCACCCCTCAACCAAAAAATTATTTTCGTTACTACTTCATTACTGTAATTTTGCTACTGTTAGGAATTGTGTGACCCCTATGAAAGGGTCGTTGGGCCCCCAAAGGGGTCTCAAGCAACAGGCTGAGAACCGCTGGTCTACTGGGTGAAAGGACGAGGCTGGTAGCTAGACCCTGATGGTAAACCTTAGGAGGACAAGACCCCTGTGTCTAATCCCCATGTGAGGTCTCTCTTTCCCAGGACTGTTATCTTCATGCTTTCACATAGTGGAATGCATGGTACCTTGCCGAACCAAAATCTATGGGATGTTTTAGGACACTGTGGCTGTTGAAGAGGTGGCTGTGGACTTCTCCTAGGAAGAATGGGCATTGCTGGATCCTTTTCAGAGGAAACTCTATAGACATGTGATGATGGAATCTTTTAGAAACCTGGCTTTAGTAGCTGTGAATATTTTCATTAAAAAGGAAAATGTGTGTGTGTTGGGGGGGGCATATTTATTGATGCTACTGTAGTATGTCGGCTGAGTAATGGGAATACTTGTTACATAAACAAGTGTAGTAATTTCCTCTCTGAAGTGTGCATGTCATGCTTCCCCCATGAATATAAAGCTCTTAGTGTTATACTAACATCTTACATCAAGTGTGACTTTGAGTCTACTATGTTTCTTTACATGTTATAAATGTGAGTGTTGACGTTTGGAACAGAGAATATGTGTGTTGTGCCTTGTAAGTGGTCTGTGTTTTTTACAAGCTTAACAGGATACTTTTATTATAAGTAGATTTACACCCACCCAAAATCCACAGACCTGGAGGAACAGGATTGGCTCGATGTCAGGGAATTGTTGATAATCTTTTCAGACTTCCTGGTGATGTGCCTTTCTCCAAGAGAAGCTTGTCACATACACCTTTTCGCCCTCCTAGGACACCAATGTGATGGAGACCTGTGTTAGGCTGGGTTGTCTTGAAAAATACAACTATAGACACTGACATGTGCATAAGAAAGTGCTTTATATCAAGAAGTAAACTTTTATCAAGAGAACCCAGCCCAGTTCAACTGAAGCCCATGGGTCCAATGCTAGCTGGAGCATCCATGGCTCAGTGTGTTCAAGTCCCCAAACTTCAGTTTTTGGGTGAACATCAATCCTTTTTGCTGTCCAGCTTAATATATGTGTGTGTATCATATACATATATGTGTGTCTATATATGTAAATCCATATATAGTCACTAATATGTGCATAGAATTTTCTTGTTCTCATTCATTAATTCATCAGTATATGAGGACCTTCAACACTACAGAAAACTACAGGACTCTAAATCCATGACTTTCATCACAAAGTGGCTGGTAACATTCCCTGTTTCAGGGTTCTGATCTGAATAATTTTGCAGTTCTTGTTCTGTAAGATAAATGCTGTAATTTTGATCATGCTGTATTTCTTAAGTTAAAACATCAGGGACTTGTAAAACTCTTATCACAATCCACACATCCATCCATTGTGTCAAGCACATTTGTACATTTGTTGGCATAGTCATTCTCAAAACATTTTCCTTCTACTTGAGCCCTTGGTATCAGCTTCTCATTTTTATTCCCCTCTCTTCCTCATGAACCCTTGATAATTTGTAAATTATTATTATTTTTTCATGTCTTACACAGACAGATGTCTTCCTTCATACACTTCTGTTTTCCATCACTCTGGGAGGGAGTTATATGTAGATCATTGTGATCAGTTTCCTTTCTCCCATCATTTTCCCTTTACCCTCCTGATTAGCAATTAATGGTTAGTGAGTTTGTACCAAAAGTTATTACTGTGTGTTGAAATGTAGCCTACAGCATTTTAATATTTATTAGTTATTTATGACATCATTAATATTTTATGGATATGATAACTAAATTATGATTAGAGGAATTTTTATTTATTTTTGGAAGCCTCTTTAAAAAATGTTAATCTCATTGCTGTAGTTAGAACATACAGTCAGTTTTTAATATCATTGGTAAAAGTGGACATTTATGTTTGTCCTTTTTCTGAGGTGGGGTGATGTATTTTCTCTCTCCTCTAAGTGTGACATTTTGACTTTTTCTGTTTTAGGAATGTATATTATCTTATTATCATACTGAACTATGTCTGTTTTATGTTAGATTTGTAGAATTTTTTTTTTCTTGGCATTAAAAGCCTTTGACTTTGTTTAGTATGTGTGATAGTCTGGGTACTTTAGAGAAACAAATCCACAGAAACTCATGAATAAAAGAGAGTTTTATATAAAGGTAAGTGCCCATCAAGAAAACATCCAAACCTAGTGCTGCCCAAGTCCACAAGTCCAATATTAACCCATGTGTCCAATACCAATCCACAAATTCCTCCACCATCTCACAAAACAGACACAGCGATGCCAAGTGCAGGAGGAAAGCTGAATCAGTGCATGTGTAAACATCTCAGTGCTAGCAGGGGTCTCCACACGGGTGCTCCAGCACCCAGGGCTGCTTCGGGGTAATCCATTTGGCTCCTCCTCAGGGACAACTTGCAGGAAGTGAGCCTTGATAGCTGAAGCAGGGAATTGGCTAAGGCACCTGCACCCTGGTCCCACCATCAGAAAGCAAGAAACCCCGAGAACTAGAAAGGTGAGGCTCACCAAGCCATTTATCGCTCTGCCCTTCAATTAACCCCACATGTGTTTATTGGCCAGGTTGGTACAACTAACTAACTCATTATGTTTTATGCTTCTATTTAGATTATTAATTCTTTTTTTACATTAATTGGTATATTGCAGTGCTTATTTTCTTATGGTAAGTCAACTGTAGGACAGATTTCAATTAATCATCATATGTAGTTATTTTAATGTGTTGCCTGACTCAATTACCAATATTTTTGGTGAACTTTTTCATGTTCTTGAAAATCCATTATCAATATTGCTCTGCAGTTTTCTTGAAGTATCATTATCTCACCTTGTTAACAGGTTATTACTGGTCTCAGAAAATGTAAGTAAGTGTACTCTCATAACCATTGTTATGTTTTACCCAATAACTTGAACTTGGACAAGAAACATAAAAGTGTTTATTCATACTATGTGAATGCTCTGGTGTCTAGTTGCTAGAGTCTTCAACTTTAATCTGTCTTACAGTTACCCTTTGGAATTTAATTTTGATTCAGTTGTTTATAGACCTTTTGAGCATCCTGAAACCCACTCAACTCTCAGATCACTTGATCTGACTAGATCCTCTGGTCTTGCAGCTGACTACTCAGTGTAGAGTGATAAATGATTTACACTAATCTTGACAAATAATCACTCACACCTGAGACTATGGATGGGCCATCTTAGAACCCAAGCCAATAAGCTCTTTCCTACAGTGTGTGTTGTTTGCCACCGTTCAACATTACCAAGAAAGCTTGGAATCCAGAATCTAGGCCAAGATGACACAATGGTTGCTCAGTCATCTCTTTCCTGGATCCATCTTGTTCTTTTAAGCTTCTGCCCTCACCTTTGCTCTTGGCATCACCTATCTACCTACCCCTTGACATTCCTTGACTGTAGGCTGCAGTCTATCCCAAAGGCTTTAAAATTAGACATCCGTAAACACAAGAGCTTAAGAGAGTAGTAAATAAGGTTCCCCTGACTTGTTTTCTTATTTAGAATATCTCTGTCTTGGTCAAGGTACCTCTAGGATGTCCTATTTGTGTCCCTCTGTCTCTTGTTGTCCACCTCTAAAACAAGTTTCTCTACTTACCTCACTATTGTGCATAAATGGGCTACCCAATCATAGGGATTTCTTCACACACAATAGATATATTGTAAAGAGTACCCAGGGTATAAGGGGATTGGAGCAGGTTAAACTGGGATTACACTTGACTGGAGTGGCATATATGAGCATGATTCTGCTTGATCACTTTAGCGAAATATGTCTAGGGTTATGGTCTGAGGTGCAGTAGAGGCTGGTAAAGAACATTCTTCATAAAATATTCTGTTCTTCAGTTAGATTGCTGGTGAAAAGAAGATATTTACCTTCAATGGAGCTTGAGAATTTTGAGGCCTTAAATACTTCCACTTTATTCTAAAAATAAATATTGTATATATAGGATGTGGATCCAAATTGATAAGGATATTTGAGAAATTAGTAAAATTGCCCTGTAAAGATAGAGTGGGCTCTTGTTTAATGCAAACACCTCAGATTGTAGCAGGACTTTGATCCTCAGGTTGAGGGTGGTCACTATTTAGCACAAGAAGTGCAAGCTAACAACCTGACATGCCTTTCTTAACATTGCCACCTCTTCTGTTTCAGAACAAAAGTTTGCCACAGAGAAATATGGTCCAGTCTAGGGAGCTAGAAATCTGTTACTACTGTCTTGCATATTGAAGCATCACAAGGAAGGATTTCAACATCTGACTGGGTTGTTAACCAAAACCATTCACCTGACACCAAACAGGTTGAGCAACTCTGGAGTTCCTAGGGGCGTCGCTAGGTGGAGGAAATTGAGGGGAAGCAGAAGGGATCCGGGCTTCCTGGGGTCTGAACACAGGAAAAAGCCAGCGTACAAGGGCCCAGGCTTCCCCAATGGTCAGGGTCCAAGTTCTTTGTGCATGTCGCTGAATGATAGAATGCACTGGTTACATAACCATTTAATAATTGTATTAGAACTTAAATTGTGTGCACTCTGATTTTCAAAAGGCTGGTGGCATAGTGGATACAGATTGGACAGCTAACTGCAAGGTCAGTGGTTCAGAATTACAAGTCACCCCTGGAGAGAAAGGCAGGGTTTCTAATCTTATAAAGAGTTACAGTCTTGGAAACGCACAAAGGGCTGTTCCACCTTCTTTTAAAGGTTGCTATAATCAGAATCCATTTGGTGGCACTGAGCTGGGTTTTAGGTTTGCGTTGCTGATGACAGTGACAACTGTCCACTTGTTGCATCCCCACTTTGATTAAACCTCCATTAAATTCTTTCTGATCATTAACCCAGATTGTAGATCATCTTCCCCTTGGGGAGAATGCCTTAGAAAATAGATTACCTCCACTCCTCTCCATGCAGCCCCTTCCAAGGGCCTGCCTAGATGTATCCTTGATGGAGCTCACCTTACTGAGGATAGCACAGGGGCCATTGTCATGAGTCTAGCCTTCACTGCCTCAGTTTGAAGGCCCTGGGCCAGTCTTGTAATTTTTTCTTTCTAATAATGTGCAGGTCCAAATTATCCCATTCCTGCTGATACAGTCCCACCTGTATCTGTGATGTATTGATCTGCCACCAGTCATGATCTGTGTTCTGTGCCCCGTTATCCAGAGTCCCGACTGAATCCTCAATTGCATTTTTACCTCCTGCTACTGGCCTCCCTTATCCATACGATATGTGAGTCTTTTATTATCTCTTAAAGTTTAATAAATCTCCTCCTTAATTTATATTTGACAAAGGGGTTACTTTTCTACTCTAACACACAATTTAGGATCAGAATGACTCAAGGTACAGTTCTTTGGGACAGCATCTTGACAGCCATCCCTGCAGGTGAGGTCAGGTTCTGCAACCCCCTGGCTTCTGTCCTAAATGTGCAAACGTTACAAAGGTCTCTTAGTTCTGCGGATAAATGCTCACTCTGCACCTTAGCCTCACACCAAACACACTCAGCTCTCTGTAGGGTGACAAATCTAGTTCCCCAGATAAGTAATCATATGTACCTCACTTTTCCTACTAGCCTTCTGCCCAAAGGCACTCAACTCTTGTCCTGTGGCCTGGGAATTGCACTGCTCTGTCTCATCTCTTGGTTCTGCTGCCACCGTGTCTGTGTTGCTGCTTCTCCCCATCACTTTCTCTCTTGTGTCACAGCTCTGTCTTTGGGATTGAAGAGTTTCAATGCAAGAATCCAGGATCCAAAGCCCCCTACTCCTGCCTCTTCTTTTTTGATGGAAATGAGATCCCAATTTCTCTCTCTGAAATGACTCAATTAGTCCTAACACGATTTCCAATTTGACTAATCCTCAGGTTTGGTTTCAGACAGTTAATTTTCGTAACCAAAAGGCACAAAGTTACCAATTTATTGTTGGGCAAGCTGTCCAATCCTCTTAAACAAACAAACAAACAAACAAACAAACAAACAAAAAAACCAAAAAACCAAACTCACTGCCATCAAGTTAACACTGACCCATAGTGAGCCTGTATGACAGGGTAGAATAGTCCCCGTGGGTTTCCAAGACTGTAACTCTGTAGCGGAGTAAAAAGCCATGTCACTCGTGGGAGAAGGAAGCTCCATCCTGCTTTCAAGGAGAAATTGGGGGTTTCAAACTGCTGACATTGCAGTTACAGTCCAGCAGTCAGCACTATGATGGGCTTCTTTCCTCGTTCACATTGGCGGGCGACTAACCCACACAAGTAATTTGGAAGAAGTTTAGGGGACATAGCTAGAAAGACTGTATAGGCCAACTGTCTAACTCAGTGATAATCAACCTTCCTAATGCCGCGAGCCTTTAATAAATTTCCTCATGTTGTGGTGACCCTCCAATCATAAAATTTCTTTTGTTGCTACTTTGTAACAGTAATTTTGCTACTATTATGGATCAGGCAACCCCTGTGAAAGGATCATTCTACCCCCAAAGAGGTCTCGAACCATAAATTGAGAACCGTGATCTAACTGCATTAGGTAATAGCAAATAATACTACATTAACAACATTATCTGTATTGGGATGCAAAAGTTCACTATAGCTGCTGGTTTACCTTCAAGCCTTTAAGACCCCAGATGCTGTATTTCTTCATAGATGGGGGCACCATCAGCTTTCTTCACCACATTTGGTTGTTCACCCTCTTTGTCTTCAATGGTTGTGTCCGGAACGTGAGCATCTTAGAATGCCAATTTAATAGAAGAAAGTATTCTTGCATAGAGGAATTACTTGAGTGGAGGCTCAATGTACTTCTGCTACCTTAATACTAACACTATAAATTTATGCATATAGATCTATTTTCCGATCCTAATGTATAAATATATTTGCATATGTACATACCTTTATCCAGACCTCTATAAATTCCTTTTGCTTCCCAGCTCTTTCCTCTATCCTTTGACTTCCCTCCTGTCTCACTATTATGCTCAGTCCCCACCAGGGTTTCAGCAATTCCTCTTAGGTACATTACCCTTGATCATGGCCTACTAGGCCCTCCTGACCACCGAATTGGATCGCTTGTTGTTCCTTTGTCCCTGGGTTTATTAACACCACTACCTTTCCCCCCCACCTCCTCCTCTGCCATGTTCCTACGGAACTGTCGGTCCCATTGTTTTGTCCTCCAATTGTTCATCCAGCATATCTTATTTAGACAGACCTGCAGAGATAATAACATGCACAAAACAAGACAAAGCACAACCAAGCAACAGTATACAACAAAACAACAACAAACCAATGACAAAAACACAAGAAAGAAATGCTTCTAGTTAGTTCAAGGATTGTTTGGCCTTTAGGAGTGTTTTGCAGTGCAGTCTGTTGGGGCACCACGTCCTGGCCCCAAATTGCACTTTCACCATTCCCTGGGGACCTTGTTTCTCCATCCCCTTGCTGTTGTGTTGTACCCCCTTAATGTTTTGCCTCGATGTGGCGGGATCTGATCAGGTGCAATTCCCACACTGTGTCTCCGATGTTGTCCCCTGTAGGGCTATGGGTCAGTGAGGGACGTCATGTCTCATAGTGGGGCCAGCCATGTGAACATCTCTGTTGACTGGCTGCTCTAATTGGGAACATCGACCTCCTGGTCTGGTGGGCCATGATGTGCTCCACTCTCCTTCCCCTTTATTTGCTCCCATGTGGTCCAATCAGATATGTCCCTCTTCTGTAGCTGTAGATTCAGTGCCGTCATTTGAAATAAATACTTCTGAGGGGAGGGGCAGGTGTCCAATTATTAGTTGGTGTTGGGACCGACCCCACAAACCTCTCCACTGGTTCCCTACTCCATGCTGACATGTTGCATTCACATCTTGGAGCACCGCGTTAAAGTCTGGTCCCTCTTTCTCTATGGAGACACAAACAATACCCTCCCCTTGGGTGGGTTAGTGCCCAGTGCCCCGACTACCCTTTTCTTTTTTATTATTTTTTTTCCTTTCACCACCCCCTTTTTAGTTGTCTGCCATGTGTATCCCTGTATTTGGTCTGGTCCCTGCCGTATTACCTTGTCCTCACCCCAGGAATGTTTGTATACTGTAGCTTTTCCCTTTGTCCCTTTTGTCCATTTTTTTTAAGCTTACCTCAGCAGCCTTTGAAGTCTCTATCTTTAAGTCAATGCTATCTTGAGGTCTGTTTTCTCTTTTTTGCCCTCTGGGTGAGGTTGTTCTATGTGGTGGTCTCTTATGTATGCTTGGTCAGTGTTGCTCTTCTGCCCATACTGGGTTGGCAAGGATCTTTTGTAGGGCTGGGTTTCTTCTAACATATTCTTTGAGTTTTTCCTTGTCTGGGAAGACTCTTACTTGTCCATCTCTCTTGATCGATAATTTGGCTGGGTAGAATATTCTTGGGTTTGCATTGTTTTCCTTCAACTTTTGGAATATCTTTCCACTCTCTCCTTTTCTTCATATTTTCTGCTGATAGGTCTGAGCATATTTTTATTTGGGAACCTTTATATGTGATTGCTTCTTTTTCCCTACCTGCTCTCATGATTTTCTACTTTTCCTCAAAGTTGGATAATTTACCTATTATGTGCCTTGGTGACTTCTTTTTGGGATTTAGTCTAGCTGGTGTTCTTTCAGCCTCCAGAATGGTTGCCTGGTTTTCACTCATTATGCTGGGGAAGCTTTCCTCCAAGAATTCTCTCACTATTGTTTCAGATGACTTCTTTGTTGTGTCTTCCTCTGGTAAGCCAATAATTCTAATATTGCTCCGCATCATACCATCTAGACATAGCTCTTAAGTTTTCTTCAGCTTCTCTGACGATCTTATTAGATTTTTGTTCATGTTTGTTAAAGTCTGCTTGGCTGTTCTCCAAGTCACTGATGGGGTTCTCTGATACCACCAGTCGCTTCTCAAGGTCCGTCAGGCTGCTATTGGTTTTTGTTATCTACTCCCTAAGCTCCTGTATTTCCCTTTGGTTTATGGCTTTTACCTCTTCTATCATTTTACCCATTTTCTGTATTGTTTCCCTTATATCCTGTATGACTCCAAGTAGCATTCTGAAAATTTCTTTCTGCTTCTTCTCTGCATGTCATTATGTTTAGGACATCTTCTGCCATTGCCTTTTGTTTCTCCCATTTTTTTGTTGAGGTGGTTGGGGATGATGGCTGTTTGCGTTGTGTTGTTTTAGAGGGGCCAGGTACCATTTTCTAGAGAGACGGAGGGCATTGGCTCTCTGTGGGAGACTTGTAGGAGTGCTTCTTCAAACTGCCTATAGCTTATTTCACTGTGGAATTAGCCTACCACTTTATCCTCCTGTGCCTTCCCTATCAGGGGAGTGATCCAGACGGCTCATGGATTGCCTGCTTTGGTGTTGCGAAGGTTGGGCAGAAGTTACTGCAGCAGCTTGGCGCATTGAGGATTGTTGGCCGAGCTACCTTAGGACCCCAGGCACACAGGCAGGAAAGCAATTAATAGAGCAGAGTATCCTCTGGTGGCGGTGTGCAGGGCCTTCCCCCACCCTGTGCTGGCTACTCAGGGTGGAACTCACATAGCTTGGGTTTTGCAGGCGTAAATGCCCTAGGGTAAGGTGAGTGGTCTGGAGGTTAGCAGTAGTGTATGAGATCAAGAAAGCGACAAAGAGGAGAAAAAAAAACAGTTAAAAGGCAAGCCCTCTGGGCCTGTGGGGGGTGGGGAGGGGAGATATAGTGAAGAGATGGAAACAAAGCAACCATGTAGCTGAGTTGCAGTCCCAGCCAGTGGAGCTACATGGGTTTAGTCCCTGCTCAGAGCAGGCAGCAGCAATCCATGGCTGTGTTGAGAAAAGGCCCCTGGGCAGACCTCCAAGTCCAAGGTGCGGACCGAGAGGAGCCACTAGGGTTCGGTCCCTGCCCCAAGGTGGGTGGTGGCAAACTGTGGCTATGTTGAGACCAATCCGCCCTTCAGGATCCAAATGCTCCCAGGCTCCAGCAGAGACAGTGGCAGGGTCAAAGTCAAGCCCCAACCGGCCTAGACAGAGGTAAGTCAAAAGCCCCCAGCCCCTTAAAACCCTGTGAGTCTGTGCCTACTTGTTATGATGCTCCTCCTGTGCTCCAGCAGTGTTGAATTTCCCTCTAAGCAACTCTGCTAGGCTGAATTCTGCAGAGTCCCTCTGGTCAATCTTTAGTTTATAATGGCTCTTTATATAGCCCATTTAACACATTTCCAAATGCTTTAATTAACATAAAGTTAATTAAAGCCTTAATTAACATAAGGTTTCATTGACTTGTCATTCTCCTTGAGAGTCACACAGTTAGAAATGGATATTTTTGTATGCTGTGAGGTAGGTATACAACATTTTTGTTTCTTTTTTTGACGTTTTTATTTGATTACCCAATCTCTATTTGTTGCAAAGTCATATTTTATTCACATGTCTGAAAAATTATGAGTTTTCTATTTTGTTGCTCATGATAGAAGCATGCTTCCCATCATTCAATAAGGGCACCGTTAACAGTATTGAGAACTTTTTGTGTTAAGAAGGTGGAAAGAACAGTAACAGCATCTGGACCTACAGGTTATATGTTACTCACACTGTATTCTCCCATCAGCCTGCAGATGGTGCATCACCAGCAGCTTAGAGGAAGGTGGAATAAGTGCCTGGTTTTATTACTTTTGGAATGTCCTCTTTAGAGATTGAAATTTGTGAGCATCATTAGAAGTGATCCAGATAAGACAAAAAGAACATCCCAGTTGCCAGCAGTGTCCTAAGGACCAAAGAAAATGACCAAGGCTCAGGTGATTCTGATGTGTTTTATTCTTTTCTGTTTTTCTTATTGGAATTGAAGAAACCTGTATAATACTGATTCAGTTCATTGTCAAAGTGGAGATTTGAAATAGTAGAAGTTAGAGATAAACTTTGACTCTGACTTCAACATTTTGCTGGAGAAGATTAGGATATGTTGATCATAGGATTAACACTGAACTATTGACATTCAACATAATACGTAACTGAGGATGCTTTGGATGACATCTTCCAACTCATAATTAATTATTCTATGGCCAGCTCCTGAGAATCATTGAAATTATATGCTATGCATAGTTTTTAGGAGAAATAAAATCACTTCTTTAGGAGAGTTCACTATTCCATCTGATTTTTGTCTGATTAAGTTTCTTTAATGCTTCTTTCTGAAGGTGATATGTTACATAGTCTCCCAAACAGCAACATCCTCCTTAATGCATCTAAAATGGGCCTTGTAGCAATAGTGGTTTAAAAATAATTGACAGCATATCATCTCCTTTAACTACGGATGCAGGAGAGAGCATTAACCATCAATGAGGCAGAGCTTAAGCATACCTGTATGAGGCAGTGCTTAAACATACCTGTACCCTCCAGTTTTACAGTTACGACACCAGTATCTTTGCCACAGCCTGCTCCTACTCAGCTCATTAATTTTATGCAGTGGCCATGGACTAATTATAGTCCAGAGTCACAGGTACAAGTTTTTTCGGTAACTGTAATTTGGTATCAGAATCAATAGGCTATACATTGGCATTCATATTATAGGACCATGTAGCACATTTGCTCTTCTTCAGGGAAGGCCTGTTTTCCCTGTCCCATTTCAGACATTTTTCCTTCTAAACATAGGCTCTTTTCTTAGTTCTATCTTTATAGGCTCCTCTCAACTCCTTTGGGATATCCTCTTCTTCATAGTGCCTGCCTGTCCCACTATCTTGGCTGAAAAGCCCTTTCTGGACCTGTCCCATTGGCTCTGTCACAGTGTCCTTTCTGACATGGTCATAATCTCCATTGGTGCAGCTCATGACCCATGAATATTACAGTGCATTGTGCAGGAGCAGTAGGAGACCAGTCCCTATAAGGTAGAGGTTCAGGATGGTCCATGATTTGCTCTGCAGCATCTCACAAACTAAATAGTCATCAAGTAAATAAATCCCTCTTAAAGATGTAGAAGCTGGTGAGTCCCAAATCTATATAGAGGCCTAGTATCAGTCTGGAGGGTTCTCCTCATTACTGTGTTTGAAAACACTGATGAACCACATCATCAGGTCAGACAACAGTCCAGTGCCTCACAAAATGCAGTTGGTGAATCTGAGGGATCCAGATGGGAAGGTTGGACAGAAAACTGTTGGCTCATGATGTAGAGAAAGCTCTCAAGTCAGGTCACACAGGCAGCTCGTAGTTGCCATTCAAGGAAATGGCTCATGACTTTTTGGAAGCTGGAAAATCCCTAATCTATGAGTTCATTCTGAACTCTGTGGCTGCAGGGGCTAACAAAACCAAATGTGTCTCACTCTCTCTCACCACACCATGCCTGCAGGCGGTTCTCTCTCTCCCTCCTGAAATGATGGCTTCTTGGCCCAACCCAGCACCTTCCCTGCCTAGGCAAGATTAGGAGGGCTCCAGATGTTCACCCAATGGCAACAGAGCTACGATGGCCCCCTTGGAGAGCATGTGGTCAAAGATAGCAGGTTCAAGAGGACCTTGTAATTAAAGTTAAGGCAAAAGTGGCTGAGAAAAATTTGTCCTAATGTTGTCAAGAGTAGATTTTGCTAAGGTGCCCTTTAAGAACATAGAAAGTTGTTCTGCATTCAGGAAGGCAGATATTGCCTGTGAATATTCTGATAATGGTTCTGAGTTACAGCTTCTTGTTCTTGATTCCAAGTTGTACCTGGTTCATTAATAGACAACTTTGATCTATTCTGTAAAGTTTTATTTGGTAACAGAATGCAATTTAGTATCAGACAAAGAGTGGAGTGGAAGGAATGACTTGTGTGAGTATTGACCAAATATGTGGGAGAGCTGAGGTATGTTTGACCTCCTCCATCTATACTGTTCCTGATACCTATTGCCACTGAAGGTACAAAGCTTCTTATAATGGTGATACTGCTAGAACTCCTCATTCCATTTCACAATGTACTGTAAACTTGTTTGTTAATATAAACAGGTATGTGTGAATATGAATCTACTCTATGTGAATATAAATCTGAGCTATTTTTATCTACTTTGTGTGAATATAAATCTGAGCTATATCTAGCTCATTCAGATAATTTCACTGGTACTCAACATTCTAATTTTATGAGTGGGTGCATTATTTTGGAGCATGGTGGTCCCAGCACTCAAATGGTGATCCTCAGGAGTGACATTGCAATTGGGTCAAATATTGAAGAGAGAGCAGACAGTGGGGAACAGGAGCTCCGCATCCCATGTCAGGACTGAGAAAGCGAATGTATTTTCTAATGAGTATATGTAATGGAGGTTACAGATCTTTCCATAAGGCATGCACATCATGCAATTAGCATATACGTAGTCAATGAGTAATATCATAAGCGGGTAACAATAAACAAGCAAGATGGTGAGGCACCATCTTGACCTAGTGCTAGTTGACTTCAAACCTGCCCTGAGCCCTCCCCAGGCATTTGCTACATTTATGATGGGTTGGCTACAGAACCTGATTGATCTACAGATAACCTTCAGGCATAGTGAAGTAACCAGCCACAGAAATGATTCATCTACTATGGTAACTCCTTTAAGACTGCTCCTTAATGGAGAGCTATTGTTGGGGAAGCACATTATTTGACCTGGATAATGTGTATATGAAAACATTCCTTTCTCAGAACAATGGAGATCTTTCTGAAAACAGGGCTAGTTTTCCATCCCCATGGTTGCCAATGTCGAAATAAGGTCAAATACTTTCTACCAAGTTCTCAGTTCACTACACATTATGGAACGTACAGTTTCCATTACTGTTTTGCTTTCTTTACTGTAAGATATTTTTTAAAATTTTTCAAATGAAAAATACATCATTAAATAGACTCCACTTACTACAGGAATCACTGACATTCAATGATGTAGCTGTAAAGTTCACCCGGGAGGAATGGCAGCTCCTGAACCCTGCTCAGAAGACCCTATATCAGGATGTGATGTTGGAGAACTATCGCAACCTCGTTTCCATTGGTGAGGAGAATTCTCAAGTCATTGACCTTGTCCCTGGCTTTTCCTATCTTATGTGTAAAATCTTTGCAGTGTCTTTTGTGTTCTCAAGAAGGTAGATTCTCATTGCATTCTCTGGTCCTAAGTTAATGGGTAAGGTCTTCTGTCCTTGAGAGAACACCCTTTATTTTGTTCCTCTGAACATGAATTTCCTAGAACTACAACATTCTTCAGGCTTTACAAACTTTAGGCTAATTTTGGTGTGTCTAAGATTCTGTAATTTTTCACACATGTTATCTAGTTGACATTGAGAAGGTTTCTCTCTACTCCAACAAGGAGAACTTTGGTCGGTATTAGAAACAAAGTATAGTGCAATTTTTCAGGGGTATGGTTAAAATACCTTTAGGGGAATTGGCTGGCTGAGTTGATTCAACTGGCAGAAGGCCTTACATCCATAGTAGGTATTGGAAAATGCATAAAAGTGTGTGCTTCTTGGAATGTGAGAGCTCACTTTTCCTAGAAGTTGAGAGAAGTACTTCTGTAGCTCTCATGAGATTAGATTTCCAGTTATTTAATTTATACTATTGTATGTTTGCTTCCATAATTTTCTTTCTTTAAGATTCTCAAAACTTCCCCTCTTTTATATGCTTCTACCTTACTATGAAAATCCATCTTGCACCTTACTATGAAAATCCATCTTGCAAGCTTCTCTCCAGAGAACTCTGAATTTGTAACTGTCCTCTGAATACAGCACATTTCTCCCCTACTAAGTGAGAATGGATTGCCCTTTGCAGTATGCAGCACCATCTTGGATCTTGAACTCCCACCATAAACAGGTCTCCTTTGTGCTTCCTTAGCTTTCCCTAAAGGTTTTGGTGTCCATTTTCTCATTTGTTCTCTTGTCCCTTTAAAGTTTTCTTCATTCTGGTGAAATAAGTTCTTTCTGTTTTCTAATAGAGATGGTCAAATTGCCTTCTCTGTTGGAATTCTTTAATGGACGTAGTTCTCTATATTTTACTCCTTTTGGTGAACCACATTTATAACTTCTGTTATTTTCAGGTATCTAAAATCATCTTTCTAGCAAGAAAAATCTTATCAGCTTAGGATATATTTTCGCATTGTACGTCCAATTTTTTTCTACTTGTAAGTTTTGTTAAAATTCGTATGTTTCCCCAATAATTTTGTAAGTGCAAAGGGCATTTTTAATATCCCGCATTCATGTTTTTTATTAAATGTATGTCTGCTATATATTCCTTACTATACAGTATGCCTTCTTTAGGCCCACCCCTTCTTCTTAACAGGTCCAATGCCTGAAAAATGACCTTTGGTGCTTTTAAAGAGCAGTTTGGCTGTATGTTCCAACAGATATATTTTGTTGTTATTCATATAATGCACAGTATATTTCAATATTGTCCTCTCATTTTCTGTCTATTCAACATTGCTCTCTCTCATTTTCTGTCTTTTGAGTAGTCTTTCTGTTTCCATATGTGCAATGCTGTCCTTGGTGTCATCCTACAACTCACCTTGTTTCAGTCATTAGTCTTCAGACATCAGTCTTGCCTTGTTTTGACTAATGATCTTCTCCATCATTTCATTCAAGAGATGTGGTTGATTTGATTTTTGTTTGTTCCATTCAGAAAGCTCCATGTGTTCAGTTTCCATTTCTGTTGTTTAATAAGGAATTTTCTGTAAATTCATCATTGGTCTCAAAATTTTATCAGTAAACTTATGTGTCATTTCTGTCAGTAAGGCCACATTTTCCAATTACTAATATTGTTCCCAAATTTTACAATCATCAGCGTACATGATTGTATGGTTGATCAATGTCAGCCTACAAAAGTTATGTGACATTTTCTATTTATACATATACATTTATATATGTATATATATTTAAATTTTATTGGGAGCTCTTAAAGATATCACAACATTTCACAGTTTAGTCACATCCAGCAGTGCTGTACAATTGCTACCACAGTTTCAAAACATTTTCTTCTTAAATTCTTTGATATTAGCTCCGCTTTATCCCCTCTTTCCCCCACGCTCAATTTATTTATTGTGGAAAACAAAATCTGGATCAAAGTGTAAGCAGCCTTATCTCTATATTCCTGACCACAGGGCTTGGACAACCAGTACTAATGTTAAAAGAAAACCTCCACAGCCCCAAGGATAAAGCTAGAGCTGGTAATGCACAATCTCCAGATAGAGTTTTCATTATAACTTCCCTCCAGTAAGATGCTAGTATACAGCCCCTACAGGTGCCTTTCTTCTTGCTACTCAGCTAAAAGATGCCTAGTTTTAAAAGCAATCAGATTCCCCTTGTCACTATCACTCAAGGAATCAACAATACCTTTGTCTCTTAAATGCCCTCTGGATGGGTTCTAAGGGATGGTTGTGTAATTGAAGGGCAGATATAGAAAGGCTTTGTATTATTTCACCACTTTATATAGTCTCAGGGCATGCAACCACCTCCTGCACACACACACACACACACACACACACACACACACACACACACACACACACTGCTACACCTACAGACACCTACCTATATAACAAGGTAGGCAGTATCTTTACCCTGTAGGTCCCTGAAGTAATTTGGGTGAGTAATTTAAGACCAGTGCTGAGGCTGAGGGCAGGTGAAGGGGAGAAACTGGCCTCTGATCAGGGAGAACAATAACAACATTTCTGCTCTTGTAGTTAAAGCTGGTGGCAGATAGTAATGATGCTTGTATGAGGCATCATTAAGGAAGCATGATAATGAGAGGATATTGTGAGTATGATTTTTCATTAGGAGAATGTGACTGGGAGTCTTCTCTAACTTACAAATGTGAATGCCTCGCTCCAACCAGATACTGGGCCTTGCAATCTTCTTTAATTCTGAGAATAAAGAATCGGTCTGCATCCATTCCCTTCTTGGTCTTCAGTTTCCCACAGCCTGATACTTATCAAGAAGTGTTTTAAAAGAGTTCAGCATATGCCCACATTTCCACTTCTCCGTTCTGTTGTGCACACTTGGAGGCGTGCACACTTGGCTCCTATATGAACTCACTGTTAAATGACCTCGCTATCTTATTCCATCATCGGAGATGAAGCCACTCTACCCTGTTTTGCTGTCTGCTTTATCTTCCTTAATTGCACACGCTACTCCTATGAGCCCTTTAGACTGTGGGGGATGGATCCCATGCTTTATGTTTGCTTAAACAGTTGGTGCACAAATGTAATAACACTTGTAGTAACTGGTCTTACTTGCAAGCATATGAGTATTAAGCATCCACTGACGGAATGGTACTTCAGGGAAGATCTTGCAGTGTACTTTTTGATGATGAATATGATGCCAGTCTTCTTTAATTTGTCAGTCTCAGCCTTATAAACCACTTGATTATCTGATTAAAAATAGCCAACTCCAGTCTATTTAGTTGAATAACTCATATATTATCAATTTTTAAACACTGCATTTTGTTTTGACAACTTGAAATTTTTTTTCTTGATACAATTTCATATATTCCAACTTCCAATTATTAGAGGATGTTTGTAGCTATTTCCTTTCTCATTTTTTGTCATGGCATGTCAACCACTGAGGGTCCTCAGAGCTCCTCTCCATCCACATCATTACCGTTGACTGTAATTTGAGGATTTAGTACTTCTTCAGTGTTCTCCCATTGACATTACATCTGAAGGGTTCATGTTCCAGAAGTAGATAGATCACCAGGTATTCCTCCCAGCCCCTATTTCTGGAGATTCCACTAATCCCTGTGCACCATGGGTGATCCTGCTTGTATTTGAAATACTGGGTGGCAGTGCTTCTGGCATCACAGAAACATGCAAGCCACCACAGGACAACACTGAAAGATGAGTGTTGTGAGCTAGAATACAGGCTCCATAAACATAAAGAATGTTTCTGTACCATAATACCTTTCATTTATACCTGTGAAAGTTGTTTTCTCCCAAGTTGAACATTCTGCATTTTTCACATTCCCAACTTTATGTAGTACTCAGTTGTCTTTCAGTAAAGATTGATGGAGTGAATATATCTGACCTCTACCAACTGTAAATATCAAGCCTTAGCACCCCTGCAGTCTACTGATCTCCGTGTCTTCCTTGTATTATGTTTGATGAATATTTTCAAGTACCTCTTTAAGCAAATACCAAATCCGTGTTAATTCATCACTTTCATATCCAACTTTTTCTACAATAACTTTTTATCATTTGGATTGTTATAAAATTGTATTTCTTCAGTGGGCAATAAACATTAATCATAGCGTTTTATTTATATTCATATATCAGGGATATCACTAAAGATCAACTTTGTTTCAATGCATACTTTTAAGATGTCCATTGTAAAGATGTTGAAAAGAGTCAATGTTCTTTCCTTTTATAGAAATCCAGAAAGATGACGATCATTTGCTTGAGCACTTGCAATGTGAAAGATGCATGGACAGAACGGAATGGTGCTATAAATGTAATACTTTGGAAAGTACTGTTTCTCAGCACAAACACAATTTTCTTCCAAAGGAAAATTATGAGATGTTTGGCTTACATGAAAATTTGTAAAATTTGATTTAATCATTCAGGAATCAAATCAGAACAGAAGCAACAAAATACACAAGTCAGGTGTGCTCAGTGAAGATGAGAAAACTTTTCTCCACATTCAACAAAAGCAATTTTGTACTGAAATGAAATTCCCTGAGTGTGAACCACCCAGGCTCATGAAGTCACAATGCATTCAGCATCAGGAGTCTGATGAAATTGAGAAAACAAACACAGGCGATAAATGTGGGACAACCTCCATTGAGGACTCTGTGCTCTATGAGCAGCAGATTATTGATATATTAGATAATACCTATGAATGCAGTCAATGTGGGCAAAAATTCAAGAAAGCATTCAAACTCAATGCACATTATCAAAGAAGTCATGAAGGACAAAATCTAGGAATATCCTTGCAATGTGGGAAAAGTTTTCACAGTGTATCATACCTCAAGGGACATCAGGAACCTCATGTGGCAGGATTGTCCTTTGTATGCAGTGAATGTGGGAAAGGCTTCACCAGGAAGAGTGATCTCACTGCTCATCAGCAAATTCATACTGGAGAGAAACCACATGTATGTGGTAAATGTGGAAAAGCCTTTATCTGGAAGAATGGTTTCACTGTTCATCAACGAACTCATACTGGAGAGAAACCCCATGTATGTGTTGAATGTGGAAAAACTTTTATCAGCAAGAGTAACCTTACTGTTCATCAGCGAACTCGTACTGGAGAGAAACCCCATGTATGTGGTGAATGTGGAAAAGCCTTTATCGGGAAGACTGCTCTCACTGTCCATCAGCGAACTCATACTGGAGAGAAACCGCATGCATGTGGTGAATGTGGGAAAACTTTTATCCTGAAGAAAAGGCTTATTATTCATCAGCGAATTCATATTGGAGAGAAATCTCATGTATGTGGTCAATGTGGAAAAGCCTTTCTCAGGAAGGATGGTCTGACTGCTCATCAGCGAATTCATACTGGAGAGAAACCCCATGTATGTGGTGAATTTGGAAAAGCCTTTATCTGGAAGAATGCTTTCACTGTTCATCAACGAACTCATACTGGAGAGAAACCGCATGTATGTGGTGAATGTGGGAAAACTTTTATCAGCAAGAGTAACCTTACTGTGCATCAGCGAACTCATACTGGAGAGAAACCCCATGTATGTGTTCAATGTGGCAAAGGCTTTATCTGGAAGAATGCGCTCACTGTTCATCAGCGAACTCATACTGGAGAAAAATCCCATGTAAGTGCTCAATGTGGAAAAGCCTTTCTCAGGAAGGATGTTCTCACTGTTCATCAGCGAACCCATACTGGAGAGAAACCCCATGTATGAGGTGAATGTGGCAAAGCCTTTATGAAGAAGACTGTTCTCACTGGTCATCAGCGAACTCATACTGGAGAGAAACTCCATGTATGTGGTGAATGTGGCAAAGGCTATATCCAGAAGACTCCTCTCACTGTTCATCAGCGAACTCATACTGACGATGAACCCCATATATGTAGTGAATGTGGCAAACGCTACATTCATAAAGGAAACCTCAAAACTCATCTACAAATTCACAGGAGAAAAACCCTATGTATGTGGTGAGTGTGGTAAAGCTTTCAGCCAGATGTGATGCCTTACAGCACATCAGAGATTTCACAAAGGAAAAAAGCCCTTTGCATGAATTAAATGGAAAATCTTATATGTGGAAATCTGAGTTCAATGAACATGAGAAAATTCCCCACAAGAAAAACTTTCATTGGAGTTAGTGTAAAAAAGGTTTCAAAACCGAGGTCCAGTTTGGCCTGGACCAAGCATAGGAACAGACATTTGTGACTTATGGGGACCCATGTTAAGCACTGCTGACATGACCCACCTTTGTGGGGAGTGGATCTTCCAGACTTCTACAGGGTACATGGGTACCTCATTGCTCTTCCAGCTTTCAGTGGCAAGAGAGCTAAACCTGGTGTTTCCTGATCACAGCTATACCAAGCAGTAGAGTGCCCACCCTGATTCCACTTGAGCCTTCCCCACCTGCATGCTCTTTGATGTATGGGAACAATTAATCCAGAGAACGAATGGACCACAACAAACCTCAGCCTCCACAACCCTGAAACCAGAAGAACTAGATGGTGTTCAGCTTCCACTACTAATTACTCTGAAAGGGATCACAAAAGAGGGTCCCTGAATCGAGTGGGAGAAGAAAGTGGAACAAAACCAAAATGATAAAATAGATCAGGCTTACTGGTCTGAAGGAGATCTGGAATCCACAGATTATGGCCTTTAGTGGCCATTCACTCTTGGCCCTGCACTCATTCCTCTGCTTCAGCTTTTAGCCGAATAATATACAGGCTTGGAGGGGAAGAATAACATCAAAGAATAACATACACTTCCTGGAAGATGAACTGTACAAAATCAAAGGAACAGCAGTTGCTTATGGATAAAAACTGTGGAATAAGAAGGAACAGGAAAGAAAGATGAATAATATAAAAACTAAGAGAGGGCGGAAGTGGGAAGAAGGCCGATATATCTCGGGGAACACAGTCAATGTATGAATTGTTGAATTGAAAACCAATTTACTCTGTAATGTTTCAAATCATAAAAAAATGAAGAGTTCATGCCTCATCAATGATTTCATGTAGGACAGTTACCATGTAGCTGTAATGTAACAAAGTTTAACAAACTTTTACCTGTGTTTCTAAATTTTCTTGATATAAACACAAAATTGACAAGCCTTAAATTCAGTCAAGATGGGAAACTCCACAGGAAGTCATATGGCACCACATACCAGTGATCTCATGCAGAAGGAAAGCTCTGGCAATATAGTGACTTTGCAAATACCCTCTTTCATTTCTCTCAGCGTGTCAGTAAACTACATTAGGATTTTAACCAATGTAGTTCAAGTTGTAGGTTAAAATTCAAAATACTTTGTTATTGTTTTGTTTTTCTGACTGTTTTTTTTTTCTGACTAAGAGATGGCATGGAGGAAAAGATCCCCTTCCAGATCTTATCTAGTCGTGATTGAAAAGCTCAACAGATGAATGGAGCCTTTCTTCCAAGGTGGCTTTGCCTTAAGTCTGGCATGCTGTCCTGGCTGTAAGCTAGGAATACATACAGGGTTGAGGGTCAAGGCCTTGACCTAAAATTTGGATCTCTCTTTTGGACTGAGATTCTGCCCAACATGATCCCTGAGTGTTTCCTGAAGCTCATGAGATAAAGAAAGTGAAAGCTATATAAAAAGTTATTGATTTTCATTTAAATTAAAATTATGAAATAAAATTATTTAGGCTAATATGGTCTACAACAATGGTTCTCAACTTGTGGGTCACAACCCATTTGGGGTTTGAAAGACCCTTTCACAGGGTTCTCCCGATTCATAACAGTAGCAAAATTACAGTTACAAAGTAGCAAGAAAGACAACATAAACTGTGTTAAAGGTTCACGGCATTAGGCAGGTTGAGAACCACTGCTCTAAGCAATCTATAATTACAATGCAATTCTGAACAAGATCCCAGCATCTTTCTTTAAGGACTTGGAAATTACTCATGAAGTTTAAAAAACAATCAAATAGACCCAGGATAAACAAGGTTGGAACAAGCATTAAAGGACCCATGGGCCTTTGAATCTGCTGTGACCCACTGCATCTCCCTGTCACTGACCTGATGGGAGACCCACCGCCATCAGGGGGAGGAATAGAAGGGAGGCAGACATTTCTGTATCAAAGGCTCCCTGACTCAGAAGGCTCTGGAATCCCGATTGCAGGGCGGTGATGGTGGTCTCATTAAGTAAGAAACCACAACAGGCATTTGCCGAGGAATGATCCTGGCTGGTATAAGAGGTGGGGACTATGAATAGTATGCTAATGCACAGGCACCACAGCTCCACGAGAAAGTCTCTCCAGAGCTGGTTGTTGAAACAAGTTGGATCACAGAGTGGATCAAGTTGGATCACAGAGTGATGTGACCCACAAGTATGCCTTGAATTAGTAAGCTCCACGAGAAAGTGTCTCCAGAGCTGGTTGTTGAAACAAGTTGGATGACAGAGATGGGAGTGATGACCCACAGGCATGCCTTGAATTAGTAAGCTCCTTAGATTCCATTATTTGCAATTAGAAAATGATGAGTTCCAATGCAGCATTATGGTTTGATTTGAACATATGCATCCACTAATTCATGAACTAATTTATTCTTTGTGGGATCTGAGAGCTATGAATACACCAAACATTCTTCTGCAGTGAGGGAAAACCAATAAAGCAAGCAACCGAGCTAGGAAACGAACAAGCTCTTCCTCCAAAAACAAACCCACTGTGATTGCATCCCTTCTGAGTCATTGGAACCTTAGAAGACTGATGAGAACTGCTCATTAGGCTTTCTCTGACTGTAGTTATTTACAGCAATAAACATCATCCTACTCGGGGAACCGTTGACTGGTATGAATCCCTGACCTTGAGGTGAGCAAACAAATCTTATCCCACAGCACCACCACAGCCCTTTATATCTATGCACCAACAAGCCCATATTACAGGGTTTCCTAAATGTCACTTATAGAAGCCAAGTCATACTTTTTAATATTATATGAATATGAATAAGGAAGGCCATAAAAATAATGACCTTTGACTTATGGTTTTGAAAAATAATGATGAAAATACCGTGGGACAACCTTTCAATAAAAGAAATGTTTGAGTGAAATTCAGCCAGAGTTCCTTAGAATCAAGGACAGTGAGACTTTGTTTCATGCAACGTTATCATGGTCCCAGTCCCTTGAGAAAGACATCCTCATGAAAAAGTAGGGGATCAATGAAGAAGCTACATCATGAGATGGATTGGCACAGTGGTGTAACAATGGGCTCAGGAGGCATTATTTTGTTCTGTTGCAAATTGAATCACTTAGAATTGGAATGGACTTTGGCATTAACAACATCAAAAACAAATCAAAGCACACAAGATTCTTCTCAGGTTGAATAACAATGCCCAGGGAAAGGGTAGATGTTTTATGTGGGGAAACCCACCTAACAAAGGGAAATTTGTAACAGAATACACTGTCTTGATCATTGCCCATATGTTGAAGCTCACTGTGTCTTGGCTAATTGGTGGTTGAAAATGTCAACATTTATAGAATTTTAAGGTTGGTTGGGTGCAGGATGGTTGTTAGATGCTCCATGAAAGAGAAGAACTGGCTGAAAAGGATTTTCTTTTCCATAATACTCATGGGAAAAAGTAATCATGTCTTTAACAAACTGAATCAAATTGAATCAATTTTAACAAATTGAACTGCCACCCTTTTGGCTAAAGTTGAGCATTTAATCATTGTACCACATAATTTTGTGGTCCAGGTTTACCTAAGTATAACTTACATGCATCGACCTTTATTTCTGTCGATGAATGTTTATCTTCTTGTTGACCCATGTTTAGGCATTCATAGATTTCTTCCATGTCAGCACTATTGCTATTTTCTGCTCCTGAGTGTTTATTGCGTGGTGCTGCCTTATGCATTGTATGATTTTAGAAGCACCCCGGACACTATCTGTCGTGCCAGAAACAGCTGCCGCAGTTGTGAAAACTAAGAGTGACTCCAATTACAAACCCTGTAAGAAATATCAAAGAAGAATTGATGCATTTGGGTTATGGTGTTAGGGAATACCATTAAATATATTATGGGTGGTCTGAAGGACAAGCAGGTCTGTTTTCACATAAACACATCTTGAATATTTCTTTAAAAAAATCTTTTTATTGGAGGCTCGTACAACTCTTATCACAATCCATACATACATACATTGTCTGAAGCACATTTGTACATGTGTTGCCATCATCCTCAAAAGATTTGCTTTCTACTTGAGCCCTTATTATCAGCTCCTGATTTTCCCCTCCATCACCGCTCCCCCTTCCATCATGAACCCTTGATAATTTATTACATTATTATTTTGTCATATCTTACACTGTCCGATGTCTCCCACCCATTTTTCTGTTGTCCAACATCTTGAATATTTCTTGGAAGCATCCGAGTAAGACTTCATTGCACTTATTTGGTCATGTCATCATGAGGAACTAGTCCCCGGAGAATAGTCTTGTGCTTAGTAAAGTAAAATGTCAATGAAAATAAGAGACTTTCAATGAGAAGGCTGCAATGATCAGTCCAAACAGAGGAATGATTGTTAGGATAGTGCACGTCTGGGCAGCATTTCATCCTGTTCTACATAGGATCTCTGAGTTGAAGCCAACTCAAGCATACCCAAAAATATCAACACATGCAATATAATCCAGGTCACTGTAAGTTAAAATTATATAAATATACATGTGTGAGCATGTATGAATACATCTGATTGCTTAGAGAAAATTTGGGACCCATAAGAGATTTTTCCTGGATTAAGGTTTCTTTAAGGATCCCTCTTGAGTAAAGTGGTTATGCTTTGGGCAGAGAGCTGCACGTAAACAGTTTAAAATAACCAGATGTTCCATGGAAGAGAGGGCTTTTTACTCCTGTAAACAGGTATAGTCTCAGAAACTCACAATGGCATCACTGTTGAGTTGGCATAGACTCTGTGGTGGTGTTTGGTGTTTTGGAATGTCTCTGGCTTTGAAAACAAATAATTCTAGTTAGTACAGTCAATTGCAGACATATCAGGACATATAAGTGTGAACTCTGTTATATACATGGTCAAAGATAGACAAAGCCCATCCCAATGAAAAGGCACTTTCAGATACATGAAGATTCCCCAGAGTATATACATGATAATCCCTAGAGATGTGCTGAAATCATGGGGGGAAAACTGTAGCTTCTGAGAGGAAAGCATCCCTGACTCCTCTCTCATGCATGTCCTGGAACCATGGCCTGTTGCAGGGAGGTTTGTGTCTGGGCTCACACTGACTTACCATCACTGTGTCTCTAGCACACTACACGGCTGTGTTCTCAGGATTCACAGAGCTCAGTTTTAAATAACTTGGCTCTTGGAAATTCCCTTTGTTGATGCTGACTCGTGACTGGAGAGATGGATTGTAATTTCCCATCATGTTATTACCCCAACTCACGCCAGGCCCTTTCCTGGAGCCTGGCAATCCAGTGCACATAACAGGTAAAGAGAATCCGGAGACAGCACAGGTGAGATACAAGGTCTGTGAGGGCTTCACCCGTCCAGGGCCTGACTCTTATTAGCTGCACCTGAGCCAGGACACCTGGCGATGAAGAGAAACTGAATTGTGCTCAAATGCTGCATCCCCAGACTTCATGTAGGAATCCCTGAAGCACTCACCTCCCAGAGTTGCCACCAGAAAAAACCCACACATGCTTCATGTTCATGTGGATAAGATTTAGGACACCCCAAAATGCTCCCCAGAGTAACGAGTATTTTGAATTTAAGTATATGCGTGCTGTGGCTTCATGTGGGTGTCGAAGAGGTATTTTCATGTTGGGTGTGCATTTGTACATCAAGGTGAACAGGATAAAGTGAGGCCCCTGGGTCTGCTCCTCCCACTCAAAGAATGCTGCTGGCAGCGCCTTTAGGGTAACCCAGATTTCTTCTGAAGTCTTCACTTTATCTGCTGCAGAGTTCTCTGAATCCACACAAGAGTGTAGTTTGTTCTGGGAGCTATATGCAGCCACAAAGCGAGAACATTTTTATTCCCAGTGATAGGTAGAGGCAGATATCAACACAGAGAAAGAAACAAACAGACAGACAGAAAGGAGGATAAATGACTATGTAAATAGATAGCTAATGAAAATATCCACCACACACCAGGGCCTATCTCTTCTGATTTATGACACCTACGTTAGTGTATATTTAAACCATGGAATGTTGTGGTGTGATTAGACAACATCCAAATCACCAAAAATAATGCTAAATTGGGTAACCATGTCTTTACTTCAAATTTACTGCCATATGTCTTCATACCAAGTTTAACTCATGTGATGGTATTTTCAATTGCTTCATGTACATGTGAAAGTTGAGCATTGAATAAAGAAGAATGAAGAATCATTGCATGTGAACTGAGGTGCTATTGAGGAATACTGGAATTACCACGGACTTTCAAAGGAATCAACCATGTGGATCGCAGAGTAAAGGTTAACTGATGAACCACCAGCAGCAGAAGCTCCGCAGGAGAAAGACTGGACTTTCTATTCATGTAAACCGTTAGTCTTGGAAACCCACAGGACGGTCGCTATTAGTCAGCACTGACTTAATGCTCGTGGTTTTTGTTTGGGCAAAGGAACAAACAAATCTTTCTTGGAGTCGTATATCCAGATTATTCCTTAGAAACAAGGATGATGGTACTTAATCTCACATTTTTTGAACATGATATCAAGAGGGTCCAGTACTTGGAAAAGTGTGTCATACTTGGCAAATTAGAGGGCAGTCAAATAGAGTAAGGCCCATGAGGATACGGAATGACAATGGCTTCAATAATGGGCTCAGAGTGATGAACCATAATGAAGATGACTCAATATTGTACATTGGTTTGTTCTTTTGTGTATAGGGTTGTTGAGTTGGAAATGAATTAACTGAACTAACCCCCACAAAAAATAAAATGTACACAGTTAAGAGTGAAAGGGGTGGAGGTTAGCCTGTCAATAAGGTAGCAGCTTGATGACCTCTTTGGAGGCACTAAGGAGACAAAAAGCTCACTGGGGGAGGGACCATTCCCCCCCACTAGACATCACTTTTGACAAGCCACATGGAGAAAGGCTGATGGAGCCGGAGCCCTGGGAGTTGTAGGAGCCATGTGGAGACCCCTGCCAGTGCTGACGCGCTTCTACTGCCACTGGATTCACAAGATGTTTCACCCATTGGCCTATGATCTTCCTGCATCCATCATTAATTGGCTGTGTGAGTGTAACAAAGAAATTATGGACTAGTATTGCACATCTGGGCTAATATTGGGCTTATGGACTTGATCTGGACTGGGCTGGGGTGTTTTCTTAATACCCAATTGCTCTTGTATATAAAGTTTTTTCTTATACACGAGTGTCTATGAATTTGTTTCTCTAGTCTACATAGACTTACAAATATGCTGAAACCAATATTTATTGATACTTATATCCTGGAAAACGTATGGTTACATAAATTCATACAAAGTTCTCACACAGGATATTCATACAAGGATTGCATATGAATGAGACAAATAAGAATTGAAGAGAGATTGAGAATATTGAAGCACATGATGGCCTCCCTTTCATGGTTCTGCAATTTACTAGTTAAACTAACTGAATACGAGCTCAGTGTATATACTACCAGGATCATCACCTACTTGTGTTCTCCTAAAGGCAGGCTGGGAGTTATTCACAAGGCGTTTGAAGGGGCTGAGCTTGGAAATCATCCCAGATTTGTGGTCTCTGGATTAACAGACTAAATAAAATGTGGTCTTCTGTGATGTCTTCAAAAGCCACCAAGCTGTATGTAAAGATGGATAAAAAACAATGAGCATGTTAAGTGATATGTTCTTGAATGAAAAGATAGAAAAGGAAGTTAGTGGTGTCCCTCTTAAAATAAATAATATCTTCAAAAAGATCTGTTGCAGAAGCAGGACATCCAGAATGCTCATTGGAAGTTAAGAGACAGGTTTTTTAAAAAATAATTTTATTGGGTTTCGTACAATTCTTATCACAAACCTATCTTGGATAATGGAGCAGTGAGCTAATTTCTGGGTCAGTACTATGAAAGTATGAGTAATTTCACTGGAGAAAGACGAAGTTTCTATGCCCACACATAGTTACAGTGCAAGAAACCTCCGGGGCAGTTCTACCCACAACTTTAAAGTTACTCTGTGTTGGAATCATTGCTTTTTTTTTTTAAGCTGATCAATTTGTATTTATTTTAACATTTTACTAAATAAAGCCAAATAAAATCTGTTGGCCTCATGGTGTTGGGTTTGAGGCAGGGGAGGGCAGGGGGTGGGTGGCCTCTGTCCTCTTTGGCCCACACACTGCTGCCCCTCCCATGACTGCAGCTGCACAAGGCTTCCTGAGAAGTCCACATCCCCAAACCAAGAGAGAGGGGTATACGAGGGGTTTTTACAAACATTAATTATAAAAAAGAGCTATAGGTCGTTGGGACGGGGAAGCAGCCCCAAACGGGCTGGGGCAGGGGGAGGCTGGAACCCAATGGGGGAGTAGCAGCATGGGTGAACCTCAGGCCCCACCACAGATGGCCCTGCCCCAGCCCTCCCCATGGAGACCATAAATAACTTAATAGCAATGTCCTTGGCAGGGGCAGCTCCCGGCATGCAGTGGTGCAGCTGAGCCAGGCAAGCGCAGTCCCAGCCCTGGGGGATCACAAGATACCCCAAGGCTGCTTCAGGGCAGTGTGGTACTTGAGGGCAGAGGACCCATAGCGGCGGGACAGGTCCTGGTGGAATTCCTCCTTCAGGGTCCGCAAGCAGTGGCGGTAGGTGGGGTTGGAGCGGAAGCGGGAGATGCCCAGGCTGGGCACGTGGGGCACGTGAATGGTAAACGCTTCCGGCAGGACCAGGAACTCATATTCCTAAGCATCCAGCTCCTCCATGTGGGCCACCTTGTTCCAGCCAAAGCCCACAAAGCGAGCATTGTAGCGGGGACAGTCACGCGGCAGCACCACGTAAGGCTCGTAGTGCGCTGCCCACTGCACTGGGTACGGGGCCTGCGCCACCCTCCAGCGGGCGTACTCCGGGGGCGCATGACCCTGGGGCCGCACGTCGCACCTGAAGGTGAAGAGAGCGCCAGCATCCAGCAGGGCCAGCAGCTCAACCTCGGAGTAGGGAAGCGGAGGCGGTAGTGCAGGCTCTCGAAGGGCGCCTCCCCAGCTCCTGATGCTCAAGGGAGGCCCTGAGGGAGTCGTAGAGGGAGTGGACCGGCAGGAAGTCGATGTCGCTGAGGAAGACGTGGGACGTGAGGGCCTGGGCCAAGGCCACGTTGCGCAGATGGTTGACCGGGTAGAGGGGCCTCTCCGGGTACACCATGTGGTAGGCCACGTTGCGCCACACCGAGAGCACCGGTGAGTCCTCCACAAAGTGCAGGAACTGCTGGGCCTCGGCGTCGGCCAGGTCAGTTGCACAGGACTTCCAGCATCTGCAACCGGTCCATGGAGAGCTGGGCCACCAGGGTGATGTCGTGGCGCCTGGGTGGTGACAGCTCAAAAGGCAGGGATGTGAGGTGCGCGCGGGCCGCAGTGAGCCGCGGCTGCTAGAACTCAAAGCAGGCTGCGTCCTCATCTAGCTGTGCCAGGGCGAGCTGCAGCTGCGCAGCCTGAGGTGGGGCTGGCTCGGGCACCCAATCAGTTCTCTGCACAGTAGCAGGTTCCCGTCATACTCCAGGAAGGTCAAGTGGAGGTTGCGGAAGAGTTCCACATGCTTGTTTTTCACCCGGAACTTCTTTGGTGAGTTGCAGGGCATCACCTTCAGGTCTGACGCCTCAAAGTAGCAGTGCTCAGCCAGCGTGTGGTCAGACAGCTGCATGTCCCAGGTGCAGGGCAGCAGCAGCAGCCCTGGGTGATCCTTGAGGACAGCATTGAAGATGCCCTGGTGAGCCAAAGAGGTGGCCGACAGGGTGAGGAGCACTCTTCTCGCAGTTGCTTCCACATCTGCTCCCAGCCAGCCTGCCGAAGCCCGTCTAGTCTCAGGAGGATGACGCCTGTGTTAAATCCATACCCAAGGCGGGCTAGGGCCTGTGGTTCTTCCAGAGCTTGCCCAGATACCAGTCACTCTGGTTCTCCACAAGACCAATCATCTGCTTGTCAGAAAGTGAGCAAAAAATGCCCAGAGCTCCGCGATGTCAGAAGCAAAGGTGACGTCTGTGTTGGGGACAATGACCCGGGCCAGGTCAGAGGGCAGGGCACCGGGCAGCACTGGTTTCAAGAGCCCATAGAGGCCAGAGTAGTGGGTGTTGGGGATCCAGGAGACCTGGGACTGGAACTCATCAGCATTGTAGAAGCTGACTCGGATGGCAGGTATCATCCACTAGTGGAAGTGTCTCCAGGATGTTCCTGGCCACCGCGCCCGTCACCAAGTGGAGGCGCAGGGCGTTTCTCCTTTAGAAGAGTAGGGATTTGACCGGGGTGACCACATCCCCGCTGGAGTTATAGCCTGCACATACGATGGCCACATGCAAAAGCTCGCACTTGGGCAGCAGCGACCACCGTGGGACACAGGCTGAGCGGTGGTGGTCCCACGGCAGGGCTCCGTCTAGCACAGCAGGACCTCGCAGTCGCCCTTAGTTCAGGTCCAGGCCAAGCAGGTAGAAGCCGAGCAGCAGCAGCAGTGCAGCGGCCCCCAGGGCGAGGTGCACACCTCCAGGCTGTGGGCTCCAGCACGGGCCCTTGGGAGCCGGCAGGGAAAGCTGGGGGCCAGCCCTGAGCAGTGCGGCCCGAAGGGGTCCCCCCGTCCTGGCCTCCGCACCGCCTCGCCACACTCACCTGCTCCTGCGGCCCGACTGGCCCAGCGGTCCCTCCCGGAATTATTTCTATGGCAGTGAGTTTGTATCTTTTGTTTTTGGTCTCTTGGAAGAAGTACAGGACAAATGCTATTAAAAAGCAATGATAATGACGTATCATCCTCAATTCATGGGACATGTTATGAATGGGATCCTCTGAAGAAAGAGACACAATTGTTTGTTTTTTTAAAAAAGTTCAAGAAAAATAAACCACCTTTAGTGGCTGTGTTTTTAATAATAGCACAATAATTGTGTTAATTATGTAAGGCAAGGTAAAGAAACTGCAAGCCTAGGAAGGATTTCATCTGTTGTATAAAGGGACATTACCAGTGAGAAATGTTTCTGCAGGGCTTTTTATCAACATAAATAAATATGAGGAAAAGGAATTTCGGCTTATTGACCAATTGGACACATTTCAATCACACTCATTCTTTTGATGAAGCCATGAGAGGATACGTCCAACAGTGTAAGAGCCAAATCTGCCATCTTTAAAAATCTAAAGAAAATATTTCAGTGCCTGATGGAATAAAGAAAACTGTAGTGAAGAAGCAATGGTGACTCTGGACGAGCTAAGAATTCATGTCCTCTGGTAGACCTTTATATCTGGACTCTACTCAGGAAGTTTATGGCACATTTCAAAAAACCAAGGCCCAGTCTGGTATGCTGATACCTTATATAACAAGCCTCAAGGCACATAAGGAAGACCATCACAGTTATCCAGTGCTTGGAACCACATATGCATTTGATAGCAATAGACTGCTTCAGAAAGCTCCATCCCTTGTTGCCCGCCCATCACACTTTTACCTTATAATCTAACCTCAGGTTTCCAGTGATTCCTATCTGACCTTACTCTGTGTAATGCAAATACCCTAGGTTTCTGTAGCACTCACCATTTTGTAGTACAGCATCAGGAAGTCAAATCGATGCACTCTCTAAATAAAAAGCAGAGACACTAGGAAATTTGGATTCAGGTGAATGAATTTGGTTCACAACCATTCGGAAGTTCAAATCCTTGTGATGCTTAAGTGTGCAAGACAGCAGTCCCAGGTTTCTGGCTCCCTAGACTGGACTGTATTTTGTTATGTGTGGCCAATCTGCAACCTGAAACTGAAGAGGAGTGATCATTTAGGTATGTCAGGTTGTTGGCCTGCACTTCTTGCCCTAAGGAGTGACCACCCCGTGCCCCTGAGCTGAAGATTAGGATTCAAACTGATGTATTTGTTTTAAAGACAGAGCCCACGCTATCCAAATAGAGTCCATTCTTCTCTTCCTCAGGTCCCCTTCATTGACATTCATGTAATAGAAGCAGGTATTTCCTAGTCTCAGAGGATGAATGGATTCCAGGTGTTCCTGAAAGGCAATTATGACCCTGGATTACTGTACAGCCTTGGGAGTTCAATGCTTAAGTTGAGTGTTGACCTAGGTTTTGAAAGGTTGACTTCGAAGAGGAACCCACACACTTTAATTCGTTATCAAAATAGGTGAATTTTCAGGAAGAATCTGTTTTCAAGCCAAGTCAGTAAACTTATTGCTACAATATTCTTATGCTAGTTTTATTGCTATAAAAACATTTACCATGTACTTTAAAATTTTACAGAATTATGAGGTGTGATCAATTATTTCAGTGCTGAAACTATCTGTGTACCTTTCTACCAACAATTTCTTCCCCTTTACATGTTTTTATCCTTTCCCCTGATTATCTCACTATAACACCCACATCTCACCCATAGTTTTGGAAATCTAGGGAGAGATAAAAAGCTAGTATCTTGGCACCACTTGTGAAACTTGCTCGACCAGGAGCCTGGAGATGTAGTAACACAAAACGAATGTGATGGGAAGAGGCTAAGCTGTGATAAAGTAGAGAGATATTAGCCTGACGTCGCTAGTCGGATATCCTGGTTTGATGTCATTGACATTGCCCTTTTCAACCCCCAGAGAGTTTCTTAGTCAGGGAGTTGTGAAGTGGCAGTTATTTGTCAGTGGTGTATGTTTGTGACCCTATAAAACCAGTATGCAAGTCAGGTTACTAGAAAAATACACAATTTATCTTTGACTCTGTCATATCTAGTCGTTATAAATATTTGGAATATAAGGCTCACCATTCCCCTAGGTATTAAGTCCAGGTTTCAATCTCAGAGCTCTGAGGCAGGCTGGTTAAAGAACAAAGTTGGACGTACTAGATCAACATTCTTTCTTTAAAAAAAATCATTTTATTATGGACTCATACAACTCTTATCACAATCTGTACATACATCCATTGTGTAAAGCACATTTATACATTTGCTGTCCTCATTATTCTCAAAACATTTGCTCTCCACCCAAGCCTCTGGCATCAGATCCTCATTTTTCCCCTCCCTGCCCACCCGCCCCTCCCTCAGGAACCCTTGATAATTTATAAATTATAATTTTGTCATAACTTGCTTTGTCCCATGTCTCCCTTCACCCACTTTTCTGTTGTCTGCCCCCCAGGAAGGAGGTCACATGTAGATCCTTGAAATCAGTTCCCCCTTTCCAACCCACCCTCTCAATTCCCTCCCAGTATTGCCATTCACACCACTGGTCCTGAGGTGATCATCCGCCCTGGATTCCCTGTGTTTCCAGTTTCCATCTGTACCAGTGTACATCATCTCATCTAGCCAGGCTTGCAAGCCCATTTGTAGGCCACTGGACATCCCCTTACAGAAGGGTCTTTGGGAGGAGACGGGCCAGTCAGGGTGCAATGTAGAAACAATGAAAAATAGAACTTTTCTCTAGTTCCAAAAACCTTCCTCTCACCCCCCTCCACTGTCATGATCTGAATCCTACCTTGACCAACATTCTTAATCTAAGTTTGAGTAATTTTAACTCCTTCCAGAAAAAGTTAGTTTATGAAAAAAAATCCCCAAAAAACACCCCATATGGTGATAGTAAGTCAGGAGATCTACAGCTACTTTGCATTGGATGAATCAGGGGAACAACAGCTCTTTACAGTGTTGGAAAGATATTACATTGAGGAAGAAAGCTAATGGTACCCAGCTATCAAAAGACATAGCATCTGTTGTGTTAAAACCTCGAAGATAAACAAGTGGCCATCTAGTTCAGAAGCAACAAAAGCCCTCAAGGATGAAACACATCAGCCTGTGTGACCACGAGTTGTCGAAGGGATCAGGTATCAAGCATCATGGAACAAAAAAAAAACTCATATCCTTGTAAATGTGGGTGAGTACAGAGGGGACTCTCAAAGCCCATCAGTAGCCAACCGGACACTCCCTTACTGAAGGGTTGTGGGGGGGGGAGATGAGCCAGTCAGGGTGCATGGTAGCAACGATGAAACATATAACTTTCTTCAAGTTTTTAAATGCTTCCTGCCCCCACTATCATGATCCCAATCCTACCTTACAAATCTGGCTAGACCAAAGGATGTACATTCGTACAGATAGCAACTGGAAACAGGGAATCCAGGACAGACGATTCCTTCAGGACCAGTGATGAGAGTGGCAATGCCTGGAGGGTGGAGGGAATGTGAGGTAGAAAGGGGGAACTGATTACAAGAATCTACGTATAGCCACCTCCCTAGAGTATGGATAGCAAAGAGGGCGGGGGGAAACATCAGACAGTGTAACATGACAAAATAATAATTTATGAATTATGAAGGGTTCATGAGGTAGGAGGTAGTGGGGAAGGAGGGGGAAATGAGCAGCCGATATTAAGGGCTCAAGTAGAAGGCAAGTGTTTTGAGAATGGTGATGGCAACCAATGAACATATGTGCTTGTAATGTGGTTGTGATAAGAATTGCATGAGCCTCAAGCAAAATGATATATTTTTAAAAGATTATTACCTTGAGGATTGGGTTCACCTGACTAAAACATGCTATTGTCAATGGCTTCCTCTGCATGTGAAAGGTGGGCAATGAATTAGGCAGACAGAAGAATAATCAATGTGGTTGAGTTGTGGTTCTGGCCAAGAACACCCCAAGTACCATTAATAGCCATGGTACAAACAAGTCTGTCTTGGCAGAAGCAATATCAGAGAAGTAATATCAGAGGACTGCTTAGCGGTAAAGATGGTGAAAGTTCGTATAATATACTTTGTACAAGTTATCAAGAGAACAGTCCCAGGAGTAGGACATTAAGTTGGGTAAAGTAGAGGGGCAGTGAAAAATAGAATCCCTCTATTAAATGGACTAACAAATGACTGCAACAATGGGTTCATCCTAAATTGTGAGGTTGGCACAGGAGAGTGCTGTGATTTGTTCTGTTGTGCCTCGGTCCCCGTGAGATGGAACTGACTCCATGACAGCTAATATGACAAGAGCCCCAGAAACCACAAATAAACACCCAAGACATGCACAAAGACATGCTATTGTGCTAGTTATGTTTACGAAGTTATTTCTCTTATTAAAAGAGGGAAGAGGTTTCTTTAGTTAAAAAAAAGGAACGAACAAGGTGACAACAAAATCAGTGAGGACTTCCTACCCCTCATTATACCATTCTTTTGGAAACGAGCTGAAGGCACTTCTCTAAGCTCCACACAGGATGCCATACGACAGAGCGTTTTCATGATTGTGGGCTGTAGTGTAAGGACAGCACACAGTCATCGGTTGCAAGTGACATTTTGTCTTTCAAGGGAAGTGTAAATCATATAGGCCTCTACATTGAGGGGTCAGCTGGAAGATCACAGGATCCAGCAGAACAAGAGACTATTGATAGTTGAGTGGGTTTCAGGCTGCTTAAAAGGTCTATGAGCAATTGAATCAAAATAAAATTTCATGAGACCCTTCCAGCCTAATTGTAAGAGAAATAAAAATTAAAGATTCTGGCATCTAGAGACCAGATTATTCACATAGGATGAATAAACACTTCCCCCCCCTGTTTTGTTTAAGTTATTGGGCTCACATATAAAAGTAGTTTTGAAAGAACCCTTACTAATACTTTCTAGGAGATGAGGAATAACCTGTTTTCAGTGTCCCTGTTGGCCTCACCTGCGACCTTAGGCTGCTCCTGTTGCAAAAGGTGGATAGACTGGCATCAGGTGAGTCTATGTCAACTTTCTCGTCGCCACTTGGGAGAACGACCAGGAGGCCCATTTGGGCAACTGGCTGGAGATGCTGCGATGGGCACATGCGCCTTGGGCACCTCCATTAGGAGCCCTGTCCCCTTCCTCTGGGATCGAGTGGGGACTTATTTTTCTCGTTGCCACTTGGGAGGTCAACTGGAAGGTCCTGTTAGGGCAGCAATAGATTGCAGGGAGGGAGCTGCTGTGCTCCATAGGAAACCCCGACAAAGAACCGGTTGTCTACCAACAGATTAGCACCACGATCCCCAACAACACGAGGTGCGTGACAGGTGAGCAAGGGAGCTGCCACCTTTCTGGTCCCAGCGCACAGTGGGGACTCACATCCACAGACAGCCACAGCCCAGGCCGACAGGGTTGGAGGTTATCCAAGCCCAATGGAGGCTCCCTGGTGGTGTCCTGTCCTTCCTGCAGTTTAAGAATCTTTCTGTCTTAATCCCACAGATGGCAGCTTCGCCCCATTGGCCCCTCAACTAAGCCCAGACTCCCAATGGAAACCTAAGGTTCCTCTCCTTCTGAACAAGGTTACCATAGAAACAACACATCCCCATTAGGGTAAAACTAATCTGTCTCAAGACGGTCTAAACCCAGCTCACGTATCCCATTAGTGGGCGAATCATCCAATGTTTGGTGAATTCTGCTTCACAGAAATAAAAAGAGCTGACATCAAAGGAACAAAAAGTGAAGTCGCTGTGAATGGTTGGCCGCAACAAGCCAGTTATCCCTGTGTTAACTTTTCTGATACCTACTGCTTAAAACTCAAAAGGTCAATAGGATCATGAGGCCCCGCTTTCACGGTCTGTATTCGTACTGAAAATCAAGATCCATCGAGCTTTTGCCCTTCTGTTTCACAAGAGTTTCTGTCCTCCCTGAGCTCGCCTTAGGACACCTGCGTTACATTTTCCAGGTGTACCGTCCCAGTCAAACAACCCACCTGACCCCGCTAAGTCCCTGTCTGCCCAGGGAGAGGCCCCAAGGAGGCTGCAGCTATGGCTCAGAGGAAGCACAGTAAGAAATGTCAGCGAAGGAGCAAGGAGACCTACTTTGTGTATGTGCATAAGGTGCTCAAGTAGGTCCACGCAGACTCTAGCATCTCGTCCAGGGTCATGGGCATCGTGAACTTGTTGACCAATGACATCTTCGTGCATATCACCCACTAGGCATCTCAACTCCATATTCCAAACTACTTGACCATCACGACCTGGGACATCCAGACAGCTGTGCACCTGCTACTACCTGGACAGCAGGCCAAGCGTGCCATGGTTGAGAGTACCAAGGCTATGGCCCACCACACCAGCGCCAAGTAAATTGTCCTTCAGCCTCACAACGTTCAAAACCCACGGGCCCGTTTCAGGGCCACTTCCGTTACCATCCCAGAGAAAGAAGTCAAACAGGTTGGCACTACCTAGTGTTTGGTTTGCTTGTTTCGCTTTGGTTTTTGACTCATGCATCGTTTATTTAGTTGGATAGTTTTCATGATGGAGACCTTCTTTTCTTTTTGAATACACTTTGTGACACTTAATGCACATATCCCACAATTCAACCATTCAACCATATCAAGAAGAACTGTACAATGAATACAACAATCAATTTCACAACATTGTCTTTTTTTCCCACCATGATTAAATCGCCTTTAAAATGACTTCTGTCATCACCATTAGTTCTAGTGCTCAGTTCCCTCCTTCCTTCATTCGTTGCTCCCCAAAGCCGCTTCCTTTCCCCAACTCAGACACCACCCACCCCAACCCCAACTGGATATCCCCTACAAACCCTCCCATCATTTCTTATCTGTAGGCATCCACTCCTGTGTTTCACAAACTGAGAAACCCAACAGAAACGATAACGAACAAACAAATTTTATTGGGAAGGAAAAACAAAACATAGTAATATATAGATAAAAAATATAAACATAAAGAAAAAAGCCCACCATCAATATTTAAAGCCAGAGAGGACGTTTCTGTCACGGACCAGCAAGAGATCTTGCACCTAGAACAGACTCTGGTCGGGTCCAGAGGTAGGTCAGCAGAAAAAGACCCCGGGGCTCACCTTTGATCTGAGGAGGCGCAAGGAGTCTCGGGAGGAGGCGCCGTTGTGTGGAAGGAAACAAGGGAGGGGGGTTAGGAGACCCGCAAAGAGAGTATCAGGGAACTCCGAAGGCCCAAACCCCAGCCGGGATCCCCTTTATCCAACAGTGTCTCCCACCATGAACCCCAACCAATCCGAAAGCGGGGAAATAGGACCAGCCTTGGGGACACCCGCCCACCTCTCACCAAGAGAAGCGCTGGCACGGTTCCTGGGGGAGAGAAAGGTCGCTTGCACCCTAGTCAGCTGGACTGCTGTGTGCAGCAGGCCCCCCCCTAAAATAGCCTCTGCCCCCTCTCATGTCCCTGAGCCCAGAGCCTCCCACCTGGGAGCGCCCGCAACAAAGTGCTCAGGCTGTGGGCGCTTCTCTGGCACCTCAAGCAGAGAATGGACAGTAGGAGCCTCGCTGTGAACTGGAGTTCAGAATAAGACACCTCTACTTCTGGCCCTTTCTGGGCGTGACCCGGGGTGGGAGGAGCTGGCGGGGTCAGGGAGGAGTAGGGTCTCTGGCTTCACTTCCTCTCAAGGCAGCTCTTGCCCCGCCCATTTCTGCTGCTGCACAATACAGGTGCCTGGTGGGGGTGGGCGGGGCCTGGCGGGCCTGGGGCGTGGCTCGGGGAGGAGCCAGGAAGAGGCGGTCCCCTCCAAAGGGCCCACACCTGTGGCTGAGACTGCAGCTGCAAAGACTCAGTCCTCAGACCACAGCCCACACCAGGCCCAGCGAGCCCTGGACGTGATCTGAGCTCAGGCAGGATGTCAGCCTCTGGGGTGGCGTGGAGCAGCAGGAGAAAAACCGAGAAGAAACCTGCCGCTTGGGAAGAAGCGAAATTGTTGGCGGGCTCCATGGCAGTCATGAATGACATGCGAAGACAGGGAACTTTGTGTGATGTGACTCTCATGGATCAGGAAAGAGAGATCCCTACTCATCGTGTGGTCCTGGCTGCAGCCAGCGCAGTATTTAATGTCATGTTCACAACTGACATGCTGGAATCAAAGTCCTTTGACGTAGAACTCAAAGATGCCGACCTGACATGATTGAACACCTGGTGGAATATGCTTACACTGTTAGGATCTCTGTGAATAGCAACAACGTGCAGTCTCTGTTGGATGCCGCACACCAGTACCAGATTCAGCCTGTGAAGAACATGTGTGTTGATTTTTTGAAGGGCAAGTGGATGCTTCAAACTGTCTTGGTCTAAGCGTTCTAGCAGCACGTCTAGACTGTCCTGAATTGAAAGCCACGCAGACGCCTTTATTCACCAGCATTTCACTGACGTTTACAAAACTGAGGAGTTTCTCCAACTTGATGCTCAGCGAGCAACACGTCTGCTCAACCAGGACCCCTGGCTGTGAGCGCAGAGGAGCAGGTTTTTGATGCTGCTGTCAGGGGACTGAGACATGATGCACCGAATCGCCAGCCTTTTATGGTGGGTGTCCTCGCTAACGTCAGATTTCCTCTCATCTCCAAGAATTTCTGATGTAAAACCGTCCCAGCTGACCCCCTCATTGAAGACAACCCTGAGTGCCTTAAGATGGTGATGAGTGGAATGAGAGAGCATCTACTGTCTCCTGAGGATCGGAAAGAACTGGCAGATGGAAGAAGGCCTCGAAGACCACAGTCCTGTAGATATGTAACCCAAAGTTAGAAAAAGGTGCATATTCTACACGATCCTGCAGTGAGAATATAACTGCAGAAATCTCATTTGATGCGTGTTATGCTCTTTAAAATGAGCTGTGTTGATATCTATTTTGTATATTTAACCATGCGTTTTTGGTCTTCAAGTAGAACAATTTAAATAACTGAAGAATTGATCCTTGACTTTCCAAAAAGTCTCATTCAATAAAGTATGTTATTCCCTGAAGCCAGAATTATTAGAATTCTATCACAATATGTATTCCGAATTTATATTAAATGCGCCAACCCCTCCCTTATTTTTGTTATAAAACTTTGTCTTTTGGAATATTTTGCCATTTACTAGGACCTATCTATATATTTTTCATAATAATTATTTCTAATATAATGATTGCAGAGGCAGCTTTTGTTAGAAATCATTTATCTTGCCTGAACCAAAGTGAACATTAGCTTATAGTCTGATGTAGTAGACTACTTAGTATACAGGATTGTTTAGTAATTATTTTTAAATGTTTGTACTTGGCATTTTTGAGAAATGTTGGAATGATATTAGCTATTAATCAATGAGACCCACCCATAGGTGCCCTATACCTGTCAGGAATGGTGGCTTATTATTATTATTCAATTGATCTTCAGGAAACATTTTCAGTAGTAACATGTAATTATCCAGAATTAAGCCAATCTACTTTTTTTGAGCTAATAAACTTATACACTATTATCTCTACATATTCCTTGAATATAAATGATGACAGGAGGAAAATGTGTATTAATTTGTGGATGAAAATGACAGAATAGAAAATATTAATCTTTTTTCTGAATATTGCCAGGAAATGACCTCTTGACTCTCTATTTTAAAGGTAAATCATACCATTCTGAGGAGGCCAGGGAAGACAGAACTTTTAATTTATGAGAGTAGGATAATTGAGTTTCAAATAGTTCACTGAGAAATGTAATTAAAAGGTAAAAAGTTTTCTTTTTCCCCACAACTTTTGGAAGACTATGATCCTGAGAGAAGGAGAAGGAGGGTATGTTGCACAGAAATTATATTAACTGTTGTGCATTTCAAGGAAGGTTCAGCATTACCATTGCTGTTCTAATTGGAAAATTCTCCTCTAGAGATGACAGACTATTTCTTGTGCTCCTCCTTTTAAGTGGGGCTTCTTCTTTTGGTTTGATATCTCTGCATAATGTAGGTGATGGGTTCCGTGGTCCTTTGTGCACACTGTAGTTTGACAAAATGGCAGGCCATTCTTAGGCCTGGCACACTCTTGATAGATGTTTATGTAGAAAACCTAGTTTTTAAATTTATTTTCCCTCTTACAATATGTATAGATATTTGGGATATATTTCTTCTATTGATTACATTGAATTGGGTATTTCTCAACCTACTGACATTCACATATGAGACAACTTCCAATTCTGTTTAAAACCCATGGTTCTTTCCTTTTCTGGGAATTTTGTTACATACCCTGAAATCGTTTAAGACTTTTGTCTACACTTTCTATTTATTATACATTCTATAATGAATGTTGGATTTAGAGTGTGAACATGACAATGGTACTTTCATTTTCGTATTCTAACTAGGACCAACAACTCTGTTTTTTTTTTCAATAGAATGTGAACACATGTTCTCTTATAAACTGTTATAATTAATAGTGTGATAGAGAAGACAGTTTTCATATGTTGAAATATACTATGTGGTTCATTTTGCATAAGCATTAATATAAATGAGAGAGAGGTGTAATACTAAAAAAAGAAATGAAAATAATGAAGTCATCTTTATGAACATCACAGAAAGCATGTTCTCCCTTTATTTCCTGCTTAATATAGGCTAATTTCCTGTTAATAGAGGTTACTGCTTCTTAGCCCAGATTAGGTGGGTGATAGAATTGAGATGGAAAAATCCTTGCTTACAGTTAAACCTTATACATGCCAATTAAACGTTTTTGTAAACTGTGTTTCTCTACATATTTGTAAATGATGATGTAGCAATCCCTGGTGACACAAAGTTCAAGATCGTGGGTGCTATTGGAAAGGTGAGCAGGTACCACCCACCAGCTGGTCCCTTGCACAATAAAACTGACAGTCTGTGTTCAAAAAGATTACAGTTTAGAGATCCCTATGGGGGCATTCCAGTCTCTATAAAGAGTGACCGTTACTCAAAATGGATGGTACATATACAAAACAACATGTCAGTGATGCAGTCTGGAGTCTCCTTAACAGATATTAAACACATGTTTCTTCCTGGTGCTCCTAATCTGAATTCTAGTCCTAGTCAACTGTTTTTGGATAATGGCACTCCATTTCCAGAACTATGTGTCCTGCACACTTCTATTGGACAAACTACAGAGATTTGGAAAAGAATACTGATTGGTCAAGACATTAAAAAAAATACTCAGTTCAGTTTTCAATGTAAAATAAAATTTAAAAACCTTCAATAAGACTAATGAGTTAAATTTGAGGTATGGCAACACAGAAAATCAGTCTACAAATGTGATTGGTATATTCAGATAAATGAAAATTTATCTTAATATTGAGTGTTTCTTTGAGGTAGAAACATTTTTCACCCTGTTCTCAGAACTAAGTTTTGTGGGAATTCATGCTAATCTGGCATGAGTTAGACCATAGTAGTGTTTGCTATATGTAATTTGTTTTGTTTTTCTCTTCAGAGAAGCAGATTCTTCCCATTCTAAATCGTAATGCAGGATTGTGATGCTGGGAATCTACATGGTGATGAAGTGGGAGAACAGGGAGTTTTCTGTGTGTTCTTCTGATTGAAGCTGAACCTGTTATAGCACCTGGGCAGTAAGGTTCTCACCTTCATGCCTGTGTTGTAGTTTACAGTTTGACCTGTCCATGTTCCTTCCCCTCATTTCAGTATACCCTTTCGTTATCTTTGAATATTTAATACCTATTCACTATACCCTCCCAGTTAGGTCTCATGGGTAGGATATGGGGTATGTGGTTGATAGGGGAAATATTTCACCTCCAGCTATGAAACGTCAATGGAATTGACTTTTCTCTGGTGAAAAATATTTTGAGTTGATAAAAGTCTTCCCCTCTAGTGTCTGAAACACACGGCTTATTTTGAATGTTCATGTGAAAATCTGGAGGGAGTTTTATAGTCAAATCCCACAAAATGCGGGGCTCCACTAATGACTGGCCCCAGTTTTTCTCTGTCACAGTAAACAGTACTCAGTCTCTAGAAATTTATAAAATTTTAATTTACATTTTTATTCTATTTTGTTTTCTTTTTTTCAATTACATGTGTTTGGTAGCTTCTGATTCAGGTAAGCAGATCACAGCTGTTCCCATCTGAATAGACCTCCTCTAGATTTCAGATGGCATTTGATATGTCAATTCATTTCAGTTCTCTGATGGTGCATGCCAGGACTCCCAGAGTCAGTGCACCCACAGCTCATGTTGCAGAATAAGGAGCAGGTACCTGATTCAGGAGAGGAGGAAACAGCCAAAGACAGACAGAGCAGGGGTCCAGAGTGGAAATGGAATGGCAGGTGTCCAGAGAGGGCCTAGAGCTTATACGTGGGCAGAGACTTGTGGTCATCTCCACACGACTATACATTATAGAGGAATGAGTGGACAGATAGTATAGGGTGTTTCATCTCCCAGCATCAGGAAACTGATCTACATTTGATCAACCCTTATGCTTTGTCCCTCGATTCTTCGAGCTGAAAACTGAGAAACCAGTCCCCTGCCCTTGAATTGAAGTGCATCCAATGGTTACTGAGTTTCCTCGAGCCCTAAGCACTTGAATTGTTTTAGGAGCATTCAGGCAAGGAAGGTTTTTTCCCCCCAGAAAATAGGTACTGTACACTAGAAAAATATGTGAGTTTGTAGAGATATGTCCTAATCTTATGGGATCTCACTAATCTTCTTCACAACACTGATATCATTTTTAAATTAAAATGTACAACTTATGTTAATCTTCTTAAAGTACCTTTAATAAATCTTGCAAATTTATTTGGGGGATTCTATCAGACTTATGGTGATAGAGCAATATTTCCTTATATTTTAAAGATTGTATTGCTTGGCTTTGTATGTTTTCTGAATACTTTACATATTTTATATTATTTAATTGGTTACTTTTCAGTTTTCTTATACAATATTTTGTGGGCAGGTTTTTATGTGAGGAGAGGAAATAAGAAAATTTTATGCCTATTAAAATAACATTTTGGTATAATTATTTTAAACAAGAAAAATAAAAGTTCATGGAAGATATAGATGACTATTTATGAAAACACACTCACTACAAATATAGTAATATTGAGGATAATATAGTAAAATGAGTAAGACTTACCCCACACCCACCCCAGGGAATCAGTGAAAAATCACTATACCTCATCACAGACACAGAGGAATGGCCTCCTTGATTGGTCAGTATTAGTTCATGAGAAGCTGATTTTGTCAGATCTCACCTATGAAGTCAGTGAAATTATAGGGGTCGAGTATAAGAGGATACATCTGTACCAGTCATGAGAATCTGTCAAACCACATAATGAGATCATGAGATACACCCACTACTAGCCATCAGGATTTCAGACCACATTTGAGATGAGCAGCGGAGCTATCCTGGTGTGTGACTCTGTCAAGTTCTCCAAATTTCCTCTTATTTATACCTGATGTAGACCAGAAATGCATTCGTGAATGTGAATTAATTGCATGTACAAGTGCCCTATAGAGTTGAAAGCTGAAGCCATCTCTTTGATACATTATTGAGCAAGGACATTGCCGCATAGGTTGCACCTAAACCTCTGACACCAAAGTACACCCATCAAGGAGTGACTGTGGAGCGTTATTTTCCTATTGGCAGCCGCCCTCAGTAAGATCAGACATGGGGCTGGAGAGAAGACTGTGGCAACTGCAGAGCCCTCACCTTCTGGTTTACTTCCTCACAGGTGTGCATGCCCAGACACAGTTAGTGCAGCCTGAGGCCGAGGTGCAGAAGCCAAGAGAGTAGGTGAAGGTGTCCTGCAGGACTTACGGATACACCTTCTCCAGCTACAGTACGAATTGGGTCTGACAAGCACCAGGAAGAGGCCTTTAGTGGATGGGTTGGATCAACACCCACACTGGGAAGTCACCATATGCCCAGGGCTTCACACAAGGCAGGAAGACATCTCGTGGGATGCGTCATTCAGCACAGCTTATCTACAGATTGGCAGCCTGAACTCCGAGGACACTGCCACCTATTCCTGTGTGAGACACACACTGTAGAAATCCACATCCTGAAAGCGTCAGGTCACCTGAGGGGAGGGCAGCTGTACTCGCTGAGGCAGTGAGTCAGAGTATTTAGTTGAATCTTCTCTTTTTTTCCCAGTTATGAATTTAGAGATCAGAAACAAAGAAAATTACTTCCTGTGAAATTAGCATTAAAATATCGTGAAATTAAATCAACCCCTCAAGGGGGGAGGATAAGAAATAGCTTGGTATGTAGCCTTTCCTTAGCTCTCTGTGTAAATACTTCCATCTCCGTACTGAGAACTATGCAGACTCCATGAAGGTTCAATTTAGCACCACCAGAGACAATGACAAAAACACAGTTTATTGGCAAATAGAAACTTAGAAAATGGAAGGCAAGACCATCTAGTACTCTGTGAGAAAAGAGGAAGAGGGAGTCAGTGTTATCCCAGACACAGACTCCCTGCTGGGAGAGACCTGTGCTGCAGGGGGCACTCAGAAGTCACAGATCACAGGACACACCCCAGGAGCAGGTGCACATTCATGGTTTCAGGGATGGATTCTTGTTGTGCTCAGGGGATGCTTCTCTATTGCACTGTTTCCCCCAAGGAATTTATCTATTTTTATGACATAGGAATGCAAGATTAAGGTATAAGAAATATGTAAAATCAGACCTATTGCATGTGGGATGTATAATAATGGAATTGAAATCTCAACATCAGAAAGTGGGGAGGAAGGAGCACATAAAATATAACTTTTATTTATTAGTGTTATGCCTCACTTATTTTTATGTTAAAGTTTACAGCAAAAGCATTTTTCAAGTACTGTTTGATAATAGTTGTATTTGGTGGATTTCTTTGAAGGCGGATGTGATCTTATCACAGCCAGTACTGTATTTCATGTTGGGCTTAGCAAGCTCCTTTCTGACAATGAATGCCATCCCCTTCTCTTCATTGTGTTGTTCCCAGCATAGTAAATCTTATGATTTTCTGACTAACTTGCAATACCATTTAAGTCCATTTAAGCTCACTAATGGCTAGGATAACAAGCAAGCTTCAAGCATCCCATTTCATCCTTGGCCCCTTCCAATTTTCCTAAATTTATAGTATGCAAATGATAAGTTTTGATCATTAGAAGACTTTTGCAGCTGTTTCTCTTTACCTTTAGTCATGGCCCATCAGCAAATGAAGATCCTGACGGCTCCACTCCCAGAGCCTTTACCTAAATTACATCTTCATGGCCGACTCCCCTCCAAGAAACCAGCTCCTCTTCAGTGACATTTTGAGTGCCCTCAAAACTGAGGGGCCCATCCTCTGGCAGTAGCTTCAACAATTTCCTAATTCCTTTCCTTAGGCTGTCAATATTCAACAATGCTTCAAAGTTATGCATACGATTTTCAATGCTTCTTCCACTGAAGAACATAGTGGGGTCCTTCTGCATTGTCTAGTCTTAGTCTGGAAGCTTTGATGAAATCTGTTCACTTTGGGTGACCCTACTGGCATTTGATATAACAGTGACATATCCTCCAGCATCACAGCAACACACAAGCCACCACAGTATGATTAGCTAACAGTCAGGTGGTGAGAATATAACATTATTTCTTCAAAATATATCACACAAATTTTGGCTAATATTTTAAATGCAATAAATAAGTAACAGCAGAACTCCACCAAATAGTGCAGTAATTCAATTCAATATTTTCAATTATGGTCTTAACATTTAAATAAAATGTCATGAGGACATCAAGAATTTAATAAGTAAACAAACAAATGGGTCTAGCAAACTAGAATCAATGACCAATACATAGCATACGCAACCAAAAACAAAACATAGTGCTCCTGTTAAGCGGGGCTTTATTTCAGAAATAAAGTTAAACGTGAAATGAATAGAAACAAACATAGATAGAAAATAGAAGTACAAACATATAAGAGATACAAGATATGGACAGGCTATATAAAGAAAATTGACAGCTAAATCAATCGTTCAGCAGATTGATGACCAATTAATGGATTTATGATAGATAGATAGATAGATAGATAGATAGATAGATAGACAGATAGACAGACAGCAGAGGTAGGACTATGTATAGATGGATGACAGAGAGAAAGAGAAATTCGTTCAACAGACTCCGGGATCATTGTGCATTCAGGTTCAGGGGTTTGGGCTGAGTCCAGGCAGATGGTGTTCAGACAACACTCTTGTCTATCCTGAGATAAATTGAAGACTAAATGCACAGACTACTCTGTGAGGCGTGTCATAAGGAGTAAGGATATTATAAAACAACGACTCACTCTTCAAGAGATTATAGCAAGTAACTGGGTCCCCACAACAGGACTATATCACTTATTTGATGCGTGTGGTGATGCCGATAAAAGCAGGTCAAGAAAGCTATGTGAGACCAGATTGAAAGCACCAAGAAGGGCAGAGTAGGATGTATTGCACAGGGTCTCAGGAAAAACAGGCACATGATCCAGATTCAAGACTCACATCATAGGAAGCAAGATACAGATTTCTTAGCAGCATTTGGGGCTCTTCTATTCCATTTTCCCCTGGGTCAAGGTTTTTAGTTCTCTTCCTGTCCCTGAGCATCGAGATTTAGATGTCTTTAGCATACCTGTCAACTCCAGAGAACAGAGGGAGGAGAATGAAGCATGGAATTAGGACATCTTCTCTGCGTCCTTGTTCTTTTCTTGGGAGATCCCGAGTGCACAAACCACAACCTGAGGTGCTCTCTCCCCATCAGAGGAGACCTGAAGGGAAACATTTTAATATTATTTTCTATTTTTATCTTTACTCTTTCTTGTGGATTGCATGAAGATTTACTGAGCAGATTAATGCTCATTCAACTATTCATACACTCTTGTTTCATTTCATTGACTGTAATACACACTAACTCCTGTTACAATTACCTTTTCTTTCCAAACATTCTTAATTTTACCTTGGATAAATGTTGCCCTTTTAATCACAGAAGTTTGATTATTCTAAGGTAATTGTATCTCCTCAGGATTATTGCTCCCTGGTAGGCTTGCCAATTATTTGACTGGGTTATTTGAAGGGGTGAGTTCAGTTCCACAACTGAAGGGATGCTGACAGCCATAGTCTCAGGACTTGCACAAGTCTACCCAAGCAGTAAGCCTAGGCTTTTCATTTTTCTTTTCTTTTGTGTGTGTGTGTGCCCATGTGTATTGTTTCACTTTTTGTCTCATTCTACCAAAGACCTTCTAATGCTACATTATCCAAAGAAGTAGGTACTGATAGCAAAGCACCATTTATTTCTTCTGGTCTTAGAGTTCAGGAGACTCTATCCATGGTTTCTTAAAGCATGGGACGAATGGTTTCCACGTGTCTACAATGATCATCACTCTGGAAAGAGAGAGACATTTAGCTGCACATCATGTGTTTTAAAGTCCCCAGTCACTACCCTCAAAACCCAGATGTAGAACATAGTCTTTTTGGGCAGTTATGTCAGCGGTTCTTGGTGTCCTCTGAATCCCAAGGCCTCCTCCTCAGAGAGAGGAAAGTTAACCCACTGGTGGTTTTCTTTAGTTCAGACCAGAGTAGGTCAGAGAAATGTTTAGACAGATTATGAAACTGATGGTGAAATGTTCCCCATGTTGGACTTTTAACTTCCCTTGTGAACAGAGCTCCACTGTCAGAGAGATGGTGACAAGGGCCAGGTTGACCATGAGTATTCAGAGTGACACACTCATCTTTGGCTTTAATCGGCACAGATTGTCTGACACTCTGAGAAAAGCTGACAGTCTCTGAGATTTATTTCCTCTCCTCAGGCAGCAGGAAGCACAGGGGAGACCTGGGCACTAGGACACACCTGAGAGTCTACTGAGAAGGGACCATTTGGGAGATCAGATTCTTTAAAGTCTTCACTAAGGAGACAGAGGTACTTTCTTTCCTGGACATAATTCCCCGCAGACAGTAAGGGGGTACCGTCTGTGAGGGCCCAGGCTCCTTGGGCTGCAGCCTCACACTGGGTTTCAAACCACTCTCCCCTGAGTGTGGACTGAGAGATGCACTGAGTGGAGAGCCACAGTTCAATACTGTCCGGGGTTAAGGTGCCAATGCCTGTGTGTTTGTGTCTTTGTGTGTGTGTGTTGTGTGATGTTATTAGGATCAGGTTCTGTCTGTCTCAGCAGTCCCAAGACTCGCACTTCCCCTGCCTTGAGTTTTCAGGGTTATGAGGCTGGAGGTGTCTGACAAGGAGGGCAGGGCACAAATATGCAAAGTGGAAGATAGCCATTTTATAACCACAAGCTACCTCCACAGGAGAAGCACCCTCATCACTCAGCTGGGGACCCCAGTATGATTCCTTTCCATTCTCCTTTCAAGATGGGCTCTGCCACCCTAGTTCTCCTCATTGCTCTTCTCCCAGGTCAGGATCGCCACAGGGTCTGAGAAGAATGGAGGGGAGTGTGTGTGAAGAGGCAATCTCTGATCTCTGAATCCTATTTCCTCAGGTGTCTGTACACAGGTGCAGCTGGTTCAGTCTGGGGTAGAGGTGAAGAGACCTGGAGAATCTTTGAGGATTTGCTGTAAGACATCTGGGTTCAGCTTTACTAGCTACTATTTTCACTGGATTAGGCAGACACCTGGAATAGGCTTGGAATGGATAGGAAGAATTGATCCTGAAAACTCTCAAAGTACAACCCATCCTTCCAAGGAAAAGTCACCATCTCCACAGACAACTCCATCAGCACCATGTACCTGTAGTGGAGCAGCCTGAAGGACTCAGACACGGCCATGTATTACTGTGCAAGACACAGTGAGATAAACCACTTCCTGAGAGGGGAAAAAACCCTCAGAGCAGAAGTCTCAGAAACACCTCTCAGTTCAGCAGAAGAAGAAAAGCTGTCTGCTGTCTCCTAGAGAGTGAGAACAGGAGATCATGTCACAGGCCACTGACATGACAGGGAGGCATCCCCCACGTGGGGGCACTGATGTCTTTTATTGGATTGGATTCCCCTGGAGTAGCCCTGTCTGTGACAGCTGAATAACAGCAGTGCTATAGAACAGGGGAGGTAAGGTTTTGTTTGAAATTCTCAGCGTTCAGCCCTTGCTACCCTTGAAGAATGAGCAGGTGCATTTTCTTATAGGAAAGAAAAACCTCAGCTCAAATTTCCTGGCCTTTTTCTCACGAATGCCATTCTCAATATTATTAGAACTTCTTCCTGATAAGGAGCCACAATCACAATCACAATCGTGTGTTCTTTTATTTGCCTTCTTACGTGATTCATCTGCCTGCATTCAAATTGATTTGGAGTCAGCTTTAGGAAACTCTCCTGGTGGAGCGGTGGCGCTGTGGCATTAGCAAACTGCTTATGGATCCCAAACCTTATACCAGTCAGTTACACTCATAGGGACATACTTGGTGCAGTTTCCTGGTTAAAAGTGACGCCCCTCCCCCACCCCCCAGGAGGAGACTTGAACCTGCTGAGCCAGGATGTTCTTGGTTCAGAAATGTTTACCTCCTTCCTTCTCCTCTTTCTCCTGAAGATACTGGACCTACCATGGGGTCAGTGTCAGGGAGAATATTTTGGATTGATTAGATTCAGGCAGCACCCAGAAAGAGGCCATTGTGTAAAGGGATCTCCTACTTGCCGTCACTGCAGTGCTGACCTTGACCCTGCCAAGAAACAGTTCTAACTACCCCTGACCTCTGTGAGCACTGAGGACATATCTGTGTATTACAGTGCAGGTGGACACAGAGAGGGCAGTCAGTGTGGCCCTCACAGGACAGCTCTGAGGATGGACTGCATGTGGCATTCTGACCAGCCAGGGGAGTTCAAGACAAACGAGCCCAGGATGCAGGTGCAGGTACATTGCTGAGCACAGGTGAGGCTTTCTGCTGTGTCTTGAGTTGGTTCTGTTCCCACAGCTCACAAAGAGATCCAGGGGAAACCCTATTTACAATTGCAGAAGTGTACTAATGTCTCCTAAATTGTAACAAGAACCTCTCGCTGATATCAAGTTGACTTTCTACCCAAAGTGACCTTATAGGACAGGCTCAAACTACCTCTGTAAAAGGTATTTTCATAGAAGTGCCTGGTCTTCACATCCAAGGGTACATAAGGTAGTAAACTGCAAAGGAGGGGTGGTGAGGAAAGGGAAGAAAAAGAGAGATGTGTGGAGGGGAAATAGGGCACAGAGCCACCCAGGGGAGAATATTGTTTCTGTTTCCACAGGGAAAGAGGGACCAGACTCAAATCCAGTGTTCTGGGATGCGAATGCACCCTGATGGCATGGACTGGGGGGCCAGTGGAGGGGCCTGAGGGCTCCGTCCCAATACCAGCTACCTGGACAACTGCCTCTCCTTCCCAGAAGAAATTACTTTAGAGGATGGCACTAAAGCTGCAACTAGGGAAGAGGGACATGTCTGATCAGAGCACACGGGAGCAAATGAAAGGGGAGGAAGAGAGAGTGGAGCACAACCTGTCACACCAGGCCTGGAGGACAATATCCCTGCTTTGAACAGCCAATGCACAGAGTGAACCATATGGCTGGCCCCAGTATGAGACACGACGTCCCTCATGGATCCATGGACCTATGGGGAACAACACTGGAGACTCAGTGTTGAGATTGGCCCGGACTGACCCCATGACACCGAAGCCAAATACTAAAGGCATGCGGCAGAGCAATGCAGGGAGCAGAGCAGGGAGCTCCCAAGGGGTGCAAAGGATAGGCTTGGGGCCAGAGCATGGTGCTCCATTGGACTTGGTTGCAGGAAACGCTTACAGGTCAAAAACCAGACCTTGATCTATTTACAGGTTTTTCTTTCTTTAAAAATTTTTCTATTTCTTTTTTTTAATTAAAAAAAACCATTGTATTAGGGTCTCACACAACTCTTATCACAATCCATACATATACATACATCAATTGTATAAAACATATCTGTACATTCTTTGTCCTAATCATTTTCTTTCTTTTTAAAAAATTTTTTTTTTAATTTTAACAATTTATTAGGGGCTCATACAATTCTTATCACAGTTCATACATATACATACATCAATAGTATAAAGCACATCTGTACAGTCCCTGCCCTAATCATTTTTTTCTCCTCTTTTCTTTTTTTACATGTTATTAGGGACCCATACAACTCTTATCACCATCCATACATATACATACATCAATTGTATAAAGCACATCCATACATTCCCTGCCCCAATCATTCTCAAAGCATTTGCTCTCCACTTAAGCCCCTTGCATCAGGTCCTCTTTTTTTTCCCCTCCCTCCCCTTTCCCCCTCCCTCATGTGCCCTTGGTAATTTATACCTCGTTATTTTGTCATATCTTGCCCTATCCGGAGTCTCCCTTCCCCCCTTCTCTGCTGTCCCTCTCCCAGAGAAGAGGTCACATGTGGATCCTTGTAATCAGTTCCCCCCTTCCAACCCACTCACCCTCCACTCTCCCAGCATCGCCCCTCACACCCTTGGTCCTGAAGGTATCATCCACCCTGGATTCCCTGTACCTCCAGCCCTCATATGTACCAGTGTACAGCCTCTGCCCTATCCAGTCCTGAAAGGTAGAATTCGGATCATGGTAGTTGGGGGTAGGAAGCATCCAGGATCTGGGGGAAAGCTGTGTTCTTCATCGGTACTACCTCGCACCCTAATTAACCCATCTCCTCTCCTAAACGCCTCTATGAGGGGATCTCCATTGGCCGACACTTGGGCCTTGGGTCTCCACTCTGCACTTCCCCCTTCATTTAATATGGTATATATATACATATACACATATATACACACACTTATATCGTTGTTGTTTTTTGCATGATGCCTTATACCTGGTCCCTTGCACCTCGTGATCGCACTGGCCGGTGTGCTTCTTCCATGTGGGCTTTTTTGCTTCTGAGCTAGATGGCCGTTTGTTTACCTTCAAGCCTTTAAGACCCCAGACACTATCTCTTTTGATAGCCGGGCACCATCAGCTTTCTTCACCACATTTGCTTATGCACCCATTTGTCTTCAGCGATCCTATCATGGAGGTGTTCAGTCAATGATATGATTTTTTGTTCTTTGATGCTTGGTAACTGATCCCTTTGGGACCACTCGATCACACAGGCTGGTGTGTTCTTCCATGTGGACTTTGTTGCTTCTGAGCTAGATGGCCGCTTGTTTATCTTCAAGCCTTTAAGACCCCAGTCACTATCTCTTTTGATAGCCGGGCACCATCAGCTTTCTTCACCACATTTACTTGTTCACCCACTTTGGCTCCAGCCGTTGTGTCGGGAGAGTGAGCATCATAGAGTTCCAATTTAATAAAAGAAGGTATTCATGCATTGAGGGAGTGTTTGAGTAGAGGCCCAAGGTCCTTCCGCCACCTTAATACTTGCCCTATAAATATAGACACATAGATCTATTTCCCCATCTTCCTATATATATTTGCATGTACTTGTCTTTGTCTAGAACTCCATGAATGCCCTTTGACTCCTAGCTCTTTCCTCCATCTCCCTTGACTTTCCTCCTGCCCTACTACCATGCTTCATTGCCACCTGGGCTAGAGTATATCTCTTCTCTAAGCAACCTTACCCTTGATCATTTCCCACCATGTCTGCCACTCCCCCTTCTCTACCATTTGGGGTCCCATGTTTTTCCCTTGTCTATTTCTTTTTTAAAATTAATTTATTCTTTTAGGAGTCATTGGTTTTCTTTTTTTGTTGTCATCATTGTGTTCTCTTTTGTCGTTTGCCTTGCCTTGTTTTTTGGGTGCATATTATTATTATTTCTGCAGATCTATCTAGAAAAGATAGGCTGGATGAACAGTATGGAGGAGAAAACATTGGGACCTATGTTTCCGGGGGGACATGGGAGAGGGGTAGGTTGGGGTAAGAAGGTGGTGTTGACCAACCCAGGGACAAGGGAGCAACAAGTGATCCAAAATTAGTAGCAAGGAGGGTGTGATAGGCCTGGTAAGGGGAATGTAACCAAGAGAAATTACTAAAACCCGAATGAAGGCTGAGCATGATAGTGGGACAAAATGAAAGGAAAGGGAAATAGAGGAAAGAACTAGGAGGCAAGGGGTATTCTTAAAGGTCTATATACAGGCATGTACACGTGTAAATATATTTTAATATGATGATGGGGAAATAGATCTATGTGCATATATTTATAGGTATAGTATAACCTTTAAGGTAGCAGATGGACATTGGACCTCCACTCAAGTACTTACTCAATGCAAGAGCACATTGTTTTACTAAATTGGCATTCCATGCTGCTCACCTTCCAGACACGATCACTTAAGACATATGTGTGCATATGCAAATATGGTGAAGAAGGCTGATGATGCCCAGCTATCAAAATATATAGCATCTGGGCTCTTAAAGGTTTGAAGATAAATAAGAAGCCATGGAGCTCAGAAGAACAAAGCCCACATGGAAGAAGCACACCATCCCGCGTGACCATGAGCTGTTAAAAGGATCAGGTACCAGGCATCAAAGAACGAAAAAATCATATCATTTTAAATGAGGATGAGTCCAGAATTGGAGAGCCAAAGCCTATCTGTAGGGAACTGGACATTCCCTTACTGAATGGTAGCGGGGAGGAGATGAGTCTGTCAGGTTGCAAGGCAGCAATGATGAAACATACAACTTTCCACAAAGGAAAATACAAATATAGTCCACAAAATAAGTGATATGAAAGTGGCAGGCTTATCCCCAGTTGATAGTGGAAAATGTGTGAGTCCAGAGGCTGAGTGTGTGGGGTGATTAGGCAGTCCCACTGGGTTCCTCTGTCACCAGATTCATTGTATGTTATTCACTGCACAGCATGGTGTCTATTAGCAACTTTATATCCTCTGCAGTCTGAAAATGAATGACTTTCTAAATTGCTAGTATTATGATGAAGGTAAAACAAATTTATTTTGTTTTTAACTTGACATTTAATTCGAGAAGTGTGACTATTTCTCAGAAAGTGAATTTTCGCATAAATGCTAACTAAAAGTTAGTGCAAATTTATATCACAAGTAGAGAATATTTAAGAATAAAAATATATTTTTTCAAGGGAACAACAAGTGATCAAAATTGGTGGTGAGGAGGGTGTAGAAGGCTTGGTAGGGTTTGATCATGGGTAATGTAAAACCTATAGGAATTACTGAAACCCAAATTAAGGCTGAGTATGATAGTGGGACAAGAGGAAAGTAAAAGGAAATAGAAGAAAGTAATAGGAGGCAAGGGACATATATAGGGGTCTAAATAAAGGCATACACATATGTAAATATATTTATATAGGATGATGGGGAAATAGATCTATCTGTATATATGTATAGGTTTAGTATTAAGGTACCAGATGGGCATTGGGTCTCCACTCAAATACACCCTCAATGCAAGAATACTTTGTTCTGTTAAACTGGCATTCCATGATGCTCACCTTCCCGAAACGGTTGCTGAAGACAACGCAGGTGCATAAACAACTGTGGAGAAAAAAGTTAATGGCTTTCAAAAAATAAAACTTTTAGGGCCTTAAAGACTTGAAGGTAAACAAGCGACTGTCTAGCTCAGAAGCAACAAAGCCCACATGGAAGTAGCACACCAGCTTGTGTGATAGTGAGGTGCTGAAGGGATAAGTTGTCAGGCATCAAAGAACAACAACAAAAAAATCTTATTATTGTTGCACACCTTCCTGTTACGATCACTGAAGGCAATTGGGTATGTAAGCAAATGTGGTGAAGAAAGCTGACGGTGCCTGGGTAACAAAAGCTATAGCATTTCGGGTCTTAAAGGCTTGAAGATAAAGAAGCAGCTATCTAGCTCAGAAACAACAAAGCCCAAAATAAAGAAACACGCCAGCCTGTGTGATCATCAGATGTTGAAGGGATCAAGTGTCAGACATCAAAGAACAAAAAATCATACCATCATGTGCTCACCCTCGTCATAATATCACTGAAGACAAATGGGTGCATAAGCAAAATTGGTGAAGAAAGATGATGGTGCCTGGCTAACAAAAGATATAATGTTTGGGGTCTAAAGGGCTTGAAGGTAAACAGGCAGCCATCTGGTTAAGAAGCAACAAAGCCCACATGGAAAATGCACACCAGCCTGTGGGATCAAGAGGTGTCAAAAGGATCAGGTATCAGGCATCAAAGAACAAAATATCAAATCATTTTGAATGAGGGGAATGCAGATTGGGGACCCAAGACCCATCTCGGTGACTGGACATGCCCTTATAGAAGGGTCTCTGGGAGGAGACGAGCCAGTCAGGGTACAGTGTAGCAATGATAAAATATACAACTTTCCACTAGTTCCTAAATGCTTCCTCCCCTCCCCCACTATCATGATACCAATGCTACCTTACAAATCTGGCTAGACCAGAGGATGTACACTGGTACATATAGGAACTAGAAACACAGGGAATCCAGGACAGATGATTGCTTCAGGATAATTGCTGAAAGTGACAATACCGGGAGGGTTGAGGAAGGGTGGGGTGGAAAGGGGGAATTGATTACAAGGATCTACATATAACTTCCTCCCTGGGGATGGACAACCGAAAAATGGGTGAAGGGAGATGTCAGACAGTGTAAGATATGACAAAATAATAATAATTTATGAATTATCAAGGGTTCATGAGGGAGGGGAGACCAGGGAGGGTGGGGAAGAATGAGGAGCTGATACCAAGGGCTTCAGTAGAAAGAAAATGTGTTGAGAATGATCATGGTAACAAATGTACAAATGTGCTCAACACAATGGATGGTTGTATGGATTTTGAGAAGAGTTGTATGAGCCTCCAATAATATGATGAATATATATGTATTTATGTATTGTATGTATGTATGTTCAAATTCTACTCTTTATTTTACTGACTCGTAAAAGTCAGCATACTTCATGAAGACTCTAAGCACCCTCCTTCCTCCCAGCTCCTCTCACAACAAACAGCAAGGAAAATCATTCACTCTCTCTCCCAATAGCTAAAGTCAAAGCAAAACACATTCTAAAAATATTACATGACTGAGTTTTTTAGAGTGGCCTTGATATTGCCTTGGCTGCTTCAGCCAAATATATTAAAGATCAAGGGACTGGATTTTTCTTTTAATTTCCATGATACCTCTGCATTTAAACTCTCAAAATATTCTTTGTGAATCATTTCAATTATTATTGTCCATTTCTGCATTGTTTTATTTCCCCTTCAGTAAACTCTTTAATTTTTCACTGAAGCTCTAATTTGTTGTTTGGAAGGAGGAACAGAAAAGGAAATCATATGTATATTTCTTGACCACTGATGCCAACCAATTACTTCCAAATTCCTTTTTAAAAAGACAGACAGAAAGAAAACAAACAATAAATGAGAATAAATTGACCATTTCTTGGAAAAAGTTATCTTTGATAAATAATCTTCTGTGGCAAGGTTGTATTTGTTGTAAATATAACATAGTAGCTAAGGTGACTCTGACTACAGTATAAGAACAATTATGAGCATTGGACAATCTGTTTGAGATTATTGCCAAACCTGTTTACTGTTGTGTCACAATGTAAATTCCACATCCTGTCCCAGGAAATTCCCCTTGGATATGAGATGTCACTACAGATGTTGTAGTGTCTCATTTATTGCCCATAATACTTCCGCATTTTCCTTCTTGATAACCTGTATCTGTTAAGTGATTTTGTACCAGAAAAATATTCCATTATACCGAATGAGTATCAGTTTTGACTAAATCTGGCCAGGCAAACATGTCCACAAAAGACATCCCCAACCTTCAAGTCACAGGTCACATGGAACAAAAGGACTTCGTCAAGGAATCAAAAGCGACCATAGATACGTCACCAGACTAAATAAGTAGACGTGTGGAATCAAGAAGTACAAGGAGCCATAACTTGTTAAGAATTATAGCCCTATCCTAATCCAGATGCATGCTAATCCCTGTGAAATGTTTCATATCCATATGCTACACATTTACTTACTGGTATACTTGTCTAAAACTGTAAACTTGACTCATCATTATTTTTCAGAAGCTTTCCTTGGGGAATCTTCTGGCTCAGTCCTTGCTTGATATAAGGAAAGCAGACCCCTTTCGCTTTCATGCAGCCCCCGTTTTTTTCTCAGCAAGAGCCCTTTGGGTAACATGTTGTATCTTTCCTTGTGCTGAGTGTGTTTTTTTGATTGTTTGTTTTTAAATCACTTTATTAGGGGCTCATACAACTCTTTTTTTCCATCTTTTTAAAAATCATTTTTAGGGGCTCCTGCAACTTTTATCACAATCCATACATATATCAATTATCTAAAGCACAATTGTACATTCATTGCCCTCAAAATTCTTAAAACATTTGCTCTCCACTTAAGCCCTTGGCATCAGCTCCTCATTTCCCCCCTCCCTCACCGCTCCCCGCTCCCTCATAAACCCTTGATAAATTATAAATTATTATTATTACACTGTCCAACGTCTCCCTTCACCCACTTTTGGGTTGTCATCCCCTAGGAAGGTGGTTATATGTAGATCCTTGTAATCGGTTCCTCCTTTCCACCCTACCCTTCCTCCACTTTCTCCGTATCACCACTCACACCACTGGTCCTGAAGGGATCATCCATCCTGGGTTCCCTGTGTTATGAGTTCCTATCTGTACCAGTGTACATCTTCTTGTCTAGCCAGATTTGTAAGGTAGAATTGGGATCATGATAGTGGTGGGGGGAAGAAGCATTTAGGAACTAGGGGAAAGTTGTATGTTTCATCTTTGCTACACTGCACCCTGACTGGCTTATCTCCTCCCCGCGACCCTTCTGTAAGGGGATGTCCAATTACCAGAGATGGGCTTTGGGTCTCCGCTCTGAACACCCCCTCATTCACAATGATATGATTTTTTTTGTTCTTATGATGCCTGATAACTGATCCCTTCGACACCTCATGATCACACAGGCTGGTGTGCGCTTCTTCCATGTGGGATTTGCTGCTTCTGAGATAGATGGCCACTTGTTTACCTTTAAGAATTTAAGACCTCAGACTCTATATCTTTTGATAACTGGGCACCATCAACTTTCTTCACCACATTTCCTTATGCACCCATTTGTCTTCAGTGATCCTAGCATGTAGGTTGGCACACATTGATATGTTGGGTTTTTTTCTTTGAAACCTGTTAACTGATCCCTTCAAAACCTCGTGATTGCACAGGCTAGTGTTCTTCTCCCACATGGTCTTTGTTGCTTTCGAGTTAGATGGCCACTTGTTTACTTTCAAGCCTTTAAGACCATAAATGCTATATCTTTCAATAGCCGGGCACCATCAGCTTTCTTCACTACATTTGCTTATTCACCAGTTTTGTCTTCAGTGATTGTGTTGGGAAGGTGAGCATCATAGAATGCCAGTTTAATAGAACAAAGTATTCTTCCATTGAGGGACTACTTGAATGGAGACCCAATGTCCATCTGCTACCTTAATACTAAACCTATAAATATATGCACATAGATCCATTTTCCCATCCTCATATATAAATATATTTACATATGTACATGCCTTTATTTAGACCTCTATAAATGCCCTTTGCCTCCTAGCTCTTTCCTTTTGTTCTTTTGACTTTTTTCTTGTTCCAGTGTCATGCTCGTTCTTCATTTGCGTTTCAGTAATTCCTCTTGGTTACATTATCCTTGATTGTGCCCCCCGCCTCCCACCCCCAGGGCCCCTACACCCTCCTCACCACCGATTTGGATCACTTGTTGTTCCCTTGTCTCTGAGTTTGTTAACACTCCTACCTTTCCCCCCACCTCCTCCTCTCCCATGTCCCCCAGATCTGTCGGTCCCATTGTTTTTTTCCTCCAGATTGTTTATCCAGCCTATCTTATTTAGACAGACCTGCGGAGATAATAACATGCACAAAAACAAGACAGAGAAAAAGCAAGCAACAAAATAAACAACAACAACAAGCCAATGACAAAAACAAAACACAACTACAAGAAAGAAAAACTTTGACTTAGTTCAGGGACTGTTTGTTGGCCTTTAGGAGTGTTTTCTGGATGAGTCTGATGGGGCACCAAGCCCTGTCCCCGAAGTCTATAGTTGGTATTCCCTGGGGACTTTGTTGCTCTGTTCTCCTTACTGTTCTGTTGAATTCCCTTAGTGTTTTGCCTCAGTGTGTTGGGATCAGATCGGGTGGAATTTCCACACTGTGTCTCCAGTGTTGTCCCCTGTAGGTCTCTGGGTCAGTGAGGAATGTCGTATATCATAGGGGGGCCGGCCATAAGGTCTTCTGTGTGGATTAGCTGCTCTGAGGGGGAATTGGCATCCTTCTTAAGGGGGGCGTTTTGAACCTATTTCTGAGGTGTGGTCTTGCAAGCATGTCCTCAGGGGCAATCATGGACCCAGGAAAAATGGCTGACCCTCTTCTAGGAAATAGCTTCTCTCTCTCTCTCTCTCTCTCTCTCTCTCTCTCTCTCTCTCTCTCTCTCTCTCTCTCTCTCTCTCCCTCTTTCTGTTTCTCCTTCTGTCTCTGTCTCTCTCTTTCTCTCTCCCTCTCTCTCTCCCTCTCTCTATTTCTCCTTCTGTCTCTGTCTCTCTCTTTCTCTCTCCCTCTCTCTTTTTCTCCTTCTGTCTCTGTCTCTCTCTGTCTCCCTGTACTCCACCACCCACCCCCAGCTGCAGTAGTCTACCACCTGTGACCATAACTTCCTGTTTTGGCGCCATTTGCTTGTATACTTAGGCATCTATATCTTATGGATGAGAAGGATTATATTCTGATAAAATCCACATGGTTCCCCATGTTCCTCTTAGTCTCTATGAGGTTTCACCAGTAAACTTGTTTAATAGGAAATCATTTATATTTCCAAATATTATAAATGCCCACTACTTTCCTCACGACAGAATATCTGCCCCTCAGTTATCATTCTAATAGATGGATACACAAGAAGGTGCAGTACTCTGCTGATGAAAACCAGCCTAGGCCAACCCTCAACTCTAGGAGAGAGGTCACAGCCATGGGTTGCCCAGGTCTCTTCATTCACCAAACAGCTATGATTATACTCAACTAACAGTGGAGTTTGCTGGCCAGATTCCCTAGTTTCAATTTTAAAAATGAAAAGAATATGATGAACAAGAGAGATAAACAATGGATATGTGGATGGTTTCCTAGGGAGGATGTCTTTGTGTTTGCAGGTGTCCAGAGCAAAGTGCAGCTGGTAGAACCTGGGAGAGACTTGAGGCAGATAAGGGCCTCGCTCAGACTCTGTTGACCTGCCTCTGAAATCAACACCAACAATTCCAACATGAATTGCATCATCCAGTGCCAGGGAAGGGCTTGCATTGCTTCTCAGTTTCTGGTACTAATGCTGGTACTAAATCCTACATACACTCGATGCATGGCTGAACTTCAGTCCCCAGAGACAATGACAATTACATTCCCCATATTCAAATGGTCAGGCTCATAGTTAAGCATACACCCTTGGATCAGAGTAACAAAGATGCAGTAAAGGGCATCATAAAGCATCTGTATGCAAACCTCCCTACAGGGAGAGACTGGACTTCAGTGAGTGCTCAGGACCCTCAGCCCCAGGGCTCAGTTCCAGCAGACAGAGCAGAGAGGAGTTAAAAGCTGGCTTCCTGCAGTGTCTGGGGCTTCCTCTCTATCTTACCATTTCCCTTGAGGACTTCTCTGGAAGTGTGGGCTTGTATCAAACATTGAATTTGAAATATGTCATTGTAACATGAGGAAATGTCCTTTACTTTCCAAAGAGAAGAAGGCCAAACATGAAGGCACATCATGCAGCGGGAACAAGGCAAAGCTGAAGAACCTGTCAGCCCTATTACAAACCTGTCCCAAGTAACTGGTATACTGGTATTGGGAGGAGAGGATACAGGACGGTTAAGATTTCTCTAAAATTTACTCAGTCTAGGGTAGACCAGCAGAAGCATATTGTTATCCTCAAGCCACAATTGGTCATCACAGCTGTCATGTGCGTCTAAAAACTAACCTGCCTAACATCCTCAGCCACTGACTGAGAGTCAGGACAGAATAGGGGATGGGCTTCAGAGGACACATTTGGGGCTCCTGGAGTAGTGTGCTCCTGTGTTTGAAGCAAGGATAGATGCTTTTTCTTGAGTAAAACTCTTCTGTACAGTTTCCCTTGTGGTGTTGATGGTATAGCCCACCAAAGTATTTATAATAGGTCAGGTTTTATATAGTATATTCATTTAAATAACTTTATCTCCTAACTTTAATTTAAATAGAAATGAAAATCAATAAAATTCAATGCAACTTTAACTTTATTGATTTTCAGGAGACACCCAGGCACCATGTTGTGAGGAAGTTCCATCCAAAGGAGAGCTCCAGGTTCTAGAACAAGGTCCTGGCCCTCAGTCCTGTATGCATTCCTAGTTTAAGCCAGGGAAGCTAGTCAGATTTAAGACAAAGCCATCTTGGAAGAAGAGACTTCATCCATCTGGTGAGATTTTCAGTCGGGCGCTAGATAAGATCTGGAATGGGACCTTCTTCTCCATGCCATCTTTTAGTCATAGAGTCAGAAATTTAAAAAGAAAGCAAACAATAATAAACTAGATATAATTTTAACCAACAATGTTTTATTCTTTTTTACCAATAGCACAACTTGAGCAAGTTGGATTGGATTTTCCCTGGAGTCATATTTTCTATCATTTCCACATTTAGAATATAGGGGTACTTAGTTCACCTTGATTAAATGACTGACAAATCTCATCCATGGTTGGGACACTGGAAAACAATTCCAGTTCAACTGACTTTAGAGTTCAAAATGTTAGTCCTTCACAGTTCAGCGAGGGACACTGGAAAACAATTCCAGTTCAACTGACTTTAGAGTTCAAAATGTTAGTCCTTCACAGTTCAGCGAGTACTCATGAGTTCATTCAGGATAGGTTTAGTAGACCTGATAGGGACGTTACATACAGAGGGATAATGCCATCAAATGGCACAGAATAAGTCCCAGACCAACCACCGTCATGAAATGACCATGGCAGTCACATTCAGACAGGATGGTGACTTGGACTCATGTGCAGCTACATCACAGTGTGGAACTTACACTGCTCAGCTAACAAGTAGCAACAGAGGCTGTGAGTGTGGAGTTGGCTGAAATGACCATGATTAAGTGATACCATATCAGTCTGCATTGGAGAACAAAACTAACTCAATGATCTCTAAGTGACCAATGTGAGTGTCCTGTGATTTTATCCTTAGATTTTGGTGAAACCTATGATTCTTTGTTGGAAAGCAGTGACTGAGTCCCCTCTGCAAATTCTGGGTCGCAACTTTATTCTTGAATTTTCATGCTGCTTAAATATATATATCTATGTATAAGTTAAAATATTATAACCAATCAGAAAAAATGAGTGTGGTCAACCCTAATCTAGGGGGAAATAATTTTTTTTTTGAGGGAGAGAAATGAGGAAGGACTCTAAATGGGAATCGAGTGTTTTAACTGTGTGTTTACAAAGAGTTCTACTGCTTCCCGGGTCAATTTTATAACAGGTTATAAAATGAGTGAATCTTAGAATCTAGAGAATCAATTCGAGGTTTAGATCCCGGAGCAGTTATCAGAAGTCTGGACCCAGGGTACAAGTGAAGAGGCTGAATTGGGTTGGCAATGCTCACATTTTAGATGGACCAGAGTCCCCTGAGAAAGGGACATTGAAAACAGTGTCTGTGGGGTCCACTAACTTTTGAGGACTGGTTGCCTAGATGGATCTTATTTTAACCCAGAGTTAAAATAAAACCCAGACTTTTTAGTCACAGAGTTGAAACTTTTCTTTCATAGAGCCCCAATTCTCAAGATGGAAACCTCCTCACTGACTCTATGGACCCTTGAATCTCTTTATTTAAATCAAGATTGACCTCAGCTATCAGGAGCTTGGATGTGGTGCCTGTGTTATTTGTACGAGTGCTAGAGTTGGTGATGACAGTGGCCCAAAGCAAACCCCCGAAGACGTTGGGGAGGTTGATAAGAAACTGCCAGGGTGTAAAGAAGAAAAGGCATTTGCACAGTGTGGGGTGATGAAGATACTCTGATGTCCACCTGTTGCTTTCAACACACTATATCTTGTCTACTCTCTGGGGCACAGGACCTATAGGAGCCCAAGGCAGGGCAGGGGCTATGAGGGGCTGGAAGGAGAAACAGTGAGCTCAGAAATCCTGGGCTTTCCTTTGACTTTTCCCATACACCTCTTAGGCCAAATGATCCCTAACTATAGACTAACATGCATAAGATTCAAACAGAGTTACCTTCAATTGGGTCTGAGGAAAATGGGAGTCTGTTCACCATCATTCTCTTTTTATAAGGACAGGGCTCCCTGATATGCAAATCAATCACCAGGCACTAGGTTAAAATACCACCCTTGAGCACTGAAGATTATCAGTTCTCTTCTGATAGGGCTGTGGGTCTCTTGGGAAAGCACAGCTGCGGTCTAAAGATGCTATTGCTATGGATTCTCCTGTGCCTGGTGACAGTTCCCCAAGGTGAGGGTCTGAGACATCAATGGGAAATCTATGGGGATGATTGTAACTGCAAATGACTAAAAGAGAGCAATTATTTTCATTTACAGGCGTCCTGTTCCAGGTGCAGCTTGAGGAGTCGGGTCCAGGACTGGTGAAACCCTCCCAGAAGCTGTGCCTCACCTGCACTGTCTCTGGTTTCTCCATCACTAGCAGTGGTTACTACTGGAGCTGGATCCGTCAGACCTCGGGGAAGGGGCTGCAGTGGATGGGAGGGATATATTACAGTGGTGGTACATATTATAACCCGTCCTTCCAAAGCCGACTCTCCATCACCAGAGACACATCGAAGAATCAGTTTCCCTGCAGCTAAGCTCCGTGACTGCTGAGGACACGGCCATGTATTACTGTGCAAGGAGCACAGGGAGGGGAAGTCAGTGTGAGCCCAGACATAAACCTCCCCTGCAGGGAACACATTGGGCAGTAGGGGGCGCGCAGGACCCACTGAGCACAGACACACAGCCCTAGACAGGCAGAGATGCATGACAGGGAGGATTTCCTGTTGAAATTAAGGCTTCCTTTCCTGTCTGTCGCCCCAGGGACAGTTTTTCTTCTTTTCCTTTTCTTCTTCTTCTTCCTCTAAATTTTCTCCTCGCTGCAGACTTTAAAGGAGGGACTATCATTCTCTGTTTGCAGAACAATATTAAAGAGATTCTTACCCTTTATGATCATCCTATCTGACCTGTTTCCTTCTTGAGAGACACATTATCATGGCATTCTCATCCTGTTACTCAAAATCTGTTGACAACGAAATACAGGCATGTACAGATTCATGTGTGCAATGCATGGTTTAACAGTCCTGAGCTCATTGCTCTATTACAGCCCAGGGTCAGGTGTCTCACAAGGTGTCTCTCTGCATCGCTCCCTCTGCACTGTGGGTCGTGATTGACTATTCTTCTCTGAGAAAATAATTTCGGTGACTCTGGGGCCTAAACTTGTGATATGTCCTTAGTGATGCTTGCTGCCCATTGGCTCCCTTGATGCAGAAACAAGGGTTCCAGGCATAGGAGGGTCCCTGACACTAGGAACAGGTGAATTGAATGACCTGCCTGGTCAGTGGAGTCATTAGTCAGGTCATTCACTGGAGTCACAATGAAGGGAACTCACATGAAGGACAGCTTTGATTCCAAAAAACAGCAATTGTGTCCCAAGTGGACAAAATAACAGACTAATAGCTCAGAATGCTCTTTAGAATTGAGAACAGGGAAGATTTCACACACATTTTGCACATGTGTGCAGGAAGACCACTCTGTTTAGAGTGTCAGCAAGATAGAGAAATACCCTGAATCAGATGCGCACACAGAGTGGCTGCAAAAAGGGTCTCAAAGTTAGGATCAAGAGGGGATGGTTCAAACTTACAAGTTTATGTATTTGTTCTATAGTACACAGAGCCATTCTGAGCAAAACTGACTCAAAAGCACTTAACAACATGTCTGATGAAGTGAGGTGCAGATAATTGAGTTTAATTTTGGTCAGCCAGGTGTAATTACGAAAGAAATATATATTATGCTATTTTTAAAAATTCAGAAACGGTTAAAATTTTAACATTTAAAATTCAATAAATATATAATTCCTAATTAATTTACAATTATATGGTTATTTAAAATCGGGAGAAAATGTAATAAATAAGTAATAAATGATATATACAAATAAAGATCATGTACATATCCACTTTCCCTGGTAGTGTAGTGTATTTTACATTTGGAATGCTAATGGCTAGGTTGGCAGTTCAAAACCACTAGCCAGTCCAAGGAAGAAAGTTGAGGCTCTAAAAAGATTTACAAGAACTGTAAATTATACAATCCAAATCCATGGAGAGGGAAGTATCAGAGCTTCAATTGTGAGATTCTGGTGTGCAGAAGGCTGCAGATGACAGTGGGAGCTCAAAACTCCCTTACAGGAGCCTCACAGGGAATAAGCCTCCTGTGATTTCCCTCTAACCATAATTGAGGAATGGAAATAATCTGGTGAACAGAGTATTGGAGAGACATCTATAGAAGAATAAAACGATAAATTTGACTTTAATGGTTAACACTTATCATTTGATCTCCTTTTTGATACACTTTGTGCTTGTCTGGTTTTTAATATTTTCTGTGTTGTGGTTTTTTTTTTCTATAGGGGTTTCTGTTTCATTTTGTCATTGTTGGTAGCATTTTTTGACTCCTTGTTATGTCTCTTTCTGTTTTTCAATTTGTGAAACCCAGAATGGGTGAATCTCCAGAGGCAATAACTAGAATAAGGGTTCCTAGGGGCTATGGCAAGGTAGTGGGGAGTAAAGGGAAGTTGATATAAAGGAGTTCAAGAAAGAAGGCAGTGTTTTGAAGATGATTGTGGTAGCAATTGTACAAACTGTTTGATATGAATGAACTATAGAATTGTATGATGAATGGGCTAGGTCCTAATAAAATGTTGGGAAAATGTTAAAGGATCTTCGTTCTTGACCAAATGTTTTAAAATATTTTTTATTTTGAATATTTTTAAAAATAAATTTTATGAAATAATGTTGCACATGAAAAAGAGATCTAATATTAAATAATATTATCTAACATATATTTCGTAATAAAATTTGCCAATTTTTTTATTTACAAAGATTTACAGTGTCTCAAACTCTTAGGAGCAGTTATACTTTGTTATAGAGGGTTACTATGACTCAGAATTCATTTGGCTTTTGTGGATTATGACTATCAAATTTCTTAATATATCTTATTTTGGTTGTTACCTCCATTTGTTTGTTTTCTGCATAGTCTGTGTTTTGCTTTATCATTTTTAATATTATTATCAGGAACTGCTCTATTTTTTCTATTAACCTGGTCTCCATAGAATTTCCTATTTGGTGTTTTTGTTTGAACAATGCCATATATTCTGTGGGACCAGGGCAGGGATGGTCGTTTGCACACATTCCTTCTTTGCACTGCAATTGAGGAACACTGTACTCTCCTCACCAGCCAAGATAAGGAAACAGGGCTGTTCTATGAGCTGAAATCTCCTGGAAGGAAGTGAGTAGGTTTTGTGGTTGTTTTGTATATTCCATGTAATGTGCATGACAATCCGTTTGGGGAATGTTAGCATGTGTTCAGCAGAGGCAGAGAGTGTGTTGTAGGTCACCAGCTGCTAACGGATGGTTTTGTGTCCAGAAGCCCTGGGAAAAATAGCCAACCTGCAAGGTCCTCACGTTCAAGAAGCCAGGCTCCCACATCTGGGCCTAAAAACATGTGGGTCTATTATGAACTCCGATAAAAACAGTGCAGAACTTAGACTGCCTGCTTCCTCAGTTTCCAATTCTACTTCCCATCCCTTCTCCTTTGGTGAATCTGTTCACTTTTTCATATGCTAAAATTATACAATAATGCATGGCTAGTGCTCTTGTTTTAAGAGTGATTTTAGTGCACTGAAACAAATAATATATTGAATATAGACTTTACTTATTCCATTGATAATACTTTTCATATTTCAAGGTTCTGACTTATATCAAAAGCCCCTTTCCTTTTCAATATTTTAAAGTGCATTTTGAAATGTTGTTGTACCCACATGATTCCCATCAGTTTCTGACTATGTGTGAACAAATATATCTGTCATTTATTTTAAATTTGTTTTTCTCATGGTACATATATATTCAAAAATATTTTCAGTGGCATGATATTTATCATTGTTTCAACGATTAACAACATCTGTTAATTTCCTGTCACACTTAACAGAAATTGATGAAAGAACTCCGACTTAACCCTTCCACACTTTACCATGGAATAAATTACTCTATCGATTTCTTGTTTCAATTTTTTTGAATAGAATTCTGATTTAAGTACTTTTCCCCTTCCTCTGGAAAGAAAGCAGTCTAAACTCTGTTCAATGCCCCATTGTCTTTCAGCCAGATTTTTGAAAATCAGTATTTTATTGTGGCATATCTCTCAATCTCAGTATGTATATATATATCTATAGATCACACTTCCTGACACTGGAACCAATTCACAGTGTTTGAAACTTGTAGCACTCTCTACATCCAAAGCTGTTCACAGTGAGGGAGAGTCAGTGAGTCCAAATGTAAAACTAACCCCAGGGAGAAAGCTGACCTGCAGGGATGCTAAGGACCCATTAGCGCTGGACCAAGAGAAGAAAGAAGTGAGGACAGGAGCCTGGATAAGGACTGCAGTGCCTAGTCAGCTAGAACGGCTGCACTGACCACTATGGTAGCTCTACTGCCCATGGCAGAAAACCTGCTGAGACAACTCCAGGTAACACTCCTGACCAATAGTCTGAATACTTAGGGCTAGAGAAAATGTTGATGTGCGACCCACAGAAGTTGGAAGACAGTGTAAGCCCAGGAAACACCTCTCCTGTATGTGATGTGATGCTGTCAGCCGGGGGCTCTCAGAATACATTGACCCAACACCCACCCCGGGTACTAATTCATGGGAGGAAAACTGAGTTTCTTCTTATTTCTGTGGTTTCTTTTAACCTCACAAATAGCCCTGTTGTTAGGAAACCTTTTCGTTACAACTCTAAAAGTAGAAGATAACATTGAAGTATTTTTTACCTCTTTCCAAATATTGTAAAATGTATTGGGGGGAGAAGAATTTGGGATGATATACAGTTTTTTCCCTGTGTGTTCAGATGTACGAAAGGATTCAGGTTGACCTGGTCTTGATTCCAAAGCATGGTGAGGATAAAGATTGTCTTGAATTTCAATAGATCATTTGGGTGCTTTTGATGGGAATGCACATAAAGTTACATTGAACACGAAATCTGCACAGATATGCATATGATTGGTACAGAGAAGACCTCAGAAAGAAGACTGTTCTCACAAGGACTTCACCGGCATCGCTTTAATAATCTGAGTCCCAGAGCTACAGGCTCCATTCAGCCCTTTCCACCTTTGCATACAAGTTCACCTTCCACATGCAAATACCAGTCCCATGAAATCACAGCATACATGTACTTAAATTCGTATACCTTCTCACACTTGGGAGCATTTTCTAGGTGTCACAAATTGTATCCACATGAACATGAATTGTGTGTGGGTTTTCCTCTTTCTGGTGTCAACTCTGAGAGGTGAGTGCTTCAGAGATTCCTACATGAAGTCTGGGGATGCAGCACCTGAGCACATGACTCACTGTGTTTCTCTTTATCCCCAGGTGTCCTGGCCCAGCTGCAGCTACAGGATTCAGGCCCTGGACTGGTAAAGCCCTCGCAGACCTTGTCTCTTATCTGTGCGGTCTCTGGATTCTCTTTAACCAGTCATGGTGTGGACTGGATCCGCCAGACTCTAGGAAAGAGACTGGAATGGGTTGGGGCAATGTGGAGTGGTGGGGGCAAAGACTATAATCCAGCTCTGCAGTCCCGAGTCAGCATCACCAGGGACACCTCCAAGAGCCAAGTTTATTTAAAACTGAGTTTTGTGAATCCTGAGGACACAGCCATGTATTACTGTGCTAGAGACACAGTGATGGGAAGTCAGTGTGAGCCCAGACACAAACCTTAGTACATCAGGTCATGCTTTCAGCAGATGTGACAGAGACAAATCAGTGATGTTTTCCTCTCAGAAGCTGTGGTTTCCCCACCTTGTCAGCACCTCTCTAAGGACCACCAGGCACAGACTCTAGAGAATCTTCATTTATCTCAACTTGCCTTTTTTTCAGTGAAATAGCCTTTGACTGTTTCACCTTTTATGCAAAGGCAGACTTCAAAGTAATAGGTATCGATGAGATCTCAGTTTACAATTCAGAGTATTAGTCAGTGCTGTGTGTTGTCAAAGTTAGAAATATTAAAAAAAAAACTCACTGCCATGTAGTTGATGACAATTTATAGTGACGCTCCTGTGGGTTTCTGAGATTCTAACTGCTTATGGGAGTAGAAAGCCCTGTCTTTCTTCTTTGGAGTGGGCACTGGCATGCAGATCACAGCACAATACACGACCACTATGCCACCAGCCTTTATAAAAATATTAATGCAGGAAAAATTCTCATGTGAGCTCCAAATTGTCTCCAAGCCATCAGGTGAATGTTCAATGTTTTCATTCCAGTGAATGCTCTTAAGTGTACATTATGTAATGATTTGAACTTATAATGATCTGGACCATATTGAATACATTGATATTGTTAGGCACCCTTGAGCTGGCTTCAACTCACAGAGACCCGTGTTCAACAGGATGAAATACTGCCCGGAAGTGCACTCAGAATCGTTCCTCTGTTTGACTCATCGTTGCAGCCTTTGTGACAATCCGCCTCCTTGAAAGTCTCTCTCCTTTTCATTAACAGTCTACTTTACCAAGCACAAGACCATTCTCCGGGTTCTGGTTCCTCCGAACAACATGCCCAAATAAGGGAGATAAAGTGTTACTTGAATGCTTCCAAGAAGCATCCAAGATGTGCTTATTCCAAGACAGACCTGCTTGTCCTTCAGGCAGCCCATGATACATTTAATATTATTCTCTAGCACCATAACCCAAGTGCATCAAATCTTCTTTGATCTTTCTTATAGGGTAATTGGTCTTTATTAGAATCACTCTTGGTGATCACAACTGCGGCTGCTGTTTCAGGCACTACAGATAATGTTCCGGGTTGTTACTAAAATCACGCAATGTACAGGACAGCATCCTACAATAAATACTCCAGGATCAAAAAGCAGCAGTAGTGCCGACGTTGAAGAAATCTATATAATCTTAACTCTGGTCAACATGAGAAAATTGTTGATCTTCAGAAAGTAAAGGTCGATACATGTAAATTATACTTAGGTGAACCTGGACCACAGCACTATGTAGCACAATGATTAAATGCTCAAGTTTTAGCCAAAAGATTAGCAGTTTAAAACCACTCAGTGAGTCTGTTGGCTAAAGACATTCTAACAGAAAAAGAAAATCCTATTTGGACAGTTCTTTTCTTTAATTCAGTGTCTAACAACCATCCTGCACCCAAACAGCCTTGGATGCTTAAAGTTATTCCATTACGTAGACAAGACATTTACTGCGAGTAATTAGCCGAGACACAGTGAATGGCAACCAAAGAATTATTATAAAGACAGTATATTGATACATATTTCCCTTTGCTAGGTATGTTTTCCAACATAAAATATATACCTTTTCCCTCAGCACTGACATTCAACATGGGAAGAATGGTGTGTTTTTCAGTTTTTTTTTGAAGATTTAAGTCCCACAGAGTCAGTTCCAGTTCTCAGTGATGCAATGTACAACAGAATGAAATAATGCCTTGTTCGGCACCATAATCACAATGAATATTTTGAGCCCATTGTTACAGCCAATGTGTCAATCCATCTCATGATGTGCCTTACTCTTCATTGATCTCCTGCTTTATCATGGTTGATGTCTTTCTCAAGGGACTGGTATCAATAGTCTCACCATCCCTGATTCTAAGCAACTCACTGGCTGTTCTCCCTTCAAAACAGATCTGCTTGTTTTATTGCCAGCCCGCCCCACAGTACTTTCCTCGTGTTTTTTTCAACACCATAAGTAAAAGGTCATCATTTTTTCCTATGGCCTTGCTTATTCATAGTCCAGGGTTCATATGCATATAACAATATGGCATATATTATGATTTGGATTCTAAAAGTGACATTTAAGAAACCCTGTAATATGTGCTTCTTGGTGTAGAGATATCAAGGGCTTTGCTGGTGCTGTGTGATAAGATTTGGTTGCTCACTAAAAGGCCAGGGATTCAAACCAGCCAGCGGTTCCCCCTGAGTGAGATGACTTCTATTCCTGTATATACTTACAGTCAGAGAAAGCCTAACGAGCAGTTCCAATCAGTCTTCTAAGGTTCCTATTCAGAATAGATGCAATCACAGAGGGTTTGGTTTTGGAAGAAGAGATAGCTCATTTCATAGCTTAGTTGCTTGGTTTACCAAGTTTCCCTCACCCAGACACATCCAAGAACCAGTTCTCCCTGCAGATGAGCTCTGTGACCCCTGATGACCACTGTGCAAGGAGCCAAGGAGAGAGAAAGTCAATGTGAGCCCCCGCACAAACCACCCTGCAGGACAGCTGGGGTGTGGCGGGGGGGGGGTGTTGGAGGGGCGACTGATGTAAAGATCAGCAGGGGGAGTTCAGGCCCAAATTAACAGGTGCAGGAACCAGAAGCAGATGTTTGTGTGAGCACAGAAGAGATTTTCTGTTGTATCTTGGATTGGCTTTGTTACCACCGCTTAGCAACTGATTGAGAGGAAACTCCAGTAGAAACTCTTCTATTTTGTCTTAACTTAGAAGAGGAAAAACTATTGTGAAAGCAAATATACAGAAAAACAGAAATATACTTAACTAAAATAAGTGATAGAAAATGGGTAAGACTGCTGTTGAGTCAATGAAGACTCATAGAAATCAAACAGGAGAAAACATAACGTCCCTTTGGATTTCGGAGACTAAAACTTTCAATGATCAGAAAGCTTCATCTTTCTCCTGAGGAGTATATGGTGATCATGAACAGCAGAATTTGCAATTAATAGTCTACTGTGTGATCCACAAGACCACAGGATCTCTGAGGTATGACGGGTGGGTAGTTCTGACCTTGCTTATCCCGGTCTGTTTCATTTTTTTTTAACTTGATGAGTATTTTCTATTAAAATTTGGTCAGCAATTTCCATGCCCTTAAAGACAGATGCTGGGATCTTGTTCAGAATTGTAGTATAATTATAGATTGCTTAGAGTGTGTTATTTTCACAAAGGCAAGCCTTCCTCTTCCCTAACATGGTCCATTATTCTAATTATTTGAGTGTCTTTTGGTACCTGGGAGTAGTGTTTTTCTTATACTTTTCTTTCTGTAAGACTTTTGTTTCTCTGCTTAGGTTTATTTCAATTTATTTTATCTTTTAGATGGTTATTGTAAATTGTATTATTTTTTATTTCCTTTTCAGAACTTTCTCTATTGGTATGTGGAAATCAAAATGATTTTCTATGTTGACCTTATAACCTGTGAAATGTTTTAATCTTTAAACTAGTTTCAATAAATTTCTTCTATGGCTTTGGTTTTTCTATGTTTAGAGTGATGTCATCAGCAGCTATAGAGCGTTTTACTTCTCTGGTGCCATTTTGGATGCATTTGTTTTACATGTGTTGATTGATAGCTATAGTTAAGAGTTTCTGTTAGTTAGGGTTGACTAGAGAAATGTGTTTAAGAAAGAGCTTTATATAAAAGAGCAATTGTAAAAATAAAAAGCTGAGAAAACATCCCAGCCCAGTCCAGATCAAGTCCCTAGGCCCGATATCAGCCCATATATCTGATACCAATCTACAAATTCCTCTTCATACTTATGTAACACATGTGATAACACTGAATGCAGAAAGATCACATGCCAGTGGCTGGACAATCTTGTGGATCCAGTGGCGGTGGAAGCATCTCAGTGCTGGCAGAGGGTTTCCAAGTGGTTCTCCAACTGCAGGACTCTAGTGCAGCTCCATGTTTCTTATCAGCAGGAATGTCTCAGAGTGAGTGAGTACGTATCCTGCCTCCAGCAAGCTATTTCTCTCCATAGTGCCCTCAAATGAGGTTATCAATCTATGATCTGATTGACAGGCTAAACTCCACCCCTTCACTTTTAATAGTCTCAAGTTGACACCAGATTATGTAACTACCACGGAGTTTCAGCACAATTTGAAATAAGATTGGTATTTATTGGTATCCTTATCTGGTTTCAATTTGAAAGGGGAATAATTTCACTCATTCTCCATTGAGTACGATATTTGTCACTGGCATTGCACTTTGCTGTTTTAAATCATATTAACTCAGTTTGGACTCACAGCAACAATCGAGAAAACAGGTCATGCTTCATTTTCACAGATGTCATGTATGAGGCCTTCGTTGCAGTTACTGTGCCAATCTATCTTGTTAAAGGTCATCTTTTAAAAATAACCTTATGCTTTATCAACCATTATATTATTTTCCAAGTTCTGATTTTAATGGTATATGTCCAAATCACTTGAGATGAAGGAATCAACTCCTCACTTCTTTCGAGTAAGCATTATAAGAGTACGTCTTCCAATATACAATTTTTTTCCCTTCTGGCTGTCCATTCTACCATCAAATTATTCACAAGTACCATAATTCAAATATACCATTTAATCTTTGATCTTTCTCAATCATTTTCTGACTTGCACGTGTATATGAGACAATTGGAAACTGCATAGTTTGGGCCAGGTACATCTCAGTCCTCAAAGAGTCATCCTTGCTCTGCAACCTTTCAGGAGGTCTGTGCAGCAGCTTTGCTCAATGAACAGCATCATTTGATTGACTGTGGCTTCCATGAGTATTGATTGTAGATCCAAGCGAGGTGAACTCCTTCACAACTTCAATATGATCTCCATTTATCTTGCTATTTTCCATTGGTCCCATAGTGGGGAGTTTAATTTCTTTACAATGAATTTTAGACTAAAGTGAAAGCAGCAGTCCCTGATCTTTATCAGTAAGGTTTACAAGTCATACTATCTTACAACATGTAGTATTATGTCACTTGCGTGACAGATTAACATGGCTTCCTACAATTGAACATGGAGTAAACACCCCAGTCCAATCCAGATCAAGTCCATAAGTCTGATATTAGCCCATATGTCCATTATCAATATAAAGTTTTTTCAGACTCATTAAACACATGCATTGAAGCCAAATGCAGGACGGCCACAAGCCAGTGGGTAGAAAGTCTTTGGGACCAGTGGCTTGGTAAGCATCTAGGTGCTGACAGGAGTCTCTCTGTAGCCTCTCCAGATTCCAAGGTCTGATTGCGTCCATGTGGCTTGTCTTCTGCAATGTCTCCCAGGGAGTGGCAGAGAGAGTGTCTTCCATCTCAAGGAGGAAGTACCAGATTTCCCAGAATTCTCAGGGGAAGGCCATGCCCATAGACGTCTCATTGGTTATCTCCAGATTGACAGCCTAGACTCAAACCCTATATTCTTAATCCTTAAATTGACACGAGATCAGGTGACTACCACAACACTCAAGCTCCAAATAGACAGTCTGAAACCCGAGGACATGGCCACGTATTACTGTGCAAGAGACACTCTGAGGGGAAGTCAGTGAGAGCCCAGACACAAACCTCCCCTGGCAGGAGGAGACTGGTCTCCAGGGGGCGCTCAGAACCCACAGAGCACAGGACTCAAATCCAGAAGCAGATGCAGCAGGAGCTTCAGGGTTGGTTTCCTGTGGTTATATATGGATTCTTCTAAATCTTTCTCTAATTTAAAAATATTACTTCTGTGTCTACTCCTGATATCTGTAAATTCAAAAGCTATATTGTATCAGAATCATATATTCTGTCCTACTATGGAGAAGAAATGACTCTGCCAGGGGTCCCTGCATCAGAGTTCTCATGACGCTGATAAAATGCTGGCCAATCAGACTCCAGGAAAAATGGTGCCTGGGTAAAGGTATCTCTTAAGTGCTTGAGTATTGTCTGAAAATCTAACAGTATGTTTTTCCCTCACATTTTTTGAGGTAACTGGCAATCATCTAGCTAATGATTTAGTTAAAAGCTAGGCAGGCAGTTTATTTTACATTGAATTATTTCTTCAAATGACACAATTTTTGTTCTTTTTGCTGATTTTTGCGTTTGCTTTTTTCCCCTAAACTTGGTGGTCTATTACTTGCACGCATGTGTGTGTATGTGTGTGTCTCTGTGTGTGTGTGTGTTCTGGAATCCCATCTAAAAATACATAAACTCACCAATTGTATTTTATTATCTGTGAGCTAATATCTTGTATCTGTATCGGTCTGTCCTACAGAACCTGTAGCCCATGGTGGTTCAGAAACACACTAACTTATTTGTGAAAATTCAGGATACAGAGAGATCTCTAGGGTCAAATGGGATTATTCAGTTCTTAATGTCAGATGTTGTATCTTCACTTTCACAGTCCCACAGAATATCAGCACACTGTTTTGGTTTCACACAGAGGATCCACATTTGTCCTGTTAAAACCCCAATTCTGGTGAGTTTGTTACTAATTTGTTGTATGATATCAGTAAATTTCCCACTATCTAGTGATACACAACCTTAGGTGAGGAATTTCAGATATTTCAGTAAAGATTCGGTATAAAATGTGAGCTCAGGTGTAAATAACATAATTGATGACTTTGTGGATAAGAAATGTCTTCCTGGGTCATAAATAAATTGATTTAGTGTTACATGTACTCTTTCCCCACTGGGATGACTCTTGAGTAGACATAGGAGTGTAGTTGTTGAAGAAAAGCTCTTCCTTTTTAGTGACTCACAAAAGCCACTCCTATTTATAGTAATCATTGAATTGGGGCCAATTTTGGCTGTATTTACTGAGATAACTAGAGTCATCCGATCTTCAAACTTGTGAATATCTAATAATGTTACTATAATCTAATACAGAAGAGAAAGTGTGTATCTTACAAGTTAAATGTCCTTGGATTTCATGCGAGTTTCTTATAAATATCAAAGTCCTTGAGACTAGAGGGCCACTGCTTTAATTCCTGAAGTCGTCAATGCTAAGCCATGTGTCCCTCCTCAACCATCTTCCTCATCACTTTCTGTAGCCTGGAAGAACAGGACTTTGGTCTGGGTGAATGGACAAATCATGGACAGGACTATTTTCTCAGTGGAAACAGTCAACATTCTCATTCCAGATGAGCCCCTAACTGCATTACAAAGGTACCTCTCACAGCCAATCTCCACCTAGTCCACCAGATAGAGTCTCATGACATATTTATTTAAATTTAGGTCTTACTCTCTTTGGATAAAGCTCCTGGGAATCATGAAACTCATTCCTGAGAATATGTCGCTTTCTTCCTCTCCTTGGAGGTAGATTTCAGGTGAGTAGCTCAGGGATTGAAACCTGAAGTTTTGGGGATGCTTTATCTGAGCACATGCCCCACTGTCTCCAGGTACAGCTGCAGGGGTTGGACCAGGACTTGTAAAACTCATAGATATTGTGCTCACTTGTTCTGTCTTTAGATTATCTATAACCAGCTGTGGGTCAGTATGCTATGGAGTGATGAGAGTGCACACTATATTCCCACTCTGATGTCCTGAGTGCACATCCCCAGTGACCTCTTTCATTGTCACATTCATTGAACACTGAGCTCCATTGCTGCGCAGGTTATTGCTGTGCATTCCTGTGAAAGGATGCTGGGAGACGGCAGTGTTATTCCAGAACTCCAGGTGAAGAAAGGGATCTGAGCTGCACTCTGCTCCATTACGCTCCTGTCTGTGTATTCTTTGTTTTCCTTAAACATATTTTACATTACTGTTTAGAAGTTCTCCTTATTTTGTAATATAATTGTCTCCAAAAATTAATTCTTGCTTCATGATTTTCTTTTATTAGAGCATCTTCTTTGTGACCTTATTTATCATACTATTTATAACACATTTAATGACATTTCCTTAAATTGAGATTTAAGAAAATTATAACATATTTAGATTTTTAACATAATCACCAGATTTAGAGATTCATATTTAATTTTTTAATACCGATCTCTGTCCCAAGTGTGAATAACATGTTGACGTTGTATCAATTATGACCCTTTTCTTATTCTTTTGTATTTTCCATTACTTTTTATGGATAGATGGGAACGTTCAGAGACAGTACATATCAGAATATTGTGTTATGTATGATGTTTTCCCTTGCAAACTGATTATAACCTAACTCCTGCTACACTTTTATTGTCAAGATTTGTGAAAATATAGGCAATGCTCCATTTATAATTAACTACATGCAATGTCCATCAGAGTTAAAATTAGTTTTCACTAAAAATATCAAAGGTATCAGATTCCTCTATAAAACTTCATTTTTTTAAAATCTTTTTATTGGGGCTCATAAGGCTCTTATCACAATCTGTACAAACATCAATTGAGCAAAGAACCCTTAAACATTCGTTGCACTCGTCACTCTCATAATTCACCTTCCACTTGGGTTCCTGGAATCAGCTCGGTTTCCCTTTTTTTCCCCCCATCTCCCTCCCTCCCCGATCCCACCCCTGGTCCCTTGATAGTTTATAAATAATTATTATATCTTATCTTACACTCCCGGCGTCTCCCCTCACCCGCCTCCCCATTGCCCATCTCTGAGAGAGGAGGTTACACATAGATCTCAGAGATCGGTTCTCCCTTTCTACATGCCCTTCCCTCCTGGTGTCGCCACTCCCACCGCTGGGGTTCGTCTGTCCTAGATTCCCTGTGCCTCCAGATCCCCACTGCACCGCTGTACATCCTCTGGTATAACCAGGTCCGCAAGGCAAGGTGGAATTGGGGTCATGATGATTGGGAGGGGAGGAAGCGTTCAGGAACTAGAGGAAGGTTTTGAGTTTCATTATTGCTACACTGAACCCTGAGTGGCCCATCTCCTCCTCACTACCCCTCTGGAAGGGGTGTCCAGCTGTGTACAGGTGGGCATTGGGTCCCCATCATGCACTCCCCCTCTTTCACGGTGATGTAATTCTCACCACCACCCCACCTTTGTTGTTGGAGACCTGGTCTCCTCTGTCCTTCATGGTCACCTATGTTGGTGTGCTGCTTCTGTGTGGGCTCGGTTGCTTCTGGGCTAGATGGCTGCTTGTTTGCTTTCAAGTCTTTAAGTCCCCAGACGCTATATCTCTCAGTAGCCGGGCACCATCAGCCTTCTTCACCACACTTGCTTATGCACACTTTCGTCTTCAGCGATTATGTGAGGAAGGTGATCATACAATGATTGTTTTTGTTTCTTTGTATCTGCTACATGGTCCATTCAACACCTTGTATTCACTTAGACCGTGTGCTTCTTCTCTGTGGGCTTTGTTGCTTCTGAGCTAGATGGCCGCTTATTTGCCTTCAAGCCTTTAAGACCCCAGACGCTATATATTTTTTTGATAGCCGGGCACCATCAGCTTTCTTCACCACATTTGCTTACACACACGTCTGTCTTCAGTGATCATGTCGGGAAGATGGGTATCCTGCAATGGCTGTTTAGCAGGGCGAGGTGCTATTGTATTGGGGGATTATGCATGAGGAGGACCAATGTCCATCTGCTACCCTACTACTGAACCTATAAATATATGCATATAAATCAATTGCCCCCATATTCATAAATATATTTACATATGTACATGTCTGTATTTAGGCTTCTCTGTATGCACTTTGCTTCCTACTCCTTTCCTCTATTTCCTTTCACTTTCCTCCCAACCCATTACCATGTTTAGCCTTCATTCTGGATTCAGTAGTTCCTCTCAGTTACCTTGCTCTTGGTCACTCCCTTCCAGTCCTCCCCTCCCCTCTATCCTCTGGTTGTGAACCACTCGCTGTTCCCTTGTCCCTGTGTTGGGTGACACCTCCTCCCTTCCCCTACCTCCCACGCTCTCATGTCCCTCTAGGACCGTTGGTCCTGTTGTTTTCTTCTCTCATTATTTGTCCAGCCTATCTTGTCTAGGTGGACTGCTGATATAGTAATATGTGCATACAAACAGATATGACTTTGACTGCGCCCAAGTGGCCCATAAGAACATGGCTTTGACAGAAGCAACATCGACACGCTGATATGCAGAAAAGCCACTAACATACAAAATTTACAAGGTAAAAAACAAAACAAATTAAAAGAAGACTAAACAAAAAGATAGCAAATATTAAAAGAAAAATTGCTAGTAGTTCAAGGTCCTTTCGTTGGCCTTTAGGAGTGTTTTCTAGGTGTAGCTTGTGAGGTGCCACATCCTGGCCCAGAAGACCATCCTTTATACTCCCTCGGGATCCCTTTGCTCTGCTTCCTCCACTGCTCCATTGCACACCCCCAGTGTTTGCCTCAGTGTGGCGGGGTCAGCTCAGTCGCCCATACCCCATTGTGTCTCAGGTGCTGTCCCGTGTAGGGCCATGTGTTGGTGCAGGATGTCACATCTCGTAGTGTGGTCAGCTGAATGGTGCTCTCTGTATGATGGGCCCTTCTAGCTGGTCTCTCGACCTTGGGCTTGGTGGACCCAGATGTACTCCACTACGTCCTTTCTCCTTCTTTTGTTTCAGCTTCCTTCTGGATGTGGTGTGGTGGGTCAGTTCCTTTCCCACTCCAGACGATCTATTTTTGTTTTCTGTGGTATTCCCTTCGAGTGTGGGGGTCGGCCTAATTCTGGTTTGGGCCGGCTTGTCGTCCAGCCTCTTTGTGTAGACCTCTGTACTTTGCGTTGCCGTCCTTGTTTGGTGTGTCGTGTTGGGGTACGTATGCATGTTCCAGATCTGTGGGGACACAACCGATACTCTCCCCCAGGTGGGTTAGTACCCTGCCCCCCCACCCATACCATCCATTCGGATTCTCCCCCTCCCGGTTCTCCCTCTCCCTACCCCACTACTCCTTCTTTATGCTGGGCTCTCATGTACCTCCCTAGGTGTGGCCTGCCCTCCCTCCAACTATCTATGCTTCCTCCCATTTATTGTGGGACGGCTTATTCCCGAGCACAATATAATTCTGAATGGATGGTATGGGGGGGGCAGGGTAAAACTTCATTTTTAATTTGAAGTTTGGTTTTGTCTTCACTTGCACTTTCCCTAGAGAGAAACTAGATTTTAACTTCCCCAGTGCAACTTCTTGTTACTTTTACTTGATGGTGGTCATGTTTGTGGCATGGTTTGGACCAGGAGGCATTTCTCTTGTCTTTCGACTGAAGCTCATTCTGAGGCAGGCATCCTGAACCTGGATATGAGCTATGGCTTTCTAATGGCTCCTTTCCTCCTCAAAAGGTACTGGGCTAGCAGCTATGCCTGTCCTTATGTATGGGACAAAGTACCTTTTCTTCCAAATTGTTCATTCCCTTGCTGCAGAAGGTTTTCACCAGCACTTTCAGCTAAACATTTTATGTTATTCTCCAGATTGAAGACTTCATGCTTAAACAAAGCAAGAGAGGTGGTTCTGATCATAATTTCACACTTGTTCTGGCTTGTATCAGGTGGGTATGGGATTTTATGAATTTATATCTAGACTTTCAATTGCTTTGTTCTGCTTAGAGTTAGGAGAGGCTGCATTTGAGCAGTGACTACTTTAGCCACATCCAGGGAAGAGAAGGAAATCTATATTTATTATCTACATCTTGAAAGAATGTTCTGCTATAAAACAAGTATTATCTTAAGTTTATAATCCTGGGAGATCCTATTCACTTTAGCACAAGAAACATCAAACTATTTATTAAATGTTTCAGGCTAACCTTTACAAAGTTTAAATGTCATCCAAGGCTTCTACTCCAATGAAATTAAGACCTTGGTCTTTTTTTCTTCCTAATGGAAACTCTTCCTCTCTCAGAATATGATGTTTATTGTTGCTGTTTTTAATGTTACTATATTCAAAATTGTTTTGGAGAAAAATTTACAGAATGGCCATGTTTGTTATTGTGATTCGTGATGTTAAGAATATGAATGCCTTTTTTCTCCTCTATTTTTGTTTTTTAACCTGAATAATAGCTTTCTTTATAAAAATAGATAAAGTGTTTGTATATATATGTTCATGTTCTAAGATGTTGAGCATTAAAATCAATTTATGCTGGCTAGATAAAAGCTTATGGGTTTATGCCCACACAAAAAAATAAGTGAACTAAGCTAAGTAAATGGGCATAAATATGGTCTGAAATCATTTGTATAAAAATACCTTATGGTATATGAAATATATGGACAGGGCTGTGATGTGTGTATCATGATCACATAAGAAGAAATAATTTCCATCATATCTTTCTAAGACATTTTTTTATGTGTGTGCTATACATGTCTAAAATCATCATGATATAGACCTAGAGAACCTTATGCTGAGTGAAATTAGTCAATCTCAAAAGGGCAAATAGTATATTATATCACTATCAGCAAAAACAAAGAAGAGCCAGAAACCTGTCCAGATTATGTAATTATTTACTATGAAACACGAGGCATTGTTGTGACATGACTTATTAATGCTAATATATTGTTTATTACTTGCTCAGTTGTACATCTTAAAAGAAATAATACTTCTTTAGTTGAGTCTCCACCTTGAATGGGAACGTTTTGTCACTTAGCAGGAAATGTGAAAGGCCAAATAACTTCAGCCACCCAGAAGCTCTCAGTATTACCAATACTTGATAGTCTCCTACAATGCTATTATTAAAGGAATGGAACTATTCCATTTAACTTAAAGCTGTAACTCCTTGGTATGGGAGGCGTAGGTGACTGCTATCCCAAAGTCATAGACTTCAGAGTATGATCCAAGGATTCCAAATGGTAAAGTCAAGAGCATCAGAGAGAATGGTATTAGAGGTTCACTGCTGTGAGTATCCATGTTGAAGTTCTTGACTTTGGACTCTCTAGTACCACACCCCCAACCACCCCACACACACATCCCTCAAAATATAAACCAAAAACTTTTCACTGATATTGCACAGTTCTCAGATGAAATCAGGGAGTTATTATATTTGATTAATGTTTGTAATGTAATGGGAATTTGCTCGAGGGTGAGATAATTAATTTAATCTTCTGATTTTGATTGTGGACCCACACTATTCCGCAGTAGAGAAGAGTTGAAGTTTTTAACCAGAGAGGAGCCACGGCTGGTCTACCGCATGCAGACCTCCTTATGAGCAGGGTGAGTTTGACAAACATACATAAATAAGCACATGAGAAGTCACTACAGTGTGCCTGGCCCAGACCACTGGTTGACAGACTGTCGGGGTGTTTGGTAAAACCCATGCTACGCAAGCAGACGTATATGATGTGCAAGCACACACATACACACACACACACACACACATTCAGGGTACCCAAACATGTCTCTCTAAGGGTGTAGCATTCTGCGTATGCCAGGGTCTTGATGTACAATTATCAAATATAGATAAAAGTCCCATTTTTTCCTACAAATCTTTTGAAGCAAACACAAGACGAGAAAAAAGAGTTGTGAACCCAATACATACTTACCCAAAATTTTCCAGAGAGGAGGAGGAAGAATTATTTCACCCACATATGCGACTCCTGATGCCTGAACTGGGTTCAGACCTTTTGAAGGCAGTGATGCATGTGCCCATATGAACGTCTCCATCAAGTTGCCCTCAGCATCTTGCAAGGATGATCAGTAGTCACATCCAAGGGAGATCAGAGCAGGTCTCCTATCTTGGCAAGCAGATAAGTGTGTCTTGGAAGGTTGAGTGGCACAGGTCTTCTATCAGCATCTTCTCTGGAGAATCTGCAATATCTTGGTAGGTAGATTAGACCAGGTCTACTCCCAGCATAATGCAAGGAATATCTGGCACGTCTTGGCAAGAAAGACCAGAGAAGCTCTTGTATCAGCATCTTCCAAGGAAGATCAGCAGCATTTGGCAAGGAAGACCAGAGCAGCTCTTCTATATGGCAAACATGATGATCCACATCTGCAAGGATGATCCGAGCACGTCTTCCATCACCATCTTGCAAGGCAGATCAGAAGCATGTTGCAAGAAGATCGCAACAGGTCCTATCTCAGCACAATTTAAGGAAGACGAGGGATATTTTGCATGGAATATCACACCAGGTCGTCTATCAACGTGTTCCAAGGAAGATCGGCGACATCTTGCAAGGCATGTCAGAGTAGTTCTTCTGTCAGCATCTTGCAAGGGACCTCAGCAAAATCTTGCCAGAAAGATAAGAGCGGGTCTTCCCTCAGCACCTTGAAAGGAAGACCAGGGATTACTTACAAGGAAGATCAGAGCAGGTCTTGTATCAGCATCTTGCAAGGAATATCAGCAATATCTTGCATGGCAGATCAGAAGGCCAGCCACATCTTGCAAGGAAGATCAGAAAGATGTTGCATGACAGATTAGAAGCCTAGGCATATCTTGCAAGGAAGATCAGAGCAAGTGTTGTATCAGCCTCTTGATAAGAAGATCCGCAAAATCTGGCGTGGCAGATCAGACCAGGTCTTCCATCAGCACCTTGCAAGGCTGATGGAAACACCTTGAAAGGAAGATCAGAGCAGGTTTGCTCTCAGCACCTGCTAAGGTCGACCGGGGATATCTTGCAAGGCACTTCAGAGCACTGCTTCTCTGGCAACTTGCAGGGAAGAGCTGCAGCATCTTGCAAGGAAGAGCATGGCAGGTCTTCCATCAGCACCTTGCAAGGCAGATCAGAGAAGATCAGAGTAGGACTTCTTTCAGCACCTTAAGAAATATGAACGACATCTCGAAAGAGAGTTCACAGGAGGTTCTCCCAGCATCTTGCAAGGAAGATTAGCGACATCTTACTAGGAACACCGTATTACGTCTTCTGTCACCATCTTGCATGGCAGATCGACGGCATTTTTCAAGGAAGATCTGGGCAGGTGTTCTGCCAGCATCTTGATAGATAGATAAGCAATTTTGCAAGGCAGATCAGATCAGGTCTTCTATCAGCATTTTGCAGGGAAGATCTGTGGCGTTTTCAAGGAAGAGTACATCAGAGTGATCCCATCTCACAAGTAAGATCCAATCCTCTGTGAGTTAGGGAGTGGTACTGGGAATAATTTTCAGAGAGGGTACTGTGCGAAATAGCTTTGCAGGTCATCTCATGCAGCAGCTGCTTCTAGGTCTATATTATTGGCATGTTGTACCTACCACCGGATTATGGTATGTCTTTTGCACCACCTGTGTTTCTGTGTCTGCCTGCCGGTTAGGGCCCTGCCTGGTCATCAGTAATCTGTCTTACTCAGGTTTATACAACACACACATGCGCGCGCACACACACACACACACACACACACACAGGAGTTCACATTTGGACTTGCACAGCAAGAAATTCACAAGTGTCTTTAAATAATATTCTTCAATGTAAAAATGTGATTCTAAAATTAATAATGAAAGAATATCCTGAAACGTGAGAAATGAAACAATGCCCAGAATTATTGCAGCCTAGGAGGAGGTGAATTTGTTAGCCATTGAGTAGCCCGAGGTGGTTGACAGCCAGTGCAGCTCCTATGAGCAGCTCCAATTTGAAAAACATTTGTAATTTGGCCCATCAGAAGGTTCCACAGTGTTTACCTGACGTTGAGCACTGGTCGACTCACTTCCAAGGTGTTTGGTAAGTCCTACGCTACACAGAGACTCTTGTATGATATGTAAGCACAAGCACACACTCACACACACACAGACTCACAGGAGTCACCATTTGCGCAACCCAAAAGAACATCCGTCAGTGTCTTTAAAATATATTATTCTGTATATAAAGACCGATGTTAAAATTTAAAATTTTTAAAAATCATGAAACGGATTTTCACCAATGAAAGCTGGACCCATACTATCCCGCATTAAGATGAGTTGATATTTTTAACCAGAGAGGAGCCAGGACTGGTCGACCGCATGGAGACCTCCTTATGAGCAGGGTGAGTTTGACAAACATACATAAATAAGCACATGAGAAGTCACCACAGTGTTTGCCTGGCCTAGACCACTGGTTGACAGACTGTCGGTGTGTTTGGTAAAACCCAGCCTACGCAAGCAGCCGTATATGATGTGCAAGCACACACAGACACACACACACGCACACACATTCAGGGCCACTCAAACATGTCTCTCTAAGGGCTTATCATTCTGCGTATGCCAGGTTCTTGATATACAATTAAAAAATATAGATAAAAGTCCCATTTTTTCCTACAAATCTTTTGAAGCAAACACAAGACGAGAAAAAAGAGTTGTAAACCCTATGCATACTTACCCAAAATTTTCCAGAGAGGAGGAGGAAGAATTATTTCACCCACATATGTGACTCCTGATGCCTGCACTGGGTTCAGACCTTTTGAAGGCTGTGATGCATGCACACATTTGAACGTCTCCCTCAGGTTGCCCTCCGCATCTTGCAACAATGATCAGTGGTCACGTTCAAGTGAGATCAGAGCAGGTCTGCTAACATGCCAAGCAGATCAGTGATGTCTTGTAAGGTTGAGTGGCACAGGTCTTCTATCAGCATCTTGCAGGGAGAATCTGCAATATCTTGGTAGGCAGATAAGACCAGGTCTCCTCCCAGCATCTTGCAAGGAATATCTGGCACGTCTTGGTAAGAAGGACAGAAAAGCTCTCCTTTCAGCATCTTCCAAGGAAGATCAGCAGCATTTTGCAAGGAAGACCAGAGCATGTCTTCTCTATTGCAAACACGATCATCCACATGTGCAAGGAAGATCAGAGCACGTCTTCCGTCGCCATCTTGCAAGGCAGATCAGAAGCAGGTTGCAGGAAGATCGCAACAGGTCCTATCTCAGCACGATTTAAGGAAGACGAGGGATATTTTGCATGGAATTTCACACCAGGTCGTCTATCAACGGTTCCAAGGAAGATCGGCGACATCTTGAAAGGCATGTCAGAGTAGTTCTTCTGTCAGCATCTTGCAAGGCAGATCAGCAAAATCTTGCCATAAAGATAAGAGCGGGTCTTCCCTCAGCACCTCGAAAGGAAGACCAGGGATTACTTGCAAGTAAGATCACAGCAGGTCTTGTATCAGCATCTTTCAAGGAAGATCAGCAATATCTTGCATAGCAGATCAGAAGGCCAGGCACATCTTGCAAGGAAGATCAGAAAGATGTTGCATGACAGATCAGAAGCCCAGGTATATTTTGCAAGGAAGATCAGAGCAATTGTTGTATCAGCCGCTTGGTAAGAAGATCCGCAAAATCTGGCGTGGCAGATCAGACCAGGTCTTCCATCAGCACCTTGCAAGGCTGATGGAAGCATCTTGAAAGGAAGATCAGAGCAGGTTTGCTCCCAGCACCTGCTAAGGGCGACCGGGAATATCTTGCAAGACACTTCAGACCACTGCTTCTCTGGCAACTTGCAGGGAAGAGCTGCAGCATCTTGCAAGGAAGAGCATGGCAGGTCTTCTATCAGCATCTTGCAAGGCAGATCAGGGAAGATCAGAGTATGACTTCTTTCAGCATCTTAAGAAATATGAACGACATCTCGAAGGAGAGTTCACAGGAGGTTCTCCCAGCATCTTGCAAGGAAGATTAGCGACATCTTACTAGGAACACCGTATTACGTCTTCTGTCAACATCTTGCATGGCACATCGACGGCATTTTTCAAGGAAGATCTGGGCAGGTGTTCTGCCAGCATCTTGATATGTAGATCAGCAATTTTGCAAGGCAGATCAGAGCAGGTCTTCTATCAGCAGTTTGCAGGGAAGATCAGTGGCGTTTTCAAGGAAGAGTACATCAGAGTGATCCCTTCTCACAAGTAAGATCCTATCTTCTGTGAGTTAGGGAGTGGTACTGGGAATAATTTTGAGAGAGGGTACTTTGCGAAATAGCTTTGCCGGTCATCTCATGCAGCAGCTGCTTCAATGTCTATATTATTGGCATGTTGTACCTACCACCGATTATGGTATGTCTTTTGCACCTCCAGAGTTTCTGTGTCTGCCTGCCAACGGTTAGGGCACTGCCTGACCTTCAGTCATCTGTCTTACTCAGGTTTATACAACACACACACGCGCACACATACAGACACACACGAGTTAACATTTGGACTTGCACAGCAAGAAATTCACAAGTGTCTTTAAATAACACTCTTCAATGTAAAAGTCTGAATATAAAATTAATAATGAAAGAAAATCCTGAAACGTGAGAAATGAAACAAGGCCCAGAATTATTGCAGCCTAGGAGGAGGTGAATTTGTTAGCCATTGAGTAGCCTGAGGTGGTTGACAGCCAGTGCAGCTCCTATGAGCAGCTCCAGTTTGAAAAGCATTTGTAATTTGGCCCATCAGAAGGTTCCACAGTGTTTGCCTGACCTAGACCACTGTTTGACTCACTTCCAAGATGTTTGGTAAATCCTACACTACACAGAGACTCTTGTATGATGTGCAAGCACAAGCACACACTCACACACACACAGACTCAGAGGAGTCACCATTTGCGCACACCCAACAAGAACATCCGTCTGTATCTTTAAAATATATTATTCTATAAACAAAGCCCGATGTTAAAATTTTAAATTTTTAAAAATCAGGAAACGGATTTTCACCAATGAAAGCTGGACCCATACTATCCCGCATTAAGATGAGTTGAAATTTTTAACCAGAGAGGAGCCAGGGCTGGTCAACCACATGCAGACCTCTTTATGAGCAGGGTTAGTTTGACAAACATACGTAAATAAGCACATGAGAAGTCACCACAGTGTTTGCCTGGCCTAGACCACTGGTTGACAGACTGTCGGGGGTGTTTGGTAAAACACAGCCTACGCAAGAAGCTGTATATGATATGCAAGCACACACACACACACACACACACACACACTAACACACACACACACATTCAAGGCCACCCAAACATGTCTCTCTAAGGGCGTAGCATTCTGCGTATGCCAGGGTCTTGATGTACAATTATCAAATATAAATAAAAGTCCCATTTTTTCCTACAAATCTTTTGAAGCAAACACAAGATGAGAATAAAGAGTTGAAAACCCTATGCATACCTACCCACAATTTTCCAGAGAGGAGGAGGAAGAATTATTTCACCCAAATATGCGACTCCTAATGCCTGAATTGGGTTCAGATCTTTTGAAGGCGATGATGCATGGGCCCAATTTAACGTCTCCCTCAGGTTGCCCACAACAACTTGCAAAAATGATCAGTGGTCACGTTCAAGTGAGATCAGAGCAGGTCTGCTATCATGCCAAGCGGATCAGTGATGTCTTGCAAGGCTGAGTGGCACAGGTCTTCTATCAGCATCTTCCAGGGAGAATCTGCAATATTTTGGTAGGTAGATTAGACCAGGTCTCCTCCCAGCATTTTGCAAGGAATATCTGGCACGTCTTGGCAAGGAAGACCGGAGAAGCTCTCCTATCAACATCTTCCAAGGAAGATCAGCAGCATTTTGCAAGGAAGACCAGAGCATGTCTTCTCTATTGCAAACACGATCATCCACATGTGCAAGGAAGATCTGAGCACGTATTCCGTCGCCATCTTGCAAGGCAGATCAGAAGCAGGTGGCAGGAATATCGCAACAGGTCCTATCTCAGCACGATTTAAGGAAGACGAGGGATATTTTGCATGGAATATCACACCAGGTCGTCTATCAACGTGTTCCAAGGAAGATCGGCGACATCTTGAAAGGCATGTCAGAGTAGGTCTTCTGTCAGCATCTTGCAAGGGACCTCAGCAAAATCTTGCCAGAAAGATAAGAGCGGGTCTTCCCTCAGCACCTCGAAAGGAAGACCAGGGATTACTTGCAAGTAAGATCAGAGCAGGTCTTGTATCAGCATCTTTCAAGGAAGATCAGCAATATCTTGCATAGCAGATCAGAAGGCCAGGCACATCTTGCAAGGAAGATCAGAAAGATGTTGCATGACAGATCAGAAGCCCAGGTATATTTTGCAAGGAAGATCAGAGCAATTGTTGTATCAGCCGCTTGGTAAGAAGATCCGCAAAATCTGGCGTGGCAGATCAGACCAGGTCTTCCATCAGCACCTTGCAAGGCTGATGGAAGCATCTTGAAAGGAAGATCAGAGCAGGTTTGCTCCCAGCACCTGCTAAGGGCGACCGGGGATATCTTGCAAGGCATTTCAGAGCACTGCTTCTCTGGCTACTTGCAGGGAAGAGCTGCAGCATCTTGCAAGAAAGAGCATGGCCGGTCTTCCATCAGCACCTTGCAAGGCAGATCAGGGAAGATCAGAGTAGGACTTCTTTCAGCACCTTAAGAAATATGAACGACATCTCGAAAGAGAGTTCACAGGAGGTTCTCCCAGCATCTTGCAAGGAAGATTAGCGACATCTTACTAGGAACACCGTATTACGTCTTCTGTCACCATCTTGCATGGCAGATCGACGGCATTTTTCAAGGAAGATCTTTGCAGGTCTTCTGCCAGCATCTTGATAGATAGATCAGCAATTTAGCAAGGCAGATCAGATCAGGTCTTCTATCAGCATTTTGCAGGGAAGATCAGTGGCGTTTTCAAGGAAGAGTACATCAGAGTGATCCCATCTCACAAGTAAGATCCAATCCTCTGTGATTTAGGGAGTGGTACTGGGAATAATTTTCAGAGAGGGTACTGTGCGAAATAGCTTTGCAGGTCATCTCATGCAGCAGCTGCTTCTAGGTCTATATTATTGGCATGTTGTACCTACCACCGGATTATGGTATGTCTTTTGCACCACCTGTGTTTCTGTGTCTGCCTGCCGGTTAGGGCCCTGCCTGGTCATCAGTCATCTGTCCTACTCCGGTTTATACAACACACACTTGCGCGCGCACACACACACACACACACACACTCAGGAGTTCACATTTGGACTTGTACAGCTAGAAAATCACAAGTGTCTTTAAATAATATTCTTCAATGTAAAAATGTGATTCTAAAATTAATAATGAAAGAATATCCTGAAACGTGAGAAATGAAACAATGCCCAGAATTATTGCAGCCTAGGAAGAGGAGAATTTTTTAGTCATTGAGTAGCCCGAGGTGGTTGACAGCCAGTGCAGCTCCTATGAGCAGCTCCAATTTGAAAATCATTTGTAATTTGGCCCATCAGAAGGTTCCACAATGTTTACCTGACGTTGAGCACTGGTCGACTCACTTCCAAGGTGTTTGGTAAGTCCTACGCTACACAGAGACTCTTGTATGATATGTAAGCACAAGCACACACTCACACACACACAGACTCACAGGAGTCACCATTTGCGCAACCCAAAAGAACATCCGTCAGTGTCTTTAAAATACATTATTCTGTATATAAAGACCGATGTTAAAATTTAAAATTTTTAAAAATCATGAAACGGATTTTCACCAATGAAAGCTGGACCCATACTATCCCGCATTAAGATGAGTTGATATTTTTAACCAGAGAGGAGCCAGGACTGGTCGACCGCATGCAGACCTCCTTATGAGCAGGGTGAATTCGACAAACATACGTAAATAAGCACATGAGAAGTCACCACCGTGTTTGCCTGGCCTAGACCACTTGTTGACAGACTGTCGGTGTGTTTGGTAAAACCCAGCCTACGCAAGCAGCCGTATATGATGTGCAAGCACACATAGACACACACACGCACACACATTCAGGGCTACACAAACATGTCTCTCTAAGGGCGTGCATTCTGCGTATGCCAGGGTCATTGATGTACAATTGTCAAATATAGATAAAAGTCCCATTTTTTTCCTACAAATCTTTTGAAGCTAACACAAGCTGACAAAAAAAGAGTTGTAAACCCTATGCATACCTACCCAAAATTTTCCAGAGAGGAGGAGGATGAATTATTTCACCCACATATGTGACTCCTGATGCCTGAACTGGGTTCAGACTTTTGAAGGCGGTGATGCATGTGCCCATTTGAACTTCTCCCTCAGGTTGCCCTCCGCATCTTGCAACAATGATCAGTAGTCACATTCAAGTGAGATCAGAGCAGGTCTGCTATCATGCCAAGCAGATCAGTGATGTCTTGCAAGGTTGAGTGGCACAGGTCTTCTATCAGCATCTTCCAGGGAGAATCTGCAATATCTTGGTAGGTAGATTAGACCAGGTCTCCTCCCAGCATCTTGCAAGGAATATCTGGCACGTCTTGGTAAGAAGGACAGAAAAGCTCTCCTTTCAGCATCTTCCAAGGAATATCAGCAGCATTTTGCAAGGAAGACCAGAGCATGTCTTCTCTATTGCAAACACGATCATCCACATGTGCAAGGAAGATCAGAGCACGTCTTCCGTCGCCATCTTGCAAGGCAGATCAGAAGCAGGTTGCAGGAATATCGCAACAGGTCCTATCTCAGCACGATTTAAGGAAGACGAGGGATATTTTGCATGGAATATCACACCAGGTCGTCTATCATCGTGTTCCAAGGAAGATCGGTGACATCTTGCAAGGCATGTCAGAGCAGGTCTTCTGTCTGAATCTTGCAAGGAAGATCAGCAAAATCTTGCCAGAAAGATAAGAGCGGGTCTTCCCTCAGTACCTCGAAAGGAAGACCAGGGATTACTTGCAAGGAAGATCAGAGCAGGTCTTGTATCAGCATCTTTCAAGGAAGATCAGCAATATCTTGCATGGCAGATCAAAAGGCCAGGCACATTTTGCAAGGAAGATCAGAAAGATATTGCATGACAGATCAGAAACCCAGGCATATCTTGCAAGGAAGATCAGAGCAATTGTTGTATCAGCCTCTTGATAAGAAGATCCACAAAATCTGGCGTGGCAGATCAGAAAATTTCTTCCATCAGCACCTTGCAAGGCTGATGGAAGCATCTTTAAAGGAAGATCAGAGCAGGTTTGCTCTCCGCACCTGCTAAGGGCGACCCGGGATATCTTGCAAGGCAATTCAGAGCACTGCTTCTCTGGCAACTTGCAGGGAAGAGCTGCAGCATCTTGCAAGGAAGAGCATGGCAGGTCTTCTATCAGCATCTTGCAAGGCAGATCAGGGAAGACCAGAGTAGGACTTCTTTCAGCACTTTAAGAAATATGAACGACATTTCGAAAGAGAGTTCACAGGAGGTTCTCCCAGCATCTTGCAAGGAAGATTAGCGACCTGTTATGGAACAACATAGTAGGTCTTTCTTACCATCTTTTGTGCCAGATTGATGACGTATTTCAAGCCAGATCTGAACAGGTCTTCTCCCACCATCTTGATAGATAGATCTGCAAAATTTTTCAAGGCAGATCCGAGCATGTCTTCTATCAGAATTTTGCAGGGAAATTAATTGCGTTTTCAGGGAAGGGCACATCAGATTGATCCCATCTCACAAAATAGATCCTTCCTTTTTTGTGTTGGGAGTCGTGCTGGGAACAATTTTCTGGGAGTGTACTTCGCGAAAAAGCTTTCCAGGTCATCTCATGCAGCAGCTGCTTCTAGGTCTATATTATTGGCGTGTTGTGCCTACCACCGGATTATGCTGTTTTTTCTTTGGACCGTCTGAGTTTTTGTGTCTGCCTGTCGGTTATGCCCTGCCTGGCCATGACTCCTCTGTCTTACTCAGGTTTAGACCATACACACAGACACACACACACACACACACACATACAAGGGTCAACACTTGGACTTGCACAACACGTTAATTGGACAGTATTTTTAAATAACATTCTTCAAAATAAAAATCTGATTTTAAAAATAATTTTAAAATTAATGATCTTTCAACAAATATCAGAGCGGGTCTCCTCACAGCATTTTCCAATGAATATCTTCCACAACTTTGTAAGAATGACCAGAGCAGATCTTCTAACAGCTTCTTTGAAGAAGATCAGCAGCATCTTGCACGAAATATCATTGCAGGTCTTCTATATTGCAAAGCAGATCAGTGACATCTTGGCAAGGAAGACCAGAGCAGGTCTTCTATCAGCACCCATTAAGGAAGACCAGCGATATCTTGTAAGGAAGATCATTGCAGGTCTCAATCAATTTCTTGCAAGGAAGTTCAACAAAATCTTGCAAGGTAGATCAGAACAGGTCTCCTCTCACAATTTGCAAGTAAGACCAGCAACATCTTGCCAGGAAGATCAGAGCAGTCCTCTATCAGCATCTTCCAAAAAAGATCATTGAAGCTCAGACCAGGTCTTCTATCAGCACCTTTTAAAAAGAGTATCAGCGGCATCTTGTAAGATAGATAAGAGAATGTTTTCCCAGCATCTTACAAGGAAACTTAGTAACATCTTGCAAGAAAAACTTTTGTCAGGTCTTCTGTCACCATCTTACAAGTCAGATAATCGATATCTTTCAAGGAAGGTCTGGGCAGGTTTCCCCCTGCATCTTGTAATTAAGATCAACATCTTGCAAGGCAGATCAGAGCACGTCTCTGTCAGCATTTTGCAAGGAAGACAATGACCTATAAAGAATTGGATATTTGAAGACCAAATTAACAATTTGAATGATTACATCAAATATTTTATAGCAGTGTGTAGTATAAACACTTTCTTAGTATAACCAATTCATTAAGCTAGAGTTACATGATAACTGCATTTCATTTCAACATTACAATTTTGAGGATGTCCACGGATTTTCCAGTATTTCCTCCATTTTCATATAGGCTAACTATGAGTCAATGCTGAGGGTATGTAGAATTCTGGACCAATTCCATATCTCTTAACAACATGAACAGCCTAAAACATATTGTCAATAACAGACATTTTATGATTCATAAATAGAATTCATGAATTATATAAAAAAATATCCTCACCACCAGAATGCAAATCTTCCTACACAATTCTTAGTATGTTAGACACCTCTATTCTAATGTGAAAATAATATGACGGTCTCTTATTTAGCTGTATGTTATCTCCCCGGGCTTGTAGTTGAACCACACTTATGTCACACCTTGCAGTCATTCTCAGCAACACCAACAACAGCATTCTAAAAGAAATGCCTTTTCCTTAAATGTCAGAGAATTTTACTAGAAAGTGAAACAAAACAAATACAAATGAAAACCCAAGAAGCTTAAAAGGAAGAATTTACCATAATTTTAAAAATTCTTTAAATCCTCCAAAATAAATACAACACAAGATGCCAATTTCCCTCTTGAATAAATGTGAAATTAAACTTGTAACCCCCAATAACACAAAGAGTTACAATGTTTAGCAGCTAACTGAGAAGATGATTCCTTTCTTCTCAGAGGCACTTTAACAGATAGATCTGGTGACTGACTTTTGGAAAAAATAACCTTTGAAAACACTATGAGGCACAATTCTCAGACAAACATGGGCCACTGTAAACTAAACACAAACAAATATCAAATGTTCTTGAAAAGCTCTGGAAACTTAGAATACGAAGACAACTGTCTTTTACAAGCAAAAGATGTCCTGTGAGATTGTCACTAGAACAACCAGGGGCAGCGAGATGAAGGGCCAGGACTCCACCATGACTTTCACTGTCTCCCTCTATCTCCAGGCAACAGCTGCCATGAACAACAGTGGGAAAATTCTATGGACAGCCGCTCCAGAGAGGCAATGGATGAAGCCTCATGCTGCAACATAACTCTGGATGGCAAGCTCCAAGATGCTGAGTAGGTCCCTGTGCTCATTCTGACGAATCTGCTCCAAAAGGAATCCTGACCCATGAATGGTAAGCTTCATCTGCTCAGACCTCAGTGAAGGCCAAGTGGGTGGGTGACCTCCATCCTCTGAAATCTTCGCCCCCGCACCTTTAGTCACTGACTGTTATTGAATCAGTGCTTCCCCGTGAGTTTCAGAGACTGTGCCCTTTACTAAAGAAGCAAGCCTCACTTTTAATCCCATCCCACCACCATTACACCATGTCAGAAATGTTTAGAAAAAATTCTAGTCACACTACTTACCTTTTCAATTCACAGTTGTAGAGGCTTTCAAGGCTCAGATATCAGTCTGCACCACTCTCTTGACTCAAATAGGTGAGTACCAGAGGAATCCAAGATGGGAACGTGGGATGGTAGGCTGCTTCCTCCCAGGCTATACACAAGGATGAATCCAAGTAGGAAATATGGCAAGATGCTGTCTCAAGTCTGGAGATGCACAAGTGTGGTGAGGTCCTGGACCTGGCCAAAAGCTGCACAGCTTACAGAGAGAATCCACTTACATTTATACTGGGGGAAACCACACCCACCAGGATAGCACCTCCCACTCCTGGCTGCTGACAGGAAATCTCTTCATGGATGTGATGGCATTACTTGTCACCTAGGCTGACATTATCGTAATCAACCTTCTGAGAATCCTGGCCAAGCCAAGCCAATAAAGAACCTAACCCATTACAAAAAACCCACTGTTCCATAAACCCAAGTGATTTCAATAACATTGAAGAACGTGAAAGGGAAGGAGGGATGGGCAATACCGTTCCAGAAATAGCATCCAACCAGATGTGTTCAGAGTATTGACCTCTGAAGAAGAGTCCAGCACATTTTCTTAGTTTTGAAGTGTGTTTTGAAGGAATCATCACTAATTGGGGGGTTTTCCGTTTAAAGTGTATATTCTTATAAATTAGGTGGGTAGAATTCTGTGGTTTATGTTACATAGCCTATCAGCCATAGGTTAAGCCTCTCTTATTCTGTTGCTTCTGGGGCAAGGTCCTTGTCTGCTTGGATTATCTGTGGGATTAACTTGCTTTAGACAGCACTGTGTATGTGTATGTGTGCTTCAACATTACCTTGGATCTAGGAGGTTCACTGTGTAGGGACTGCTGGTCCACAGAATAACTCTGATCCAGGTCTCCTTTCTTGCTGTAGTCAGGTCCTACATCTCTCTTTTCAATTCTCTATAATGCTTTCAGAGATTGTGCTGCTATACCTCAGGATAATCCCTTTACCTTCATCTCAGAAAGCTTATGAAGGGAGTAAAGGATTTACCAAACAGCCTGAATCCCTTTACCATGGAATGTCTTCACACATGATACCATCACAACTGATCCATCAGAGTTTCATTTTATATCATCATCATAAAATAAATCAAACCCAGTAACACTGTGTCCATTCCCCCTCATAGCCAATCATTGGACAGACTAGAATTGCTCCCTAGTTCCCTCAATGCTGTCCATAATAGGATCCCCAAACTTCTGGCCCTACTGCATGTCCTATTATCAGGAAAACAGAAAAATCACCCACATCCCTGCAGGCAACTGAAAATGTTTTCAATATATACCATAATCCAGAATAAGAGTAAAAATATTCTTACTGCCATTGCGTCGGAGCAGACTAATAACTATTTAGGACAAGGTAGAACTGCCCCTGTGAGTTTCTATGACTGTAATTCTTTCTGGGATTAGAAAACCATATATTTCTCCTATAAAGTACATGTGGACCATTCCATTTCCACTCAAGAGGAAGTATCAGGTACTTTGACAAAAACTAAAATATGTCTTTATGGGAGCAAACTTCTCATCTTTTTCAATTGGAAACTTGGTGAGTATGAAGCCACCATCTCTTGATTAATAGACCCACTGAGCATACTACTCGACCAGACTCTAAAACTGACATGATTACATAATTACTACACTACAGAGAATTATGACCCCAGAAAGTTGATACAGATAATGAACCTCTGCATATAATTAAGATATTTAAACACAATGAGGGCCCCGAATAGGTACTAAGCTTCAAAAGAGATAGTGAGCAGTACATACAAATCTGTTTGCCCTGTTTATATTGAATACAGCAAGTAAATCCATATCTTCAAAATTCAATATAGATTACACCCAGTTCACCCCAAAAGTAGACTTGTATGCTTTCTGTTACACATGCTCATTATGAAAGAAATAAATACAACACTTGTAAGGCTTTCACAAACAGAAAGTCATTCTCTTCCCATTTGGGTGGGTAGAAAGTTACATTTTATGTGACTGGACCAATACATAGCATAATGAGAATTTTAGAACATATTGGGATTGTCAATAATTTCATCTTGCTTGCATGCACAATAAGTGCCCATGGAAGCAGAAGTCAAGAGATCACGTGAACCATGACATTACATAAATCTGCTTCAGAAGACCTCTTGAAAGTGTTGAAAAGCACCCCGCCCCTTCCGCCAGATGCCCCTCCCCTTCCGCCGGCCGCCCCTCCCCCAGCACCAACTGTAACTTTCGCTCCCTTCGCGCTGTCCGCTTGGAGCTCCCAGCTGCCCCGAAGCCAGCGCAGCCACCGCCCTCTCGCCGCCATCATGATCATCTACCGGGACCTCATCAGCCGAGATGAGCTGTTCTCTGACGTGTACAAGATCTGGGTGATCACGGGCGGGCTGTGTCTGGAAGTGGAGGGGACCATGGTCCACAGGACCCAAGGCCACATCGATGACGCGCTCATCGGCGGCAACGCGTCCGCTGAAGGCCCGAGGGCGACGGGCCCGAGCACAAGGTGGTCACCGGCGTGGACATCATCATGAACCATCACTTGCAGGAGACCAGCTTCACCAAGGAGACCTACAAGAGGTACATCAAGGACTACATGAAATCCCACAAAGGCAAGCTGGAGGAGCAGAAGCCGGAACGCGTGAAGTCCTTTATGACCGGGGCTGCCGAGCAGATCAAGCACATCCTCGCCAATTTCAAGAAGTACCAGTTCTTTCAGGGCGAGAACATGATTCCCGACGGCATGGTGGCCCTGCTGGACTACCGCGAGGGCGGCGGGACCCCGTACATGATCTTCTTCAAGGACGGCTTAGAGATAGAGAAGTGCTGACAGTGGGCAACGCACAACTGCCCGCCCGCCCGCCCCTCCTCCTAGCTGTTTGCGGTCCACCCACACGATACCAGGACGAGACAAACGCAAAAAAAAAAAAAAAAAAAAAGAAAGTGTTGAAAAGCAAAGATGTTACCTTGAGGATTTTAAAGTATGCCTGCAGGAGCCTTGGAATTTTCTGATTCTTTCATTTTCCTCAAACCATTTTGAGAACTAATCCAGATATCACATCATTCAAGAGTTGTATCTTGTCATGCAAATGACTATCAGTTTCAAACATTTTCTTTTGGCTTATATTTCTTTTTTTTTGTTTTTGCTTATATTTCTTGATAGCAACTCCCCATTATCTCCCACCAGGAACCCTTAATGTAGCTATAGTTTCTATAGAGTCACCCACACTGGGTTCTATATACCAAATATGTATAGAAAGATCCAGAACAGACTCAGAAGGCTGCCAACAATAACAACAACAGCAAAGAAAAAAACTCAATTTGGAAACCAAAACCAGAAAGTATTAAAAAACAAGATTAAGGTGAAAGTGTATCAATAGGGAGATCAAATAACAAGATTTTAACTTTCAAGTCAGATTTTTAATTTCAATCTGCTATAATCATCTGTCTAATACTCTGTCTGATAACCAGGTTATTCCCATCCCTTATTTATGGTCAGAGAGAAACCACCAGAAGCTTATTCTTTTTGTAGAACCCGCAAATGTATTTGGCCTTCAAATGTCATCCACAGCCTTCTCAAAATCAAAGGTAAAAAAATAAACTCTGATACAATTCTCTCCTTCAGATTTGAATGTGACTATTGTCAATCCTTGATCAGCATGTTGGTGTTCTTCTTCCATGTGGGCTTAGTTGACGTTACACTGAGATGACTGCTTTTTTAAAAACAAAGCTTAAGACCCCAGACACCATTCTTTCTGAGAGCAAGATACCACCTCATTTCTTCACCACAATTTGCTGTAGCACCCACATCTTCTGTGGTTCCTTCAAAAGGGCACATACTGATCAGGGCAATGTCATAAGAACTAATTGTTCTTAGATTGAGCTAGGGTTAAGTGTGACCCCCACATCCACCCCTAACTCTGTGTTTTCTATTCACCTCTTTTCACCTTCCAGATTTTTTTTTATTTTAATGCAGATAACTTTATCAATCATCCCCTTGGAGCATATGATTCTTCTCCTTGTAGTGTCATTGATTTAGGGCATGGTAATATATTTAAAACACAATTAAAGAAGTGTGCAGACAGTATTTTTTCAATTGCCTGTGAACAATGAATGTGAAAGTTGTACATTCTTCAGTGCATAGAAAGGAGGACTGAAGAAGAATCAAAGTGTTAGAATATAGTAATGGCAGAAAACATTGACAGTACCATGGACTGCCGAAAGTGAAGACAAATCCTTCTCAAGGACCAACACCTTGAGTTTCCTGGTAAGGCCATTTGTTATGAGAACTTAGTGCTTATTCTGCTCCCTCATTCTTTGCGTACTTTGAGAAAGTGTATACAAGCTTACTAACACATGTCCTAGCTAACAGATAAAATAAAAGACCATGCAGGGCGTCCATCAGGGTAACATTCAACCAGAGGTGTTAGTCCTTTACTGGATAAAGGGTTGGTATTCCAAGCTACATTTGTGACATGGTTTATCACATAAGCTCACCCTGGTGGGCTCATATAAATGGGAAGACAATATTCATAATATATAAGAAAAACTAAACACCTTTCTATTGGCTCTATATTCACTCACATCTCCCATGTACGACTGAAAAGATCTCTTCTCTAGGACTTCCAATGCGCTACATCTCAATGGTAGCAATCGCATCTTCTTTGCTAGAGTAATTTGGGGTCATAGACCAACAAATAAGCCTTTACACAACAAGAGCTTCAAATTTACAAGGTGGCATGATTGCCAATCTACTGAGTATCACGGCCTGACCAAGCTGACACAGAAAAACCCACCTCAGGGAAATGAGATCTGCATAAGGGAAAGCATGCCAGAGACCAACTGCAAAGGCAGTGAAGGCAAAAAGATAGAGGGTGAACAAGACCTCAGAATTATGACACCCTGATTATGGTGAGTAAGGCATGGTGAATGTGCTCTGGAATGTCATTCAAACAATGCAAAGCAGACCTGTGTTCAAGCGCTGTCTTTCTGTTTGGAGCCCAGAGTATAACTGTTGACACGACCCCACACAGACCCTTGTCATGGAGTTCATTCAGCACCCTAGGTAGCTTCCCCTTTCATGGTTTCTCGGGCTGTAAACGTATCATTGTCCTTCCCAGTGAAGTAACTGGTAGGAGTAGCACACAGAGCATGTCCTTAGCTGTCAAACGTTTCTGTCCCTGCACCACTAGGGCTAAATTCCCTAATCCACTGGGGTTACCAAAGTAGCATCATGATATAGCTGCCCAAGCACTGAGATGCACTGTGCAACCAACATGACACAACAATAAGGCATCACTGGTGGGAAATATATACAAAGCTAAGCTTCAAACATGGTGATATGGGAAATATAAAGAGGGTAACCAGTCCATCCTCTCTGGATACCCATTTCTACTGAGTAGAGCAAATCTTCACAGAGTCTGAATAGACATAGGAATACACTCATGCCAAATGTAGGACAACAACCAGAGATATAAATACCAGACGTGGGGTGTGTGTATATATATATATATATATATATATATATATATATATATATATATATATATTAAAGCTACTTAAGTATGGAAGTTTATGATTGTTGTAGCATATTACTTCAAATATAGGTAGTATGCAGGGTTGAGGGCTGTGTAGAGGTCATGCGGTGCTGGATCTTTGGGTTAGAGGGGAACATCAGATAACTGTAAATATTGTTGTGCGGAGATGAAGAAATCTTAATAGCTGAGTAGGTACAGAGAATAGGATATATTAGCACAAGGGTAGGGTTTAAGCGATGTTATAATCATAAGTGGTCTTCTGACTAAGTATAATGTTTTTTTATAAATTAGAAAAGGGAATTTCAAGAGGTGTTCTAGTACTTGATTGTTTATGTGAAAGGGTGTCACTGAGAAAAGGAGGGGTGTGTCTTGAGGTAGTGGTGAATGTGGTATATATAGAGTATATCTAGTAATCTACAAGATTAACATATCAATTCCCTATATAGTACATGAAGAGCACAACAGATAAATGTTACTGTGTTTATAAGAAAGCGACCCCCTTTTTTTTTGGGGGGGGGCGACACTGTTTTGCAGCTTTAAGCGTCAGTGTCACATGGGACATAGTGGAGAGGCATTGGGTTTCTGTGTCACACCAGCTAATCATCATCAATGCAGGGCTCCCAGAAAGGAAATGGAGGTCCAGTAGGAATGGAGGCTTGAGGTTTTAGTGGTGGGGAAGGGGCGCTTCTAATCAGGGGGCGGTCATGAAGAGGTAAATGGCAGCACTGGTTAGTTGCCAAGTTGAAGGACTTGCTGTTACATGAAGTTCTGGGTTATCTGGGCGGGGTGGGGGGATTAAAGTTTTTTAAAAAAGAATAAAAATAATATACGTTATAGTTATATTCTGACTGAGATTGGTTGAGTTTGCTAAAAGGGTCTTTCAGGCAGCCATGTTTTCCTCTGAAATTCAATCATTTGAAAAGAGTTTTGAGTGGAGAATTTCCTCATCAAAAATATGAATTTAAACATATGTCTTTTATCTCAGATAAATAAACTTCTTAACCTGATATTTTTGAACTAAGAGAAATGAGCAAATGTCAATAAATTACACACATACACAAAAACCTATACCTACTATTCACCAGAACATAGAATGACTAAATGAAAAATATACAAATATCAGGAAACTCCCTGAATAAAAAAGATCTGTGATTTGTCCTTCAGGAGACTGGAACTTAATATTTTGAAAGTTTAGGTTGGAGAAACTCCAGGTGATAAAATGGCACCCTCCTCATTAAAAAATAAACTCAATTAACCAAGAACTAAGTGGAAGTGAAGATACAAAAATGTTGGGCCGAGATCAGACCTAATAAATTGAAAACAAAATGAAGTCAGGATCCTGAAGGAAGAGTCAAGATTCATGAGTATGCCCAGTTGGATAAGAAATCTTTAATTCCATTGGGGCTCCACTCAAGTTCCCCCTCAATCCAAGAGTATTTTGTTCTATTAAACTGGCATTTCATGATGCTCACCTTCCTGGCATAATCACCGAAGACAAAGTAGGTGCATAAGCAAATGTGGTGAAGAAAGCTGATGGTGCCTGATTATCAAAAGATAAAGGGTCTGGGGTCTTAAAGGCTTGAAGGTAAAAAAGTGGCCATCTAGCTCAGAAGCAACAGAGCCCACATGGAAGGAGCACACCAGCCTGTGTGGTCCTGAGGTGTCGAAGGGATCAGGTATCAGGTATCATCAGAACAAACAATCATATCATTGTGAATAAAGGGCTGTGCTGTGCGTAGTGGAGACCCAAAGCCCATCTGCAGGCAATTGGAGACTCCCTTACAGAAGGGCTGCGGGAACGAGATGAGCCAGTCAGGGTGCAATGTAGCAAAAATGAGACATACAACTTCTTTCTAGTTCCTAAATGCTTTCTACCCTGCAACTATCATGATCCCAATTCTACCGTACAAATCTGGCTAGACAAAAGGATGTACACTGGTACAGTTCGGTACTGGAAACACAGGGAATCTAGGGTGGATGATACCTTCAGGACCAGTGCTACGAGTGGCAATACTGGGAGGGTGGAGGGAGGAAGGGGTGGAAAGGGAGAACCGATTGCAAGGATCTACATATAACCTCCTCCATGGGGGACAGACAACAGAAAAGTGGGTGAAAGGAGACGTTGGACAGTGTAAGATATGACAAAATAATTTTTAAATTATCAAGGGTTCAAGAGGGTGGGGGGAGTGGAGGTGGGGGAGAAGAACTGATGCAGTGGCTTAAATGGAGAGAAAATGTTTTGAGAATGATGAGGGCAATGCATGTACAGATGTGCTTTACACGATTGATATATGTATGGGTTGTGATAAGAGTTGTATGATAAAATGATTAAAAACAAAACAAAAGAAATCTTTCATTCCAATTATCCAGTATTAGTCACTGTGATTACTGTTTTGGCATAAAAAGACTTAAACTGGTGCAAAGAAGATAAAAATTACTTTAGACATGGTAGTCAAGTGAAATATACAAGGCTGATTATTATGTGACCCAGTGGCTCAGAAGCACATGCCCAAGTCTGTTTTTTACGAGTAACAGTGCATTGGACATGCCATCAATCAGTAACCGTGTTTTCTAGGATTAGCAGCCACATCATTTACATGGATCATGAAAAGTCATATTTTCTTCTTGGGAAAACAAAAGAAAACTCTTGTGTCCTAGATTGAGACCAGGCTGTCTGTAGGGTCTTTGACGACTTAAAGCATGTTGGACTTTGTTCTAGTTGATTGCTATAGACAAATTCATCACCTCAACATATATGATGTTTTTGTACAGTTATTCACCTCCAGAATGCCCTTTCCTGGTACCACTAACAAAAATAGTACTTTGAGTTGTTCCATTAAGTAGCCTGGGTGATTCCAGCAGAAACTACATTGAAACACTACTAATTGGATCACAGAATTTCACAGTTACTTAAAAACTAGTTGATATAAACTTGTTATAAATACACATATCATATGACAGCTAGGTCCCCACAAGTATTTATTCATATAAAAGTATATATGTTCAAAAAATAGTGGTACAGGATTGTTAATATATTCTTTAATAAAATTTTAGGAAATAGTGTATAAAACATTACCAAATTCCTATATATTGGTGACGTCATAAAATATTTGTATATAAATAAAATTAATGATCCATAAAATTTATATTGCATCTATAGAAGTCAGCAGAAGAGAAAATTGAGCGCACACACTAATAAAGAGTTATAAAGCTTTGTCATAATTCCTAATGCTTCTCTGCAATATGGGTTTCTCATACGTACAGTGAAGTTTTTGGATTCACTAAATATGTTACTACATTCCTTACATTCCTAAATCTGTTACTATGTTCCTTACATTCATAAGTCTTCCCTTTACTTTGAGTTGTTATATGGTTAATGAGGTGTGAGTATTGAATAAATTAGTTCCTACATTCATTACTGTAATAATGTCTTCTCTCCACTATGAATTCTCATATACTGATTGAGTTTTGAGGAATTATTAAAGGCATTTCCACATTCCTTACACTCATGAAACCTCTGCCCACTGTGAATACTCATATGTACTTTGCGATTTGTGGATTGAGTAAACGTTCTCTTGTATTCCTTACACTCATAAGGCCTCTCCCCACTGTGAATTCTCATATGTTGTATAAAGCTAGCAGATCTAGTAAAAGTTTTTTCTCAGTCTTTACGTTTATAAGGCCTACTTCCAGTGTAAACTCGCATATGTCTAGTATGATCAGAGGCTCCAAGAAAAGCTTTGCCACATTCCTCTGCTGTGAGTTTTCAAATGTTGAATGAGACATATGTCTTGAGTAAAAGCCTTCCCACAGTGTTTGCATTCATGAGATTGAGCTCCATTGAAAATTTCAATATCATCCATGAGTGTTGACGGATCTCCATGGAGTTTTCTATATTATTTATTGTCACCTTTGCTTTCTTTTAGAAATTCTATTGTAGTGTTCATATTGTTTTTTCCATTTTTGTTAAACTTGTCAGCATTGAACTGAGTATGAAATTGCTTGTTATGCTGTAGTGAAGGTAAATGCTTGAATGATTTTCCATCCCAAAGACGTTCCATGGGATATAAGTGTTCTGGTCTTTTTAATCCAGGAAGAATTGCAATTTGACGGGAGAGCTCATGAATAGTATTTACTTCATATATTCTAGAGGATATCAAGGGCAAATACTTTCTACTAAAACAAGCAGGTAAAAAGAAGGATTTTACCATTTTATTATGCCCATAGTTAGTAAACATACACAATTTATCTCAATTATCTAGCAAATTATAAATTCAAATATCAGATACAATCATAATGTTTGGTGAGTTAATAAAATATGGAGAAATTATATAAGTGGGCATATGAGAAATATATTTTAATATTTAATAGTAATTCACAGGGATTAAAACTATTTATGTGCAACAAAATATTTTAAGTGTACTATTAAAATAAATGTTGACACTTTATATTGAGTGCCATTTCTTTAGTCATAATTTTGGTAATTGAATTAATATATGTATAGGTTATACATTTGTATATGTAACCATATTTGTAATGCATATGCTTTTATATTATATTCTAATAGATATATGGATAGAGATATAAGCTGTAATTTAGTCATTCTACTCATTGTGATGCTATAAGGTAGATAGGAATATTAATTTTTATCAGAACAATAATATCATATTTCTCATAATGTGTGGTCGATGTGTTAGAACCACTCTACTTTCAGTTAGCAATGAAATGCTTAATATGCACCACAAGCCTTATGTTTCTGTGACTGCATATGCATATATACAAACATATATTTATATTCATCTACAATAACATGAAATGGCATTAAATGTTTTCTGGAATAATTTCTATTTTTTCATGGATTTTGGTTTGTTGATGTACAAACTATGTCTCAAAATTCACTTTGAGTGGATTGTGACTCAGTTCAACACTTCAGGTGCATGTAAAAATTTACCCGTAGTTTTCTGAGATGATAGCTTTTCAATGCAGTACAAGGCCTTAGGTTTCTCCCTTGGAACAGGTGGTGGTTTAGAACTGACGAACTTGTGGTTAGCAGGCAATATTCAAAGAGCAATTGGCAATTAAACACATCCTAGAAGTTTATCACTAACAATAATGTGTACAGTTTATAATTAGAAGATCAAATTAAAAACTACGGGACACAATGCAGATGTAACACTAATGCTTAAAAGGGACATTTTTTTGTTCCTTCACCACTACACCAGGTGAATTAGGTGTTGGCTACTAAGTCATAGTGCTGGTGAAAAGAACAACGTTGATCACCAACTTAATATGAGGTGATCTATATGTGTAGACGGTGTGTTGATTATGCACAGATATTTATTTTATATTATATATATCTTTACATGTTTATATATATAAACAACATATTCCTACATGTACATGTAAAGACAAGGTATTATAAGATGATAAGACAATTTTGGTTCTGAGCGGCTTATCTGTAAGTATTAAAGAAGGAGATCACCAAAGGATTGATTCTTTAGAGGCACTGGCAGGTTCTGAATTGCCTCATTTTGCTATTAGATGAGTACTTAATCATCTACTCTACATGTACTTAAAATGTCAAAATACTCGCTTCAGTCTCTTTCCTCATACATGTACTTAAATAGCATAATATATCCTTCCAACTCAAATCTGGAGCATTACTCTCTCTCAAATAAATTACACTCACCTCAAAAGTGGGCTCTTGTTATCTTGCTTTACACTTCCAATAAACTTACAGATTTTTTGTAATATGGAGGTACTTGCATCATTTTTCAAGAATCTTACCATTACATTTTCAGTGATCAGATTTTTCTTAATCATTAACATATGAGAAGCAGAACTAATTATGCATATTGAAGTTCACAGTATGAAACAAAAAGAACAGCAATATACACAGACAAGAAGTAGCTATGAGACAAGAAATACTTTGTTGTGTAAATATTTTTTGATGTTTTAACCATGTTCAAAGAGAAATTAGCAATTAAGCATCCTTGAAGATTAACAACAACAGTAACATATGTAGTTTATAATTAGAAGAGCAAATTAAAAAGCTATGGTGCACAGGGCAGATGTAACACTAAAGATGAATGTGGTTTCCTTTTCCTTCATGAACACAGGTGCTATAGTAATGTCTAATATTAATGAAAACACAAGGGCAGGCATTTGTGCAGAATGTTCTTGGGCAATTGAGACTTTTTCTTACACATTTATCAAGTAAAATTTCTTCCATAAAGAGTTGGTCAATGCTTTCATGACACAATGATCCTGAATGAATTTTCTGCCCTCTCCCATGGCATTTCTCTTACTACTCTGAGAGAACAAAATAGATTTTACCAGCATACTGCTCCTGACAGAAAAAAGAAGTCCTATTAACATTTCCCTGAAGTTGTTTCAATACTTTGATTTTTCAAGATTTCAAAAAATATGCTGGTGTGAATAATTTGCAAAATAAATTACCTTTTCCCTTTCAAACATTTAATAAACGTACTAATACTGAGGTTACATAGGTGGTACACATTGTGCTGGTAACTGGAACATCAGCAGTTTGATATTGACATCCTGGTCTGTGGGTGAAAAATGAGACTTTGGATATTTTTAACTGCATGGGGCTTTTCTTCTGTCACTGTATCAGAGAATGTTCCATTATGATTCATGTGTTTACCAGTGGCTTATATTCCAGAAGTGGAACACTTCTTCCTTACTACTAGTTGTGGGAAGCCGCAGCTCTCGCCGCCATTACAAGATGGCGCCGGGCAGTCAGGGCGGAGGCCCAGTTAAGTGGTAAACAACCACTTAGAGCATGCACACTGCTTAGATGACGTAGTCATAACTCCACCCTGGAGTATGCTAATAAGGGTTCTGGCGAACGCACAAATCAGTGCACAGCACGTCCCCATAGAGCGCATATAAGCAGCAGTAGTTTGGGGCTTCGGGGTCTTTTTCCGCATCTGCAAATCGAACCCGCATTAAACGCCTGTGGAAGAATCCTGTTGTGGCACGTCCTTCTTGCTGGCGAGACTGAGCGTGCGACAACTAGTCTGCTCAGTTGGGAAGTTGCACAGATACCTGTTTAGCATGGGTAATACTGCTAGTAATTGAAATACTTGTGTAGCTTCCATAATAAAATCATGGAAGTTTAATATTGTGCAAAACTGACAGAGTAGTGGCAGACTGTAATATGTAGAGATTTGTGATCATGGGAAACTTTGGATATAATCAGAACTGAGATAAAATTAACTTTATTGTCATATTTAACCAGGTATCCCTATCCCTTATTCCAGTGACTGAGGCAACAATCACCTGTATTTGGTAAATAATGCATTAATTTGAAATAAGCTATTCATACCTACTATCATTAAGTTCTTGAAGGTCTCCACCATCACATCTCTGTAGATTTGCTTCTGAGAAACACCCAGCAATTCCCATCCTTCTACGGTAAAATCCACGGCCTCACCCTCACCAGTCACTGAGTCCAAAAATAGTCCACATATTCAGCTTCATCTGAGGATTAAGCATTCAAACATGCGTGAAAAGAAAGATGCAGCTTAAAGTTCTGATCAACTTTCATTTGATAAGGTTTTGACAAATGGTTGTGTGTTCCATAATGTCTACCTTTGGGTTTTGTCATTATTGTCATTCTCGAACCATCTACATTCACTTCTCCAAAGATTTCAATTCATCTCATAGACTTACCAATATGAATACCATTCAGAATTTGTGCGCAAAATTTCCATTACCTTTAATCCTCTTTTCTACTATCTTTGTGACACTTCCACCAGTTGATTACATAGCAAACATCACTGCCCATTTGGACTGTTCAATGTCCATCTGTGTCCTATAGTAATAGTTTATGATAGAAACTCTCTACTATAAACACCATCGTCTACATTATATTTTTTCTGTGTGTGGGTGTGGGTGTGGAGCAACACCTTCCATAGCAAAAAATTGAATATATAGTTAAAAAACAAGTTAATTTGGAAATATTAACAAGAGATACTGAAGACTGGAAACTTGTTTGTTTGTTTTAGGGCTCTTATCAACCATTTGAGGAGCTCTCATGACATCAAGAAATGAAGGAGTTGGCACTGCCCTTTCTCTCACATCCCCTCTTCAGAGATGAAAAAGGAAAGACATAACAATGGTCATGCCAAGACAGCCACTGGCTGCAGGCACACTATTCGCTGCATGAACTGTGCCTGCTGTGAGCCCAGAGACAAGGCCATGAGGAACTTTGTAATAGAGAACAGTGTAGACCGCAGCCTTCAGAGACATTTCCATAGCAAATGCCTTAGTGCATATGTGCTTCCCAAGCTGTACAGGAAGTCATGTTATTGTGTGAGTTGTGCTACTCATAGCAAGGTTGTCAGGAACCAGTGACTTGAATTCCAGAACCTTCACATGAAGTCTAAACCTTCCCACCCCATTTTACACCTACAGGTACAGTCCGACGACCATCTCCAAAGCCTAAGCAAAGATTAGAAGCTGAAGGGAAACAAACCTGAAAAAAAGGGAACGGTTCTTTAAAAACAAAAGAAAGAAAGAAATTGCATAAAAATTCAAATGTACTGTACAGTATTATGGATAAACAATGTTTCAATAATTGACTGAATATTAATTAATATGGTTAAACAAACACATTGGGAATTGTCTATGTTCCCAAATTTGGAAAACAAGTACTTGTCTGCAGACTGGTCGATGTGCATATTAATGTGAATTCTACAAAAAAGACATTTAAATTAACCCTCAAATTTTAAAACTATTATCATTATGACACAAATATAAAATGATGCTAAAATAACACAGAGACACCTTTAATTCTAGATCAACGGAGCTGCCAGGAATCCAAGATGGTGATCTTAGATGGTTGTTATATAAGATCTAGTAAGATAATACCATAAATATGCTGGTCTGTCTTTTGGCACTTATAAGCATCCTTAATGTGAAAAATAGTGCAAGCTATTCAAACAGAACAATGGGATGTTGTTGGGTAATTTAAAATCAGTAAAGATACTATTTTTTTTTAAATCTGGAAAACTAGGCATAATAAAAACATGGTATGAAGATGGAAGAAAATCAAATTAATAACATATGACAAAGAGATATTTCTTGATTAAAGTTAATAGATTGTAAAGAGATTACTAATGAAGATCCCAGACTATAGCCTTGAGTATTGATTTAAAAAGAGAACAAAGAAAATAAAATTCTTAAAACTGAACCAATAAAGAGCATTCCTAATATTTTGAGCATAATTTTAAATCAAGATTTTTATTTATGCAAAAGGGGCATAGGGAAAAAGCTACTGTATACAAACATTCCTGGGGAGAGGTCTAGGTAGTATGGCAGGGGCCAGACCAAATCTAGGGGTACATATGGAAGCCAATTCAAAATGAGAGGGCAAAAGGCAAAAAAAAGGACAACAGGGTACTAACCCACCAAAGAGGAGGGTATAGTTTATCTCCACAGGGAAAGAGAGGCCAGACTTCAGCCTGGTGCTCCATGACATGAATGAAACATACTAGCATGAAGAAGGGAACCAATAGAGAGGTTTGAGGGGCCGGCCACAATCCCAAGTACATGAACAGTCTCCCCTCCGCCCAGAAAATGTACTTCAGAGGACCACACTGAAACTACAGCTCAGCGAAAGGGACCTGTCTGATCAGAGCACACAGGTGCAAAGGAAGGAGGTGGAGTGGAGAGCGGGGCACATGCTGGGCCACCAAGCCCTGAAGATGATATTCCACCTCAGAGCAGCCAATGCATAGAGAGGACCATAGGGCTGGACCCACTACGCGGCACGACATCCCTCACTGACCCATAGCACTATGGGGGACAACACTGGAGACACTGGGAATTGTGTCCAATCTGACCCCACCACACCGAACCAAAACACTAAAGGTGTGTGACAGAACAACAAGGGGAGCAGAACATTGAATTCCAAGGGAATATAAAAAATAGACTTTGGGGCCAGGAGTGGCACCTCATCACACTCCACCAGAAAATACTCCTAAAGGTCGACAAACAAACCTTGAACTATTTATAGCAGTGGTTCTCAAACGTCCTAATGCCTCGACCCTCTAATACAGTTTCTCATGTTGTGGTGACCCCCCCCACCCCAAGCCATAGAATTATTTTTGTTGCTACTTCATAACTATAATTTTGCTACTGTTGTGAATTGGGCGACTCCTGTGGCAGTGTCGTTTGATCCCCCTCCCAAAGGGGCATGACCCACAAATTGAGCACTGCTGATTCACAGGTTTTTCTTTTTGTTGTTGTTTTGTTTCTTTGGTTGCTTTGTTTGGCTCTGTCTTATTTTTTGTGCATATTATTATCTCTGTAGGTCTATCTAGATAAGGTAGGCGGGACAAATAATCTGGAGGAAAAAACAATGGAACCGGCAGTTCCGGGGGTATCTGGGAGAGGGGGAGTTGGGGGAAAGGAAATATGTGTTAACAAACGCAGGGGCAAAGGAACCAAAATCAATGGCAAGGAGGGAGTGGGAGACCAGGTAGGGCTTGACAAAGAGCAAAGTAACTAAGAGGAATTACTGAAACCCAAATGAAGGCTGAGAATGAGAGTGGGACATGAGGAAAGGAATAGGAAATAGAGCAAAGAACTAGGAGGCAAAGGGCATTTAGAGACATCTAAATACAGACATGTATACATGTAAATATGTTTGTATATGATGATGTGCATATATTTATAGGTTTAGTATTAAGTTAGCAGATGGACATTGGGCCTCTACTCAAGTAGTCCCTCAATGCCAGAACATTTTGTTCTGTTAAACTGGCATTCCATGATGCTCACCTTTCTGACAAGATCACTGAAGACAAAGCGGTATATAAGCAAATGTGGTAGAGAAAGCTTAAGATGACCGGGTATCAGAAGATATAACATCTGGCGTCTCAAAGGCTTGAAGATAAACAAGCTGTCATCTAGCTCAGAAGCAATAAAACCCACATGGAAGAAGCACACCAACCTGTGTGATCACAAGTTGTCAATGTAATCAGGCATCAGAAATCAAAGGGGAAAAATCATATCATTGTGAATGAGGGGGAGTTCGGAGTAGAGACCCAAGACCCATCTGTAGGCAACTGGACATCCCCTTACAGAGGGTTGTGGAGAGGAAAGCAGCCAGTCAGTATGCAGTATACCACTGAAGAAACATACAACTTTCATCTAGCTCTTTATTGTTCCTCCCCCCTACTACCATGATCCCAATTCTACCTTTGAAATCTGGCTAGACCAGAGGATGTACACTGGTACAGATAAGAACTGGGATCACAGGGAATCTAGGAGAGATAAACCCATCAGGACAAATAATGAGAGTAGCGATACCATGAGGATAAGGGGAAAGTGGGATAGAAAGATGGAATCAATCACAATCATATGGGTCTGGGTCTCCACTCCGAACTCCCCCTTATTCACAATGATATGATTTTTTTTTCCCTTGGCATCAGCTGTTCATTTTCCCCTCCTTCCCTGTTCCCCCCTCCCTTATGAACACTTGATAATTTATAAATTAATATTATTTTGTTATATTTTACACTGTCCATCGCCTCCTTTCATCTACTTTTCTGCTGTCCATCCCCAAGGGAGGAGGTTATATGTAGATCCTTGTGATAGGCTCCCCCTTCCTACCCACTCTTCCCTCCCGGTATCACCACTCTCACCACTGGTCCTGAGGGGTTCATCTGTCCTGGATTCCCTGTGTTTCCAGTTCCCATCTGCACCGCTGTGCATCCTGTGGTCTAACCAGGTTTTGAAGGTAGAATTGGGATCATGATAATGGGGTGGGAGGCGGGGAGGAGGAAGTGTTTAAGAACTAGAAGAAAGTTGTGAGTTTCATTATTACTACACTGAAAAAAGAAAGTTTTTATTTTATTTGGATCCATAATCCATGGCAAAAACTGTCAATAAATCCAAAAAACATATTTTATTGGAGAAAATCTTCTGCAAAGGATACACTTAAAGTGTTGAAACAACACGGGGAGCTTGTCTCAAGCCAGACCATGGTATATTCATTACAACATATCCAATATTTTTAAAGTGGACAATGAGTAAAGCTAAAAATTAATTTATTGTAATTGTTGGGTTATTTGTGCAGAATATTGAATGCACCACAGACAGGAAGAAGAATAAACAAATATATCTTGGATGGAGCACTAATGAAGCATTTGGCTGCTAACTGCTCAGTCAGTAGTCTGAAACTTCCAGTCACTTCACTGGAGAAAAATAAGGCTTTCTATTCCCACACATAGTTCCAGTGTAAGAAACCCATGGGGACAGCTCTACCCTCTCCTTTTAGGCTGTAATGAGTTTCAGTCCTTTCTATAGCAGTGAGTTTGTATTTTTTGTATTTTTGTCTCTTAGAAGAAGTTCAGGAAAAATGTCATTAAAAGCAAAGATGTTGAGGTATTATTCCCTCATACATGGGACATATTACAGGAATGGAATAGTCCAGAGAAAAGAACATGTTTTTTTTTTAAGTTTAACAAAAAATAGAACCACCTTCAATAACTGTACTTTAACAATAGGGTGTAGTTTAACAATACAGGGGCTAATTAGGTCAGGCATTGTGGAGATAGTGAAAGAGTAGGCAGGATTCCTTCTGTTGTGCAAAGGGTCATTACGAATGAGGAGTGCGTCTACCAGTCTAAGTATCACCATCCATAAAAAAATAATTCCCACATATTGACCAACTGGATACATTGCCATCAGATTCATTCTGTTAATGAAGGCCTGAGACGATTACATTTCTAAACCGTGAAAGAGCTCGAGCTCCCATTTTCAGAAATCTATAGAAAATGTTTCACTGCATGAAGTGAATAAAGAAAACAGGGCTGAAGAAATGCTGACACTAGACAACCAGATAATCCATGTCCTCTGGTAGAACTTTCTATCTAGACTCTACTCAGGAAGTTCTGTTGCCCATCCCAATGGACCAAGTCCCAAACTAGGAGGTTGACGCCTTACATAACCAGCCCCAAGTCATATAAGGAAGATCATCCCATTAATCCAGTGGATTATACCATATATATATTTGATAGCAATAGCTATCATGAAGCTTTATGAAGCCCCGTCTTTGTTCCCTTCCCCTTTCATGCCCTTACAGTATAGACAACCCTCAGTATTGGACATAGTGTTCCCCACAAGTCCTATCTGATCTTTATCTGGATAATGAAAATACCCTAGGGATCTTTAATACCATTTTGTAGCTCAAGGTTCTTGAAGTCAAATTAATGCATTCTTTATATACAAGAAGCAGAAATCTAGGAAGTTTGGAGCTGGTTGAATGAATTTGGTTCACACACCAGCCAAATGTTGAAATCTTTCCTTGTCGGGCATAAACGTGAAAGATAGTATTCCCAGGTTTTAGCTCCCTCAACTGGATGGTATTTCTCTCTGGCAAATCTGTGACCTGAAACTTAGCAGTAGATAATGTTGATTAGGGCATGTCAGTTTCTTGGCCTGCACTTCTTACCCTAAGTGGTTCCTTGTGGCCTCAAAACCATGCTCCAATCTGAGTGTTTGCATTAAATACAGGACCCACTCTAAATTGAGGGTACTCTGTTTTCTTCAGCCTCCTTAGTTGACATTCATGTCAGACAGGAGATATTTCTTCATCTCAGAGGATGAATTGATTCCAGATCTTCCCAAAATGAAAACAGTGAATCTGAAGTCCTATATAGACTTGGGAGTTGAATGCTTATGTTGAGGATTGATCTATATTACTAACGGTTGACCTACAGCATTAAACCACACAGATGAATTTGATATCACCTCAGGTGATTTTTCAGGCACAGCATATTATTTCAGTCCAAGTCAAAGAACTCACTGTGTCAATTGGTTTTGTGCCATTAAAACACTACTATTGTACTTAAAAAGTAACTTAGAAAAGTATGATATGTGATCACTGATTTTGTTGCTGTTGTCATTTATTGTGCACTGTTTCTAGTAACAATTATTTCTCTTTTAAAAAAACATTTTATTGGGGGCTCATACAATTCTCAAAATCCATACATACATCCATTTGTCAAGCACATTTGTACATGTGTTGCCATCACAATTCTCAAAACATTTGCTTTCTACTTGAGCCCTTCGCATCAGTTCTTCAGTTTTCCTCCTCCTTCCCGGCTCCTCCCTCCCTAAAGAACTCTTGATAATTTATAAATTATTATTATTTTGTCATATCTTACACTGTCTGATGTCTCCCTTCTCCCACTTTTATGTTGTCCATCCCCCAGGGAGGAGGTTATATGTAGATCCTTATAATCCGTTGCCCTTTTAGAATTATTTCTTTTCATTTATGTTTTAGTTTATCTTTATACTTCATTATCTGAATATAACACAAACAATCCCTTGCTTTCCAGAACTTGGAAAGATTTTTAAAGAAAATCCCCCCAATATTTTAATGATTGTTTAACCAAAGAATCAGAAATTACTTATATGTATTTTAAGTAGTAGTCACACACTTGTTCATGTTTCTTTCTTTCCCACTATCTCATCCAACTAATTCCTATACTTTTATTTGTTGATTCCAATGTAAATTTTTTTCTTAGGGTGACAATCCAACAGGTTCTGAGTTTTTCATCAACGTTCATCCTGCTTCAAGTTCCTTGTATCCCATGGAAACTGTATAATATTAACAGCGTGTGAACAAATGTGTATGGTAGGTGGGGCACATTTAGAAGCCCATAGTAGTAGAGTGTGGTACCACACTAAAGGGTGGCAACCAGTGAAAGTTGTTTTAGAGGTGGATAATAAGAGATAAAAGGAAATAAGCAGGACATACTAGAGGGGACTTGGCTAAGGCAGAGACAACCTTAACAGGAACTCAAGCCCAGAGGGAGGTATATTTCCTAGTCTCTACAGCTCTTGTGTTTAAGGATGCCAAATGTTAAAGCTTGTGTGAAAGATAGCACATTACCAATAAGGAATGACAAGGTGTAGGTAGACAGACGATGCTAAGAGTAAAGGTAAATGAAGGAAGACACTTTAAAGTACATGAGATGAAGGAAGGTAATGGCTGATGCAGTCACTCTCCTCCTGGCTGTGGAGCAGAAATGCCCTAGACTGTAGGCACAAGGTGGATAGCAGCACACGGGAACTCCAGGGTGAGGTCTTGTGACTAGCTCTCAGAGGGTCTCTGCAAGCCTGGGGTTATGACCACTTTTAGACAGCAGATGGAGCAAGAGCAATCTAATTGAGAGGAATTACTAATAGGTGGAAGAAGGACAAGTATGATGGTGGGGTAAGGAGGAAGGTAAAAGGAATCAGAAGAAAGGTCCAGGAAGCAAAGCTGTGGATAGTGGTATAAGCATAGGTCTGTGCATATGTAAATACATTAATTCTGAAAAATAGAGGTCTTGGCCTACATGCATATATTTACAAGGCAATACAATAAGATAGTAGATGGACTTTGGGACTCTGACCAAGCCCTCCCTCAATGTAAGAACACTTTGTTCTAAAAACCTGTCATTCTTTGATGCTCAGCATACCAGCATGATCACTGAAGACAAAATGGGTGCATAAGCAAATGTGGTGAAGAAGGAGAATAGTGCCTGGCTATCAAAATATATACCACCTGAGGCCTTAAAGGCTTGAAGTTTAAAAGTGGGTATCTAGTAGAGAAGCAACGGGCCCACATGGAAGAAGCACACCATCCTGTGTGATCATGAGGTGTCAAAGAGATAGGGTAATAGGCCTCATAAGACCCCAAACAAGCAAACAAAAAAACCCCAACATGTTGCTGAGTATGAGGGGGATTGTAGTAGAGACCCCACATCTATCTGTAAACAATGGGACAACTCCTTACAGAAGGATCACACTGAAAGGAAGAGTCAACCCGGGGGCAGGATAGTACTGATGAAACACATATATAATTAGGTTCCTTGAGGCTTCCTCATATCCCACTATCATAACTCCAATTCTGCCTTTCCCTGCGGGCTAGACTGGAGCATGTGCACAGGTACAGAAAAGAGATAAGAGTTCACAACATACCAAATCCAGGAACAGGAATGGGAGTATTGATACCTGTGGGGGAGGCGAAAGGCAGGGAGGGGAGGGGAGGAAGGGGGAGCCAATCACAATGATAGACACATAATCACACACACACACACACACACACACACACACACACACACACACACCAACACACACACACACACACACACACACTCCGGGGAGAAACAGAAACCATGGGGGAAGAGAGATATCAGTCAGTGCAAGATATGAAAATAACAATAATTTAATATTTATCAAGGGGTGACGGGTGGGGGGAGAGGAAGAAAGGGGATAAAAAGAGCTGATACCAAGGTCTCAATGGAAGGTAAATGTTTAGAAATGAATGATGGAAATATATGTACAAATATTCTTGATACAATCGAAGTATAGATTGTTATGAATCCCCAATAAAATTATCATTTAAAAAAGTACATGAGATGGATTAAGGAAAGAGATGACTTATCATCCATTCTGTCATCTTGGGCTAGAGCATGGGTTTTAAGCTCTCTAAGTAATGTTGACAGATGACAAACAACACAAACTGGGAGAGGGCTTATTGCCTTGGGGTCTAGGATATCCCATACATAGTCTTGATCTTCTAGGGAGACTGGATTGGCTAGTGTCTGGCCTGGAGCTTGAGAATCATGCTTAACCAGGAACTTGGAGGGAGGGAAACAAATGAGTGTGGTGGCAAGAGGCTGTGCTTCGATAAAGGAGGGCAGCATTAGTCTGAATGACTAGTTGGGCATCATTGGCAGAGCCCTTTTGCAACCCCCAGGGTGTTTCTGGAGGTAGAGGGGTATGAGGTTGCAGTTATAGGATAAAGGGTGAGGGTTTGGGCCCCTCTAAAACTGATCTGCAAGTCATGCTAATGGACAGAGGCACAATTTGTGTTAGACAATCTTGTGCCCAGTCATCATGCGTTTCTGGAATCTAAGTGTCATCATTCCTCTAGGTCTTAAAGACAGCCTTCCAGCTCAGGGCTCTGAGACAGGTTGGTTGCAGAGGAAGGTGGGCTTCCAGGTCCCTCCTTGATCAATATTCTTAATCTAAGCTTGACTAAGTATTAACTTCTTCTGGAAAGATTGTTAGGTTATGGAAAATTACAAAACAACTAAAAGGTGATAATAAATTCAATAGATCAATAGATGCATTATACTGGATAAATCTGCCTAACAAGGTCCCTGTAGAGTGTTGAAAAGCAATGATGTTACTTTTAGGACTAGGTTCATCTTACCCAAACCATGGCATTGCCAATTACCTCATATGCATACACAAGTTGGACATTGAATAAGAAAGAATTAAGAAAAATCAGTGTATTTGAATTGTGGTGCAGGGGCCTTCAAATAGACAAACAAATATGTCTTGGCAGAAGTAAGGTCAGGGTGCTAGATAGAGGTAAGGAGGTGAGAATTCACATGAAATTCTTTGGACATGTAAGAAGTGACCAGTCCTTGGATAAGGATATTTTGTTTGGTAAAGTAAAGGGCAGTGAAAAATAGGAGAAAGGATTGATACAGTAACTTAGGCAATAGGTTCATTCTAAATTGTGAGGAAGCTGCAGGGCTTGGCAGTGTTTCATTCCTTTGTGCACAGGGTCCCTGTGAGATGGAATGGACTCAATCAGAACTATCAACAAGAAGAACCTCAGAAATTACTAATAAACACCCAAGCAATACACAAAATACTAAATATTTAGCTATGTTTACAAAAGTTATTTGCATGTTATCAAATGCTTGAAAGCTCAAGAGACACTCACTGTAATATAAGCTTATTAAAATAAGGAATGGGTTTCTTTTGTTAAAAAACATAATAAAATAAAGGCGATGCAAAACCAAGGTGAGGCAAAAATCACTGAGGAATTGCTGCCCCTCCTTGATTTATACCATTCTTCTGCAGGTTACCTAAAGGACATTTTCTAAGATCCATACAGCATGTCATATGGCAGAGTATTTTCCACATTGAGGATCTATTGTGAGGGCATCACACAATGACGTAGGTGTTAGTGACTATCTGTCCGGCAAGGGGAGTGTAAATCATGTAGTCTTCCAAACTGAGTCAGCTGGAAGATCAGAGGGTCCAGCTAGTGCATGGGATCAATGGCAGTTGAATGCTCTTTAGGTTGCTTACAAGGGCTATAATCAATTGAATCAAAATAAAATTCCAGGAGAAACTTCTAGCATAATCAGACCATAGATCAAAGCTTAATACAGAGTACTGAGATGGTATGAATAAATACCACTTTACTGTTTGGCAATTTAAGTTCAACTTATTGAGTATAAATATAACAATGGTTGTGAGAGAACACTTACCAATACTTCAATACTTTCTCTTTTTTAAAAATCATTTTATTGGGGGCTCATACAACTCTTACCACAATCCATAACATATATCCATTGTGTCAAGCACATTAGTACATCCATTGCCATCATCATTCACAAAACATTTTCTTTCTGATTGATCCCTTGGTTATCAATACTTTCTATCAAACCAGTAAATTCTCTTGACACCGATGTCAGATAATGACACTACAAGAAAACTGTAGCACAATACTGATAATGGGTCTACATGAAAAATTCTTAAAAATATTTGGAACAGATTCAGACAACATATTACAAAGATTATGTACCATGATTCACTGAAATTTGTCCCAGAGCATATTTTACATAAGAAAATAAGCACTGTAATAAACCCATTGACAGAAAAGAGGGTCAATTGTCTAAGTAGGCACAGAAAACAAAGTAGGAACATTTAAAAAGTCAAAGGTATTGGGCCTCTACTCAAGTCTTCCCTCAATGCAAGAATACTTTGTTCTAATAATCTGGCATTCTGTGATTCTCACCTTCCCAACAGGATTGCTTACAGCAAAAGGGTGTATAGGCAAATATAGTGAAGAAAGCTGATAGTGCCTGGTTATTATAAGCTATAGCATCTGGAGTCTTAAATGGTTGAAGTTAAACAAGCGGTCATCTATCTGAGAAGCAACAATGCCCACTTGGAAGAAGCACACCAGCCTGTGTGATCACGAGTTATCTATGGGATCAGGTATGAGGAATTAGAAGACCCCCAAAAATCATGTAGATGGGAACAAAGGGTGCTTCATTGGAGACCCAGAGCACATCTGTAGACATTGGACATCCTCTCACAGAGGGGCACAAGGAAAGAGTGAGCCACCCAGTGTACAATAAAGCACCAACAGAACACATAACATCCTTATAGTTCTTTAAAGCTTGCTTCACCCTACTCTCATGAACCCAGTTCTATTTTTCAAATTTGGCTAGACCAGAGCATGTACTCTGGTACAGATAAGAGCCTTCAACATAACACATGGAATCCAGGAGAGATAAACCCCTCATAAAAATAATGGGACTTGACCTATAAATATAGACACATAGATCTATTTCCCCATCCTCCTAAATATATTTACATGTACATGTCTTTGTCTAGACCTCCATGAATGCCCTTTGACTCCTAGCTCTTTCCTCCATCTCCCTTGACTTTCCTCCTGCCCTACTACCATGCTTCGTCGCCACCTGGGCTAGAGTATACTTCTTCTCTAAGCAACCTTACCTTGATCATTTCCCACCAGGCCTGCCACTCCCCCTTCTCTACCATTTGGGGTCCCATGTTTTTCCCTTGTCCCTGGGTTTGTTAACACCACTTCCTTACCCCCCCCCTACCCCCACCCCAAGTCTTAAAGGCAACAAAGTCCACATGAAAGAACACACCAGCCTGTGTGATCGAGTGGTCCCGAAGGGATCAGTTACAAGGCATCAAAGAACAAAAAATCATATCATTGACTGCACACCTCCATGATAGGATCGCTGAAGACAAATGGGTGCATAAGCAAATGTGCTAAAGAGCTGATGGTGCCCGACTATCAAAAGAGATAGTGTCTGGGGTCTTAAAGGCTTGAAGGTGAACAAGTGACCATCTAGCTCAGAAGCAAAAAAGCCCACATGGAAGAAGCACACCGGCCAGTGCGATCACGAGGTGCCAAGGGACCAGGTATAAGGCATCATGCAAAAAATGATATGTATGTGTATGCATGTGTATATATGTGTATATGTATGTGTATATATGTATATATATACCATATTAAATGAAGGGGGAAGTGCAGAGTGGAGACCCAAGGCCCAAGTGTCGGCCAATGGAGATCCCCTCATAGAGGGGTTTAGGAGAGGAGATGGGTTAATTAGGGTGTGAGGTAGTACCGATGAAGAACACAGCTTTCCCCTAGATCCTGGATGCTTCCTCCCCCCAACTACCATGATCCGAATTCTACCTTGCAGGGCTGGATTGGACAGAGGCTGTACACTGGTACATATGAGGGCTGGAGGTACAGGGAATCCAGGGTGGATGATACCTTCAGGACCAAGGGTGTGAGGGACGATGCTGGGAGAGTGGAGGGTGAATGGGTTGGAAAGGGGGAACTGATTACAAGGATCCACATGTGACCTCTTCCCTGGGAGAGGGACAGCAGAGAAGGGGGGAAGGGAGACTCCGGATAGGGCAAGGTATGACAATATACCGAGGTATAAATTACCAAGGTCACATGAGGGAGGGGGGAAAGGGGAGGGAGGGGATAAAAAAAAGAGGACCTGATGCAAGGGGCTTAAGTGGAGAACAAATGCCTTGAGAATGATTGGGGCAGGGAATGTAAGGATGTGCTTTATACAATTGATGTATGTATATGTATGGATTGTGATAAGAGTTGTATGAGTCCCTAATAAAATGTAAAAAAAAAAATAATGGGACTAATGATACCATGAAGTGGTAGGGGAAAGGTGGGGCCACAAGGGGGAGAAAGGGGAACAGATTGTAAAGATCATCATATAACACCCCCCCCAGGGGAATGAACAACAGGAAATGGGTGAAGGAAAATCGCAGATTGTGTAAGATATGAAAACAATAATAATTTAAAATTGATCAAGGTGTCACGAGAATGGGAAGGTGGTGGAGGGAGGGAAAAAAGATGAGCTGATACCAAGAGTTCATATAGAAAAAATAAAATATTTTTAAAATGATGATGGCAATGTATGTACAAATGTGCTAGATAAAATTGATGTGTGGATTATGATAACAACTATAAGAGGCCCCAATAAAATAATTTATTTTTAAATATCAAAGGCTTTTAAAGTTTGAAAAAAAACCTACATCTGTAACATGAATCAGGTATAGTTCAACATGCTAATATATTCAGTTAAAAAACACACCAGCAAATATCATTCTTAGAGGAAAGATAAAATAGCCCACCCCACTTAAGAAATAGGACAAACATACATTTCCATTTTCAATATTGTATTAAAAATTCTATAGTATTTTCTAGATAGACCAATTATAAATGGAATACTTTTTAAAGGAAGAAAAGAAGCTTCCAAAGAGAAGAAATACTAATTTCTCTAATCATCACAATTTTATGATATTTTTCATAATAGATTTCAAATATACCATAAATATTACAGGTAATAAATAGTTTAAAAGTTGTAGGCTACATTTCAACACACAAAAATAATTTTGGCATTGAACTCTCTAACCATTAACTACTAATCTCCAACTCTGAAACCATTAACCCTTACACCTTAATATGCTAAGCATGCTTACAACACACTAATAACCTCCTAATGCACTGTCCCCCTAAGTACATGAAAAAGCCCCTTACCACCTAGAACAATTAACACCCTGAGCATCCCCTGACACCCACAACAAACTTGTCATGCTTCACGCAGCCTACCAGCATACACTCTTAACCTAGGCTAATGCATTTATCCCAATGTTTAAAACCAGGCCAAAGGATTGAATATATTTTACAACCTGAAACCTAACTTCGTGACCATAAACCTCAAATTCAGAAATCCAACCAGAAAACAAGAATCCTTAAACCATAAATCTACATCTTTATACCTTAACACATAAGCCCCTAATAAACTTCAAGCACAATCTGTGAGCCCCTACTGAACCCCAAACATAACCTTCAAAACATAAAGCCCTTTAACATGTCCACTAACATCTGACTCATGACACTTGATTCCTATTTCTATTTCTTGGCAATTGTTCTTGAACCGGGAACACTGATTAATCCCAGGATTAAATGCTAATCTTTAAGTACAGACTCTCATTCAAACACACTACAAGCCTAAACAGAACCCCAAACCTAATCCATCAAAAAACTCATGTTGCTAATTATGTGCATGGAGCTGTCTTCTGTCTCAGATTTTACACAAATGAGAAGAACTTGGGTAGGTTGGCACGCAAACTAAGAATCACAAACACATGTTCAGTTAATTTTAAGTCATTTGCATCTGGTTCAAGGAACTTAGGAAAACAAAGAAGTGTTATATAAAGTTTAAATATGACAAATAACATCATGGTCAAGGGCTATCACAGGTCCCTTGCTGATCTCTGATCTACTGTATGCTGACCTCAAGGAGTCTTTTCTGCTGTTAGACATATGCAGGAATGTTACCCAGTAAGCAAGATGCCTGAGGGTTGAATAGTAGTTACACACTAATTTGTAGATCACTATTTAACCTGGTTTATCCCTGAGGATAGGGTGAAAGCATGTTAAATAAAACAAATTACTGGTTATTCTGTCATCAACCCCCTTGTTCTCCTCATTCCCAGGGGACACTCACATCACCAGAGATGGAGACATTAGCAAATTAAAGGTGCTTACATTGGAATCCATGACTCCAATTTTCAAAATTGATCTTGACCTTTATCTCAGACCTAGGAAAAAAGACTCAGAGGAAGAATTTGCGCACCCCCTATAATAGAGAGAGCTGGCAACCCTAAAATATTGGTGTCCATGTCTCTTGGAGATTCCCGTGAGTTAATGTCTTAAGCTCACAAGACATACTGCAAGTTAGAGCTCTATTTTCACCCCAAACGGGAAAGGTGTCAATTCCAGGGACACCCTGTGTGTCCGGTGCCAGGAACTCCCACTCACAAAACACTGGGGGTCTCCTCTCATGAAGACATAAGTCCTCGAAGAGTTCTCAGGAGAACAACAGCGGACCAAGCTCTCTCTGATGCTGGCCTGGAAATTAATACCTTTGAGTTCAACCCCAGGGACTTCCACAGGCAAACCGGAATGTTCCTCCCTGAGCCTGGCTTACATATCTACTGGCTGAGAGTACCTGTCTTAAGATAGGTCCCCCTCTTCAGGTTCCAGGGTCTCTTACCTTTAGGACACACAAAACATTCAAGCACGGATGATCCACTGTCTTTCCACACAGCATACCCTGATCTGAGATCCAGATCCACCCCAATATCAGCACCTTGAATTATTTGCCTCACAAGGGTCCTGAGAGTGAGCTGGGAAATAAAGCAGGGAAGGTGGAGATAAGTTAAATCACAATCACCTGTAATTACTTCAGCATGATTAGTAAATCAACAACTGAAGACAGATTAGACCCTAGGTAGATTGGTCTACATTGCTGTAGTGAGGCATTCTTAGCTAATCCTTGGGAGCCCCGGGAACATCTTTGCGCACACACACACACACACACACACACACACACACACACACACCGGCAAACATTCATTTAAATGGTAGCAGGCAATATCTTATCCTAAAGAGAATAGGGAGCCTAAAGGAAAATAACAGACAATGGATAATATTTAACATCAAATCAGGGCACACCTAAAGCCCACAAACTACCACTGTGTGCTCTATATTTGCTCCATTAGAAAATGTAATATTTGCTGACGCTTTTTCTGTTCATCTCTATTATCAGACTAGGTTTGTTCATTAGTAAATTACCTCTTTGGCTAACTTCATTGTTCAGTGATCAACCATGATCATCCTTTATGTTTTAAATATGTTTTCTCACTCTTCAGATTTGAACTGCTTAAAACTTCACATTTTTTATTTATGAGTACTCAGAGGGCACTATAACATTGTGGTAGAGCATAATAACCAATGGAAACCAATTGACAGTCTTGGGTCTTAAAAACTTGAAGGTAAACAGGTGGGCATCTAGCTCAGAAACAACAAAGCCTAAATGGAAGAAGCACACCAGCCTGTGTGATCATAAGGTGCCCAAAGAATCAATTATCAGGCATCAGAGAACAAAAAATCATATCATTGCATTCTCATCTCCCCGATAGGATCACTGAAGACAAATGGGTGCATAAGCACATGTGGTGAAGAAAGCTGGTGGTGCCCAGCTATCGAAAGAGTTAGCATCTGGGTTCTTAAAGGCTTGAAGGTAAACAAGCAGCCATCTAGTTCAGAAGTAACAAAACCCACATGGAAGAAGCACAACAGCTTGTGTGATCACGAGTTGTCAAAGGGATGAGGTATCAGGTATCAAAGAACAAAACACTGTGTCATTGTGAATGAGGGGGAGTGAGGAGTGGTCGGGACCTTAAGTCCAAATGTAGGCAACTTACCATCCACTTATGGAAGGGTCTCAGGGAGGAGATGAGTCAGTGAGGGTGCAGTGTAGCAACCATGAAACACAACTTTCCTCTCTAGTTCCAAAACGCTTCTCTCCCTACCTCACTCCCCCCCCCCCCACCCACACACACAATATCATGATCCCAATTCTACCTTACAAATCTGGCTAGACCAGAGGATGTACTTTGGAACTAGAAACACAGGGAATCCAGGATGGATGATCCCTTCAGGACCTGTGGTGAGCATGACAATACTGGGAGGGTGAAGGAAGGGTAGGGTGGAAAGGGATCTCCATATAACCTCCTCCCTGGGGGATGACCAACAACAAAAAAAGGTGGGTGAAGGGAGACGTTGGAAAGTGTAAGATATGACAAAAATTTATAAATTATCAAAGGTTATTGACTGAGGGGGAGAGTGTGTAGGGATGGGGAAAAATGAGGAGCTGATGCCAGGGGCTTAAATGGAGAGCAAATGTTTTAAGAATGATGAGGGCAAGGAATGTACAAATGTGCTTTGAACAATTGATGTATGTATGGATTGTGATAAGAGTTGTATTAGCCCCCAGTAAAATGATTTAAAAAGAAAAAGAAAACCAATTGACTAATTATAAAGGTTGTATTGGCTTAATTATATCTCTTTAGTGTGTTTTTCATTTCAGGATATTTTAATGCAGTGAATTCACAACGGATGGTAAGTTATTTGGAATTCACAGTTATTGGCACAAAAAAAACACCTGGTTGACAGTGTCTAGGGGTCATCTGATATAGTTTGCTGGGGAAAAATAAGCATATTTAATTATAAGGTATAAAATAAATAATAAGGGGTAAATATTGTGGGCTTTCCCCTATAAAGTACAGCGAATTGCACTTTTTCAATAAAACACACATTTCATCTGTACAGTTTCCACATTGAAAGAAGACTTTCCAAATTAGAGATAAAATATTTTAGTTGTATCAATATTACTGACATGTTCAAAGAAAGTTTTGAGTCAATGCACACCAATGCTCAGTTTAAAAATTTTTAAGAAGATTGATTTGTGGATAATACTTTCTCAGGTTAAAATTTACTGGAATTAAGAAAATCTGTGGGAGACTCAAAGCCCATCGGTTGGCAACTGGTAACTCCCTTGCTGAAGGATTGTGGGGACAAAATGTGCCAGTCAGGGTGCAGGGTAGCAATGACAAAACATATAACTTTCCTCTAGTTCTTAAATGCTTCCTCCCCCCACTATTATGATTCCAATTCTACCTTACAAATCTGGCTAGACCAGAGGATGTACATTGGTATAGATAGCAACTGGAAACATGGGAAATGCAGGACAGATGACTCCCTCAGGACCAGTGGTGAGAATGGCGATGCCTGGAGTGTGGAGGGAATGTGGGGTAAAAAGGGGAATCGATTACAAGAATCTACATAAAGCCTCCTCACTGAGGGATTGTCAGCAGAGAAGAGGGTGTGGGGAGACGTCAGACAGTGTAACATGTGACAAAATAATAATTTATGAATTATGAAGGGTTTATGAGGGAGGGGGAAGTAGGGAAGGAGGGGGAAAATGAGCAGCTGATATTAAGGGCTCAAGGACAAGGCAAATGTTTTGAGAATGATGATGGCAACAAATGTGCATATGTGCTTGACATAATGGATGTATGTATGGATTGTTATAAGAATTGTATGAGCCCCCAATAAAATGATTTTTAAAAAAGGAAAAGAAAATCTGTGGGTAACTTTTTATCCTCACTTTATTTGGCTATGTAATATGAGTATATTTTTGCACATACAATGAATACAATATTACAATGAGTAAAATAATGTTCAACTGAGGAAAGCCCTTCTAACATCCCTGTCAACAACTTTAACCAGGTTAAACCACCACAATGACTTTCTTCAGTGATACATTATCAAGTTTATGAAATTGAATATCTCATTTATGAAAACATGTTTGCATATGTTCAATTTTAGATACTGTACCTGATTTCTTCACATGATAGTAAATAATCATAGTTCCATCGTCCTACACTCTTGATGTTGTTAGCTTATTGTGCCAACCTGGCCAGTATACACATCAGATTAATTGAAGGGCGGAGAGATAAATGGCTCAGCGAGCCTCGCTTTTCTAGTCTCTTGCTCTTTGATCATCAGACCAGTGTGTGGCTGTCTGCCTTGATCTGTGCATCAATTTGCAAACTACACTACTGGTGGGACAACTAACCGGTGGACTGTGTCGCTGTAATTTTAGGTTCCTTCAAGACCTGCTTTGCTACACTCTTCGAATATACATTTCTTGAGCTGGGGACTGTCAGCCACTGTCATCTGGCTGACTGTTGGTGACCTACCTGACTTGCTGTTTCCTTCCTGTGACTGGATAGCCTGAATTTCTCAACAGAGGACTACCTGGTGGCCCTCAAGATTTGAAGGATCCCCAGTGTCTCACAGCTGGCTCATGGGAGTGAGTTGCACTGAGCCATTTGTACTGCTTTTTTTTTCTTCAAGAAAGAAAAGCTTGTTGTCAGTTCAAGGATTGTTTGTTGGCCCTTAGGAGTGTTTTCCAGTCCAGTCTGTTGTCCACCAAACCCTGGCCCCAAAGTCCAGCCCCAGCACTCCCTGGGAACCCTGCAACCCCACACCTCACTGTTCTGCTGCACTCCCCCAGCGCTTCACCTTGGTGTGGTGGGATCACGTCAGGTGAAATTCCCACACTGTGTCTCTGGTGCTGTCCCCTGTAGTGCCATGGGTCAGTGAAGGGCATCATGTCCCATAGTGGGGCCAGCCTTGTTGTCCTCTCCGTGGACTGGCTGCTCCAATCAGTAACATCATCCTCACGGCCTTGTGGGCCAGGCTGTGCTCAACTCTCTCCTCCTCCCCCTTCATCTGCTCCCATCAGACATGTCCCTCTCCCGGAGCTGCAGAATCAATGTTGTCCTTTGAAACAAATTCTTCTGGGGGGAGTGTGTACTGCTTTATAGATTGCTTATCTCTTATGTTATCTCTCTCTCTAGCATTATATTAATTAATGATAATTTATATAATTAGTATTATATTAATTATATAATGTAACTATAAATTCTATAATTTATATATTACTTACATAATATATAATAATTATATAGATTATTGTAATCTATATAATTATTAGCATTATGGTTTTGTTTCTCTAGAGAATACTGTATAACATAATTGATAATGCATGTTCATATGCTCAATAAATTTGTAAAAAATATATATGCTCACCTAAGCCCCATGATGTAAAGACCAAGTTTTATTAAGTGCATACACTTCATTGGGGGAAATGTAAGAGAAAAAGTGCAGAGATCATGGAGGCTGGAGGATCACTCAATTAAGACGCAAATCTTACCCTGAGAGAAGGAACAAAAAATGAGAGGTTGGAAAAAATTTCTTAAATGTCAGTGTAACCCAGCAGATGTCCAGTAAGTTGATCAGCTTACCTCAATACAAAATCACTCTAGAAAACCACTTTCTTTATCACACACAAACGTTTGTGCTTTGTTATTCTTTCTACTTGACTTGGGCTTACCCTTAGAACTCTGTCAGGGGACAAACCAGGCAGTAGAATTCATAAGCGATGTTTTTGCCTTGTCTCCTTATGCTCATTGTGTTGGAATGGAATTACCTTCTTAGATTTGATTCTGCTGTTATATGTTTATATATGAAAACGTGTTCATATTTCTAGTAAGATACATTGACATATAGCATGTCTTTTCTTAAGGATGAGATTGTAAGAAATCTTTCCTCTTTAGTGTCATTCTCATAGGTAATAATTTCAGATTTTGTTTCCAAATAGCATTCTGCTCTTTGCTTAGGACTTTGATTAAATTTCCTGAAAATCATCTCACTCTTCTCTCTTTAGTTCTTTTTAAAGATAAATATTCAGTTCATTTTTGGAGTTAGTTGTTTCTGCCCATTAGATCCCCATTTGACATTTTCTTCAAAGATTTTTCAGGGACATTGATTGTATATGTTCTTACCATGTTATTATTATTTCTTGCTACTCTCCACAAGTCAAAGACATTGGCTTCCTCTATGCATTCTTCTCTCCCATGGTGATCCATCTCCTATGCCCTTATCATCTCATCTACTGATAGCAGAGGGAGTAGTTTAATCATATCAGCTACTGTGAGGAAGGCAGTTGAAGCTGATTACTTGCTTAAAGACTTACAGTCTAGAGACCATAAGGATTTCTACTCTGCCTTTCAGGGACACTATGAGCCAGAATTAACATAACAAGAGTGGGCAATTGAGTTTGTTGATTTGCTTCTTATTTGATTCCCTGTTTTCTTTAGTTTTTCCCCCTGTATGACAACACAACTCTGATGGAATCTAGGGGAAACTTGAGAAAGCCTTGGTGATCTCCCCTTCAGGGTCTGCACTCACTTTCAGTAACAACTGGTGTGTCCTATGTGTGTAGTTTCCAGGGCAGGGCTTTCAGTGGGTTGCACAATTTAACCTGATGGTGGCAGAGAGAACTATGTTCCATGAAGAGTTGATTGTCCATCTCTAGAAACAGGATGAACTGAAAGTGAGGGGGAATCAGTGTGCATCCAGGCACACACAGGATCCAATGAGCACAGGAACCAGCATCTGAAGTCAGTGCGGGTTGATTGTCAGGGTGGGTTTCCTGTTGTGGTTTGGAGATTCTTTTCCATCTCTAACTTTTCCCAAGGAATCTCTCTCTATAATTATTCTGCGTCCACCCCTGCTTTCTATGAATTCAAAAGTTGTATTGAACAACAAGTAAATAGCCACACCTGCAGGAAAACCAGTCCATTAACCACATGAAAACTCTGCTTTTCTGGCATCACAGAGTGAGAGTTCTGATAAACCTCAGAGAAAACTCTGTAGAATTCTCTCTCAGACTCGAGTCAGAGCATGGGAAAGGGGCCATAAATTTAAGTGTTTGAACACCCACTTGTCAAACCAACATAGATGCCTTCAGGAAAGACCTGTGATTAGATTTGACTCTGAAACAATAGACTCATTGCAAAGACTGCAGTGCAATCCTCTAATTCCGAAACGCTGAGTTTTGAGTTAAAGACTTGTGAGTGGGGAATGTATGGTCAGTAACATATGAAAGTATAATTTGGTTCACATCCGCTCCTCTCCTTCATGCAGAAGTGGGTCAAACCCAACAATAGTCTGAAGACTTATTTGACCTTTTATATTTTCTTTCTTTCCTTCTTTTTTATTCAACTTGGACAACTATTGAATCATGCTTTATCATTTATATCTCCAATGGAGCATGGCCACATTATCAATCGCTCTCTTAAAGAGCATGTGTTAGTTATTATCCTGCAAGATGCAATAACCAAGTCAGGGAAAAATCTGTGCAGATTTTCCTGGGAAACACCTGTGTGAGAGAAAATTGAGAAGAGGACAGGAGAGAGAGAGAAGGAATTCAGTCTATGAAAGGAGGACAAATGGGTTTAAAAAGGTTCAGGGAGAAATGTAATTAAACAATAATGGATTGTTTCCAGTAATTTTTGGAAGACTGCTTGTGTGGTCTTGAGGAAAGAAGAGAGAGGGGGTATGTTGGGCAGAAATTGTATTAACTATTGTGCAGTTCAAGAAAAGTTCAGTATGGCCATTGGATGTTCTAAAAGAAAAATTCTCCTTTGAAAATGATATACAATCTCTGTGCTGCTGGACTTTATGTGGGGGCTCCTCTCTGGGCTTGAAACATCTGCACAATATTGGCAATGGGTTTCATGATCCTTTGTGACCACTGTAGTTTTCCAAAATGAAGGATGCATTATCAGGCCTGAAGGATTCTTGATCGATTTTTTGAAGATAACCTGGTCGTACTTTTTCCTCTTAGAATGCACATAGATGGGTGGTGGTGGTGGTAAAAACAAAAGAATACACATAGATGGTTGGATTATATTTCTTCTGTTGGTTATATTGACGTGGGTATTTCTCACCCTAGAGAGATCCACACGTGTGGTGACTTCCAATCCTGTTTAAGACCAATGCTTCTATCCTCTTCTCCTGGGAATTTTATTACCTGCACTGGAGACATTAAAGCTCTGTGTCATTTAACATTTTATATTTATTGTATGTTTTATCATGAATGTTGGGTTTTTACTAAGAACATACCACAAGTAATTTGATTTTTGTGCAATCTTCAATCTAGAATGGACTATTCTGTGTTTTCTAGATAAAACGAACATATTTCTCTTAAACACTTTCATAATTAGCAGTGTGATAGACACACTACTCTTTGTTGAAATCTATTACATGGTTTATTTTGCTTTAGCATCAATATAAAAGTAAGACAAGTGTATCAGTGAACAAAGATGAAAATAATGAAGTAACTTTTAGGAAAGTTACCAAAAGCATGCTCCTTTATTCCTGCTTATAGCTCAGAAATGAGGTTAAAGCTTCTCAGCCCAGATTAGGAGTGTGATGGGATTGAGATGGGAAAACACTTGCTTACACTCAATCCAAAAAAAATTTTTTCAATCCACAAATTTTAAACGTTCATTAAATATTTTTTTACAGTTGAGTTTCTCCCTATATTTTTAGGTTATGATATAGCAATCCCTGTGACTCAATGTTCAAGCTCAAAGATGCTTTTTGAGAGGTGAGCCATTAACAATCACCATCAGATCCCTGTGCACATGAAAACTGACAAGCTGTATATTGGTTCAGTTCTAGTCTGTAGTAAAGAGTGACCTGGAGACAAAATGGTCAATACATTGACAAAAATAATGTGCCACGGTATATATTAAAGTTAATGCCTCCTCCAATTTTGAAAGTAAAGTTAACTATGCCATCAGTAGCTAACTAATAAGGAGAGTTCTGAATTAATGTTAGCAGTGACTTAATTCACAGTTTATGCAGAATAAACTATAAACCAAACGTAAGCAATTCACAACTTAAGTCTAGAGAGACAGACTTAGATATGTCTGCAGGAGTTGGGTCCAGGAGCAAGGAAATGCCTCATTATCAAGTATAATGTAGGCTGGATTCTTCCTAAATAATATTAAACTCATGTCATATTTCTGATGCTCAGTATTCTGCATTCTAATCTTAGTCAGCTGTTTATTGACTAAGTCAACAAATAAATAATAAATTTTATCTTTATGATACTACTTATGTTTCATAAATAACTCACTTTGTTTTGAAAACTTGACAGATTTTATTGAAGCATCTTGCTTCAGGCACTACTTTCATTATGTTTTTGAAATTAATTAATTTCTATTTATGTTTGCTTTACTCACTGCTGCACCTGCCTTACTCTATTAGAATATGATCATCTCTTTAGTCTTCTCGCTCTTTCTTTGCAGATTTCAATGTGCTCTGCAGAGTGTTTTATCTAATGTTCTCCTCTCATATGAAAAAGGACTCTTTCATTCAGCACTCCATTTCCACAACCATGTGTCCTGTCACTTCAGTTGGACAAGCTACAGCAGTTTGATAAAGAATGTTGATTGGTTGTGTGACTGAAAAATCACTCTGTTCAGTTTTTCAATAGAAAATGAATCATGAAAACTGTCAAAAATGCTAATGAATTAAATTTGAGATGTCACAATGCTACACAGACTAAAAACTAACTGCACAGAAAGGTCATGATCAAATGAGATTGATGTATTCAGATAAATGAGAATTTCATCTTATTATTTACTATTTTTGCATGATGAAAACATTTATTACCCTTGTTCTCAGAGCTCAGTCTTGTGAGGATTTATCATAATCTGTCAAGAGTTAGAAAATGTTAATATTCACTATATATATTTTGTATTACTCCTCAGAGGAGCGGATTATTCCCTTTCAAAATTGTAATCTACAATTGTTACGCTGGGAATTTGGATGGTGATGATCTGGGAATCTGGATGTGAATGTTATGTGTGATCATCTGATTGAGCCTGGATCTGTTATAGGACCTTCATAGTGGGGCTCTGATCTTCACTTCATGCCTGTTCCATAGTTTATATCTTCCCTGGTCGGTTTTCCTTTCCTTCACGGCAGTATCCACATTCTTTGCTTTTAGCTCTTTATCCCTCTCCCCCCACTTAGGTGTCATGGGTAAGATGTGGGGTGTGTGATTGATAGGGGACATAGTTCACCCCCAGCTTTGAAAATTTAATAAAAATGACTTTCCTCTGGTGAGAAATCTTTCAAGTTGAGAATCATCTTTCTCTCTAGTGCAAGAAAGACGAGGACTTGTTTTGAATGTTCACTGGAGAACAGGATGGGTTTTACAGTTAGAACATGGGCTCCACTAATGACCAGCCCCAATGGTTTCTCAGTTTCAGTAATCAGTACTCAACCTCTAGAAATTTATCACATTTTAATTTACATACATATTTATGTTTTTTCATATATATATATTTTTTCAATACATGGTTTCAGTGGTTTCTGATCCAGGTAAGCAGATTCCTGTTGTGCTCTCTGAATGTCCCTCTCTCTAGATTTTAGGTGGCATTTTGATATGTCCGTCCATGTCAGTTCTCTGATGCACGCATGCAGGGACTCCCAGCACCAGTGCATTCATGACTCGCATTGCAGAATAAGGAGCTCATGCCTGACTCAGAGGAGGATGAGACAGGCCAAGAGAGACAGCGCAGGGGTCCACAGTGGAAATGGAGTTGCAGGTGTTCAGAGAGGACCCAATGTGGATACACAGGCAGAGTTGTTGTAGTCTCAATGTGAATAGAATTTATACGGGGCTAGTGCAAGGGGTGCCTCATGGCCCAACATCAAGAAAATCTGATGGACATTTTATCACCCCTTCTGCTTTGTTCCCAGGTTCTTCAAGCTGAAACCTAGAAAACCAGTGCCCTGGACTTTAAATAAAGAGCATCCAAAGGTTAGTGGTGTCTCATGAGCTCTTAGCTTGTGGGTTGTTTTAAGACCACCCAGACAAGGAAGTAGTTTTATAAAAATGTGTACTATACTCTTCAAATTTTGCCAATTTTGTAGTGATATAGCCTGATAGTATGGGATTTTGCTCTCTCTTTTCTTTCAGAGTGCTGATATTATTTTTTAATTAAAATTTGCAACTTTGGTTAGTCCTTTTAAAGTATCTTAAATATATATGCTGCAAACTAATTGAATTTATTTATAGAATAATATCAGACTTATGGTAATGAAGATAATATTCCTTACATTTGTTTTTCTAATCAACTTCACCTAACAAAACCCCCTTGAATGTTCAATGTTAGTGTTTGAGTAGTTGATTTTGTCACATCTCCCCTACGAGATGAGTGAAATTATAGGAGACGTGTATAAGTGGATCCGTCTGTACAAGTCATCACCAGCTGTGAGCTCACTTGGTGAGATACTCTCACAATTAGCCATCAGGATTCCAGAATACCCTTGAGAAGAGCAGCTCAGCTATCACTACCCGTGATGCTCTAGAGCAGCGGTTCTCAACCTGTGGGTCACGACCCCTTTGGAGGTCGAAAAACCCTTTCACAGGGGTCACCCGATTCATAAAAGTAGCAAAATTACAGTTATGAAATAGCAATGAAAAATAATTTTATGGTTTGGAGGTCACCACAACACGAGGAACTGCTCTAGAGTTATTGAAGCTTCCGATTATTTAGACCTGATGTAGAGCAGACATTCATGAATGTGAATTATATGCATATGCAAGTGTCCCGTAGAGTTGAAGGCTGAATCCATCTCCCCTGTGACAGCATCAAGCAAGGATATTGCCATATCGGTTGCATCTAAACCACTGACAACAAAGTGAATTGATGAAGGGGTGACTGTGGAGCTTCATTTTCTTATTGACAGTATCACTGGGTAAGACAGCACATGGGATGGAGAGAACACGGTGGCAGCTCCAGAGCCCTCACCTTCTGATTTATGTCCTCACGGATGTGCATGCCCACAAGCAGTTAGTGCAGTCTGCCACCAAGGTGATAAAGCTTGGAGATTGGTGACGGTGTCCTGTAGGACCTCTGGAAACACCTTCACCAGCTACAGTATGAATAGGGTTTGACAAGCACCAGGCCAAGGCCTTCTGTGGATGAGCTGGATCAACACCCATGCTGGGAAAGCAGCCTATGTCCAGGGCTTCACACAGGGCTATGCTTTATCCTTGGATGCCTCAGTCAGCGCAGCGTAACTCCAGATTGTCAGCCAGAAGTCTGAGGACGCTGCCCCTAATCCTGTGTGAGACACGCTGCGAAACCCACATCCCGAGAGCGGCAGGAAACCTGGGGGAATGGCAGCTGTGCTCACTGAGGCAGGGACTCTGAATATTTCTCTGAATCCTTTATTTACTAGGTATGCACTTCAAGATGAAAAACAAAGAAACTTACTTCCTGAAATTAGCATAACTTTCTTGTGAAATGAGGAGGAGGATAAACATTCCCTTGGTATGTAGCCTTTGTTCACCTCTCTGTGTAAATACTGCCATTGCAGCACTAGAACAATGCAGACTCTGTGAAGGGCTGATTCACCATCTCCAGAGACAATAACAAGAGCGCAGTTCATCTGCAAATGGACAGTTAGAAAATGGAAGACAAGACCCTCTGTTACTCTGTGAGAACGTGAGAGGAAGTCAGTGACATCCGACACAAACTCCCTGCTGGGAGAGAGCTGGGCAGCAGGGAGCGCTCAGGACCCACACATCACAGGACACACTCAGGGGCAGGTGCAGAGGGACAGTTTCAGGGCTGGTTTCCTGTTGTGGTCTGGGGATGCTTCTCCATCTCACGTTTCCCCCAAGGGTTTTCTCTATTTTTATGACATAGGAATACAATGTTAATGTAAAAAAATATTTAAAATCAGGCTTATTGAATGTAGGATGTATAATAATGGAATTGAAATCTCAATTAAAAAAGTGGGAGGAAGGAGCAAATAAAAAAGACAATTTTTATTTATTAGGGTTATACCTTTATTTATTAGGGTTATTTATTAGGGTTTGGTATGCTAAACATGGCAGCAATTGCATTGTTCAAGTAATGCTTGATAATAATTGTATTGATTGGATTTCCTTGAAGGCAGATATAATCCTATCACAGACAGTATTGTATTTCATAATGGGTTTAGCAAGATCCTTTCTGACTGTGCTTTTCCCAACATTGTACATTCTATGCTTTTCTGATCAAATTGGCCCATACCAGTCAGTCCATTTATGCTCACTAATGCCTAGGTTACCAATCAATATTCATGCACCCCATTTAATTTTTTACCACTCCCAATTTCCCTAAATTCGTAGTGTGCTACTTACAAGTTCTGGTATTAGAAGACTTTTGTAGCTGTTTTGCTTTACATTAAGTCATGCCCCATCAGCAAAGGAAGATCCTGAAGCCTCCACTCCCAGAGGCTTTACCCAAATCACGTCCTCATGGCCGACTCACCTCCAAGAAACCAGCTCCTCTTCTGTCACATTTTAGGGCCCTCAAACCTGAGGGGCCCATCCTCTGGCAGTAGCTTCAACAATTTCCTACTTCCTTGCCTTAAGCTTTCAATATCCGACAATACTTCAAAGTTATGCATAAGGTTTTAGCAGCATCTTCCTCTGAAGAGGGAAGAGGGGTTCTTCTGCATTGTCTGTTCTTAGTCTGGAAGCTTTGCTGAAATCTACTCCCTTTGGGTGACCCTGTTGGCATTAGATATAACACTGATATATCTTCCAGCATCTACACAAAACACAAGCCATGACAGTATCATGAACTAACAGACAGATGGTGAGAATATAACAGCATTTCTTTAAAATATATCAAGCAAGTTCTGGCTAATATTTTAGATGCAACAAATAAGTAACAGCATAGCGCAACCAAATAGTGGAATATTTAAGTTCAACATTTTCTAATATCAACTTAACATTGAAACAGAAGGTCCATAAGACATCAAGAATCAAATAAGTATACAAATAAATGAGTATAGCAAACTAAAATTAATAAGTAATATATAACATACTCCACCAAGAACCAAACATATTTGCTCCCATTAAACTGGGGTTTATTTCAGAAATAAAGTTAAGCATGAAATAGGTGGAAATATAAACAGAAATATAGATAGACAGATAGATAGATATAGATGACAGATAGAAAATATCAACAGTATAGACAGAAAATAGATGATAGCTAAATCAATAGTTCAGTAGATTTGTAAACCAATTAATAGATTTATGATAGATATACAGCAGAGATCAGAAAATATGTAGATGGATGAGAGAGAGAAAAGAACCTTGTTCAATAGACTGCAGTGTCATTGTGCATTAAGGTTCAGGGTTTGGGCTGAGTCCATGCAGATGGTGTTCAGACAGTACTCTTGTCTGTCCTGAGATAAACTGGAGACTAAATCCATGAACTACGTGGGGTGTTTCATCAGGAGTAAGGTGTTGTACATGGATGTTATGAAACAATGACTCACTCCTCAATAGATTAACTCAAGTACCTGAGTCTCCACAACAGGAATATAGCACTTATTTGATGCGTGTGGTGATGCAGATAAAAGTAGGTCAGGGAAGATATGTGAGACCAGATTGTAGGCACCATGAAGGGAAACTTGGGATCTATGGCACAGGGTCTCAGGCCAAATAGGGACATGACCCTCATTCAAGACTCAGTGCATGGGGAGGTAGATGCAAGTTTCCTAGCTGAATTTGGGGGCCTTCCCTACCCCATTTTCCCATGTCATGGTTTTTAGTCCTCGTCCTGCCTCTGAGAACCAAGATTTAGATGTTTTTAGCATAACTGTCAACCCCAGAGAACAGAGGGAGAGGAACGAGGCATGGAAGTAGGACATATTCTCTGGGTCCTGGCTTGTGTTTTGGGAGATCACAAATGTACACACCACAACCCGAGGTGCCCTCTGCCCACCAGAAGAGACCTGAATGGAAAGTGTTCTAATGTTATTTTCTCTTTACTTTTCCTTGTGGCTTGCGTGAAGGAATACTGAAGAGATTAGTGTTCATTCAACAATTCATACACTATTGTTTCATTTCACTGACTACAATACACACAAAATCCTATTATAATTACCTTTTCTTGTCAAACATTCTGAATTTTCCCTGTATAATGATGCCCTTTTAATCACAGAAGTTTGATCATTCTAAGGTAATTGAATCTCCCCAGGACTATTGCTCCCTTGTAGGCTTGTAAATTATTTGGCTGGAAGTTTTTCCAAGGGGTGAGTTCGTTCGCAGAACTGAAGGGACGCTGACAGCCATACTCTCAAGACTTCCACAAGTCTACCCTACCAGGTAGCCTAGTCTCTTTTGTTTTTATTTTCTTTATGTGTGTGTGTGTATTGTTTCACTTTTTATCCAACTCTTCCCAATAACTTCTAATGCTATCTTTTCCAAAGAAGTTGGTACTGATAGCAAGGCACCATCTATTGCTTCTGGTCTTAGAGTTCAGGATACTCATGTCCATGATTCATTACAGCATTGGACTAATAATGGTTTCAATGTATCTTCAATGATCATCACTCTGGAAAGGGAGAGAAAATTAGCTGCACTTCATGTGGTTTAAAGTCTCCAGTCAATACCCTCAAAACCCACATGTAGAACATTGTCTTTGTGGGCAATTATGTCAGCGGTTATTGGTGTTCCCTGAACCCCAAGGCCTCCTCCTCATAGAGAGAAAAGTTAACCCACTGATTGTTTTCTTTCGTTTAGATCAGAGAACTGATGAAGGTGAAATATTCTCCCTGTTGAACTTTTAACTTCCCTTCTGAACAGAGCTACACTGTCAGAGAGATGGTGACAAGGGCCAGGTTGACCATGAGTATTCAGAGAGTGACACACTCGTCTTTGTCATTAATCTGTACAGATTTGTCTGACACTCTGAGTAAAGCTAACAGTCCCTGAGATTTGTTTTCTCTCCTCAGTCAGCAGGAAGCACAGGGCAGACTGGGCACTGGGAGACACCTGAGAGGTCTATTCAGAAGAGGCCATTCAGGCTATCAGATTCTTCAAAGTATTCACTCAGAACACAGGGTCACTTTTTATGCTGGACATCATTCCCCACAGACAGTAAGGAGGGACGCGAGGGCCCAGGCTCCTTGGCTACAGATTCACACTGGGTTTGAAACCACCCCCCCCCCCAGTGTAGATTGAGAGATGCACTGAGTGGAGAGCCAAAGTGCAAAACTCTCCGTGGGGGAGGTGCTAGTGCCAGTCTTCTCTCTGTCTGTCTGTCTGTCTGTCTGTCTGTGTCTCTCTCTCCTCTCTCTCTCTCTCTCTCTCTCTCTCTCTCTCTCTCTCTCTCTCTTAGCACGTGTGTGTGTGTGTGTGTGTGTGTTGTGGGATGTTATTAGGATCCAGTTCTTCCCTCTCAGCAGTCCTAAGACCCACACCTCCCCCTGCCTTGGGTTTCCAGGGTTATAAGGCTGGAGGAGTCTGGCAGGACAGAAATATGCAAAATGGAAGACATCCATTTTAGACCCACAGGCTACCTCCACAGGGGAAGTTCCATCATCACCCATCTGGGGACCACAGCGTGATTCCTTTCCATCCTCCTTCTAACATGGGGTCTTCCACCCAAGCTCTCCTCATTGCTCTTCTCCCAGGACATAATCACCACAGGGTTTGAGATGAATGGAGGTGTGTGTGTGTGTGTGTGTGTGAGAGTGAGAAGCGGGAATCTCTGAATCCTATCTCCACAGGCATGTGTATTCAGGTGCAGCTGGTGCAGAGGTGAAGATACCTGGGGAGTCTTTGAGGATCTCCTGTAAGACATCTGGGTACAGCTTTACTGGAAGCTGTATCGGCTGGATCAGGGAGACACCTGGAAAGGGCTTGGAATGGATAGGAATGGTTTATCCTAGTGCCTCTGAAACCAGGTATAATCCATCCTTCCAAGGAAAATCACCATCTCCACAGACAACTCCATCAGCACCATGTCCCTGCAGTGGACCAGCCTGAAGGATTCAGACACGGCCATGTATTACTGTGCAAGAGACCCAGTGAGAGAAACTTCTTCCTGAGAGGTGCAGAAACCCTCAGCCTGATGCAGCTGCAGAGCAGGAGTCTCAGAGCATCTCTCAACTCAGCACCAGAGGACAGAGAGCCTGCTGTCTCCTAGAGCATGAAACACAGGCCACTGACACGACAGGGAGACATCTCCGCACATGGGAGCACTGATGTATCTTGCCAGTAAGAGTTTCTCTGGAGTGGCCCACTGTGTAACTTCTGATTAACTGCAGCACTATAGAGCATATGACGTAAGGTTTCTTCATGAAATTCTCAGAGGTCAGCCCTTGATGCTCTTGAAGAATGAGCAGGTGCATTCTCATATAGGGGGAAAAAATCAGCTCAAATGTCCTGACCTTTTCCTCAACAAGGCCATTCCCAATGTTACTAGAATTTCTTCCTAAGAAGTAGCCATGATCTTTGCTTGCTTTCTAACTTGATTCAGTTGCCTGCATTCAACTTGATTCAAGAAACAGCTTTGTAGAAACTTCCTGGTGGAGCGGTGGCACTGTGACATTAACAAACTGCTCGTGGATCCCAGGCCTTATACCAGTCAGTTACTGGTATGAAGAAGAATATGGCATTGGGCCTATAGAAAGGCTTATTAACAACCTGTGATATGAAGATAACACAATCTTGCTTGCTGAAAGTGAGGACTTGAAACACTTGCTGCTGATGATCAAGGATTGCAGAGGTCATTATGTATTAGGATTCAATGTAAAGAAGACCAAACGATGTGGGCCAGATTCCAATTCTGTTGTTGTTTATGATTACTGTTTATTTTGAACTGACTTTGAAAAGTCAGCATATTTCATGAAGACTCCAGACACCCACCTTCCTTCCAGCTCCTCTCACAACAAGCTGCCAGGAAGAGCATTCATTCTCTCTCCCAATAGCTCAAGTCAAAGCAAAACAAAAAAAGTGTTACATGACTCAGTCTTTATAAGTGACCTTGATATTGCCTTCTCTGTTTGAACCAAGTGCAGTAAGCTCAAAGGATTGAAATTTTGTTTTATGTTGCAGGATCCTTCTGTATTTAAACTCTGAAAATTGTCTTTCATTGTGGGACTTTGTGATTCTTTATAATTATTATTGTCCATTCCTAGATTGTTTTCTTCCTTCAATAAAGTCTTTGATTTTTACCCAAAGCTCTTGCTTGTCTTTGAAAGGAAGAATAGAAAAGTAAATGTAATATGTACATTTTATGACCATCGCGGTCTACCAATCACTATCAAGTTCCTAAAAAGAAATAAAACAAACAATAAATATTAATAAACTTACCATTTATTTGAGCAAAACATAGTACACACCAAGGGATTGAAAAAGTTATCTTCAATAACTAATTTTTTGTTCCAAGATTATATTTGTTGTGATTGTAATACTAAGGAGAATCTTACTAGAGTGTAAGAACAATTATGAACATTGGACATTGTGTTTGAGGCCATGCCCCAACCTGCTTAACTTTGTGTGGCAATGTAAACTCCACAGCTTGACCAAGGAACCTCCCCTTAGGATATGAGATGGTGCCACAGCATGTTGGGACACCCCAGTTACTTGTTTGTTTCCTTGGCTAAATCTGTAAACCACTCCCACCTTTTTTTCCCCAGGAACTTTCCTTGAGGAATGTTCTGACTTAGTTCTTGCCTGGTTCAAGTAAAGCAGACCCTTTCACTTTCATGCTACTCCTGTCTTTTTTCTCAGCTAGAGTGGTGTCGCTAACATGTTACACACTTCATTTGGCTGAGTGTGTTTTTCAATGTGAAAATATACTCTGTCTTATAGAGTCACTGTGATTCGAAATCACCTTAATGACAGTGAGGTTGGGATTGGTGTTATCACAAAGAAGATGATGGGGGTCAGACTTTCTCTTTTCAGTTTCTGAGAAGAATTGGATTGGCTCTACATCATTCTTGGGGCTTCCAAAATGCAGAACATCTCATAAATTTCCAGGTAAAATCTCAAACCTAGTGAAAAACTTTACGTCATGGACAGGGTCCTCTAGGATCCACAGACTTTGTCCGTAGTCATGAATTACCTGTGGAGATTCTTCTGCCAAGTGGTTACTTCTCTCTGGTAGTGTCCAGATTCCCAAAATGTGTTCACATAATAAGGTTTCCATTACTTGTCATCAGTAATTATTTTCTCTCTGTCCAAGATTTGGACCCAGGATTGATGAATCCCTCACAGATTCTCAACCTAAACGTTGCTATCTCTGGTGACTGCTGAATGCCAGAGCTGGATCTGCCAAAACCTGCAGAAGAGGTTGGCGTAGTTGTGAGCAATATATTCTAGTAGTAGAAAATAGCCTCTCATCCCTGTGAAACTGGTACTCGAACTCCAGAAGAAAACCCACAAATCAGTTATCCTGCATCTGAGCTCAATCACCCTGAGGGCACAGCTGTCCACTCATGTGGGAGAGAATCAGAGAGAGAACTCAGGTTAGCAGGGAAGGCGTGGATGGGTAGGAACTAATAAATATAAAAACTCACATAACAAAACAGAAGGCGCACAGCAAATAACCCAATTAAATGAAAATGGAGAAGACAAATTAAAGTGATAAATACCCAGTTTTAATGCTCATGATAAAAGAAAGGCGGCTGGAATCTCCCAGATCAGAAATCAGAGAAGAGACACCATTCCACAGATTTTATGGACAGTGAAAGGCGAAAAAAAGAATCTAATAATGTCCCCACATAAGAAACGGATCATAGAGCTGCTCACTGTCATCATGCGTATCCAGCGGCTGAGGGGAACGAGAGGGGATGCATTGTGACCTCTCAGATGGCAAAGGCTGTTGTGTCTGCCATATACAGCTTATAACTCGAAAGTTACTTTCTTAAAAATTAATCATGTGTAACAAAGAAATACTTGGTACAGAACCTGTTTAAGAGCTCTGTTTTCCTGTGAGAATGCTTGTGTTTCTCTGAGAGTGAGGGAGAAGAGTTGCCCATAATCTCTACACAATCGCTTCTAAATATCAGGGAAGATGCAAATGCAGCTCTCTGCCTGCTGATAAACCAGCCACAGCCCTTTGATGTTTGAGATCTCAGAGGAGAGTCTAGTCTCCGGGTCTCTGCTGTTACCATTTCGTGCCAGGAGCTCATCGAGAGGACACATCATGAATTTTGCAGCAACGCTGGCTTTCATTTTGGCTATTTCACATGGTAATTGTGGTGTACCGTGCTGTGTGTATGTGTGTGTGTGTGTGTGTGTGATAGTGAGTGATTTAGTTTGTATGTGGTTCATCTAAGCACAGTGTTTCTCTGTTTTCAGGTGGTCAGTGTGAGGTGCAGCTGGTGGAGTCTGGGGGCGATATGAGAAAGCCTGGGAGGTCTCTGAAAATCTCCTGTGTAACCTCTGGATTCAACATCAATAACGATGGCATGAATTGGGTCCGCCAGGCTCAAGGAAAGGGCCTGCAGTGGGTCTCGGGTATTAATAGTGGTGTAAGGGTCAATGCACCATCTCCAGAGACAACTCCAAGAACACACTCTATCTTCAAATGGACAGCCTGAAAGCTGAGGACACGTCCATGTATTACTGTGCAAGAGACACCCAATGGGCGTAAATCAGTGAGAGGCCATACACAAATTTTCCCTGCACAGAGGACAGTGGTCTCCACGGGGCGCTCAGGACTTACATAACACAGGATTCAGACCCAGAAGCAAGTGCAGCTGGAGCTTCAAGGCTGGTTTCTTGTGGGGATCTGCTGATTCTGCTAAATCTGTTTCCCTAGGGAATATCTCTCTAATTTAAGAATATTTGTTCTGTGCCTACTTCTGGTATCTGTGAATTCAAATAGTATATTGTAACGGGAGAATATAGTCTGTCTTACAGCAACAAACAGTCTGTCCCTTAAGGGCAGGAAATGACTCTGTCAGGTGTCCCTGATCAGAGTTCTCATGACGCTCAGATAAATACTTTCCAATCAGACTCAGGGGAAATGGGAGACTGGGAAAAGGTCACTATTAAGTGCCAACATTATTGGCTGAAAATTTCACAGTATATTCTTCCATCACTTTGTAAGGTTTCATGACAATCACTTATTCAAAATATAGAAACGTTAATACATGCACACAATAGAATGCTATACATGCCAAAAAATACTTAGAGAGACCACAAAGCACATTAGGACATAGACATGAGTGAAACTAGACAATTACACACGCACACAAAACAATGAAGCAAAAACAAAACAAAAAGCACCTGCAGAGGAGGCTCCACTCAAATTTGGACACTTTGTCAGATAGCAGGAATTGGGAAATGGCAAAGGGCTTCTGACATTCAGCAGCGTCCCAGGGTTACTTCAGTTTCATAGAGTCTCCTGAAATGGTGTTCTCAAAGGAACCAAACTACTGTGTTGAACTTAAAGCTCAAAATCTCCAGCACAGGAGGCACAGGAGATTGTTATTCTAAATTCATGAGATTCACGGTATGATTACATGATTTCAAACGGTAAAACCAAGATCAGAGGAGGGAATGGAATTAGAGGTTCAATTCAGGGCTATCATTGTTGAGGTTCTCTACTTTCTGGATGCCAAGGACTTCCAGCTTCTACTGATGTGCTGGTTTTTTTTTTTTTCTTCTCTCTTGGCATTGGTCTGACAAGGGAGAAAACAACCTTGCACTTACCTTTTTAGCACCCTCAGGTGGATTCCAGCATTCTTGTATTTGATGAGTGTAAGTTTTGTCTGGAGCTCCGCTAAAGCTGGAGGTGATTAACTGAACTTCTGACTGTCATTCTTAGGAAAACATTGTGAACTTAGGTCTGAGGTGTGGCCTTACAAACATCTACATTTCTCCCTCAGGGGCAATATGGGCCCAGGAGAAATTTCTGCTCTCTTTCCAGGATCGACCTTCTTCTGTTTTTACCTCATCTGTTTCCCACTCAGTTGTTATAGTTTACCACATGTGACCATAACTTCTTATTTTGGAGTCTTTAACTTTGACATCTTGGTATTTGTATATTATAGATGAGAGGGGCTATATTCTGGGTGGTGGTGGGGAAATTCATGTGGTGTCCTCTGTTTCTATTGGTTTCTTGTGTGACTTAACCACTACAGTTAACTGTGATAATAAGAAATCATATCCCATAGATTTAGTTGCCAGCTACTTCCTCCAGGACACTCTTTCTGCCCTCAGCTACTTTTATAGTAAATTACACACACAATGACACGTTATTCTGCTGATGAAAACCAGACTAGCAAAGGTATTCAACTCTAGGAGGGAGGACACACCCCATAGGATGTCCAGGTCTCCCCATTCACTGGAAAGCTATGATTATACATGTCACAGTGGAATTTTTACTGACCTAAGATGCCCTTGTGGCAATATTAAAAATGAACAGAAAATGTGTGGAACAAGAGAGTGAAACCATGTGTGATGGTTTTCCTGATCAGGATGTCTTTGTGTTTGTATGTCTCCAATAAAGCTGGAGGCTCTGGAAGACTTGAGGCACAGTAGGGCCCCTCTGAGATTCCGCAGTCCAACCTGTGGACCCCTCCCCAGCAGTGACGGCATGGATATCATCAGGCAATTCCATGAAGGGCCTGAAGTGAGTAATAGTTATTCCATATCCTACCTACACACTGTGAATTCCTGATTGACAGTCACCAGAGAAAAGCCAAGAACATTTTTTATCTTCAAATGGATAGCCTCAATCTAGTTCAGTAATGGAGACACGGAAAAGGGAATGTGTAAGAGTCTGTATACGAACCTCCCTAAAGGGAGGTATGGACTTCAGGGATTGCTCAGGACTCTGAGTCACAGGACTCAGTCTGGCAGACAGTGTGGAGGGCAGTTAAGTACTGGCTTCCTATTAGTGTCTGGGGCTTCCTCTCCATCTTACAGCTTCCATTGGAGCTTCTCGCGATGTCAGGGTTTGTATCAACCGCTGAATTATAAACTTTGCATTGCAAGGGGAGGAAACAGGCTCCCATTTCCAATGTGCAGAAGGACACATATGGAGTCAGATACACACAGAGGGGACAAGGCAAAGATGAGGGATCTCTCAGCTATGATGCAAATCTGTGCCCAGTAAGCGTTTTGGGAGGAAAGGGTGGCTGGGATTTCCATAAAGTCAGCTCAGTCCAGCATGAACCAGCAAGCACGCCACAGTGTCTTCAAGCCATAGTTGTGCATCGGAGCTGCCCTGTGTATCTGAAAACCTGGCTTGTCATAATGCCCTTGACATCCTCAGACACTGGCTGGGAATCAGGACTTAACAAGTGATGGTTTTCGGAGGACACGTTTGAGGGCCTGGAGCATTGTGCTCCCTTGTGTAGAATAAGGAGAGGTGCTTCTCTTGAGCAACCACTTGTCCACTGTTTGCCTTGGGTTTTGATTACAAATTGACCCCCCCCTCACTAACATTTAAAAGTGCACATGTGTCTGAATTTTATAGGTGCATATTAATTTAAATAGTTTTATTTAATTTTAATACAAATGTAAATCAATAATTAATATAATTTAAATTTCACCTTATTTCTATTTCTGCTCTCAGGAGACACATATGCACCATGCTGGGAGGACGCTGAGTCAAAGGAGAGGTTGAGGTTCTGGAACAAGTGCTTAACCCTCAGGCCAAATGTATTCTGGGCCTCCAGCCAGGGCAGCTTGGCAGACCTATGAAAGTGCCTTCCTGGAAGAAGGGTCACTATTCATCTATAAGATTTTCAAACAGGCATGACATGGATTCTGGGATGAAACCTTCTCCTCCATGCTATTTCTCAGTCATAATATCAGAAAAACAAAACACTGTACTGCAAAGTTTTACTGTACAACAGTCTACAACTAGAGCAAATACATTTACATTACACTTGGAGCCATTCATCCTATCATTTCCACATTTCAGAATGTTGGGATTACTTAGTGGCCAGAACATCTGAATCTAGAGATCCATGTGTTGCTTCTTCAGAGTGCAGCGAGAATTTATGAGCTCATTCAGCATATGGGTAACATAATTAGTGTGCAAGTTATGTGCACAGAGATAATGTCACCAAATTTACACTTAAGAAGGGTCATTCTAACCTCTGTCATAGGACTAGCTTAGACAATCATGGGATTCACATTCAGAGATGCAGGTGACCTAGACTAGTGTGCAGCCACATCACAGTGTGATCCTTAAGTCGTCCTGCCAACCAGCAGCATCAGATGTTATGAGATGAATGTGTGCTGGAATGACCAGGTTCACTCAATGCCATACCCGAATGTATGTGGAAACTGAATGACTGCAATGATCTTCAACTGAAAACTATCATCATATTATTTTATTGAAATCCTGAATTTTTGTGAACCTCGTGAATGTTCTTTGCAAAGCATTTGCTTATTCTCCTCAGCAAATTCTAGCTCAGAAAAGACCAGGACCCTGTGCTTGGACTTCCACATTTGTAAAAAATATATATTAATTTAGAGATATACAGACAGTTTAATCATTCAGTAAATGAGTGGTGTCAACTGTAAGACTGGAGAAAATGCTTGTCAGGGTGGATATCAATGATAAAGAAATATTAATGGGAAGTGAACATTATAAATGCATATTTAAAGATAGTACTACTGAGTTCATGGTTAATAATATGCAAATGATTCCAAAATCAGATAATCTGTGAGTTGGGTAATAAATTCAAGGTTGAGATTCCTGCAGTTATCAAGGGGTCATATCTACAGCACAAATAGAGAGGCAGACTTTGGTTGTAAATGATCAAATTTCAGGTGAGTCAGAGTCACCTGGGTAAAGAATAGTTAAACTGCCTATGGTCCTTCCTAAAATGTCAGGGCCTGAATGGACCTCATTTAACCCAGAGTGCCTTTGTGTCTCAAACCGGTGTATTTTAGTTCAGGGTCTGTAATACTGTTTTGGGATCTTACTCTTATGTTGCCCTGCCTATTAAACAACTCTTCCCCCCTCCCTGCTCTGCTGTATCTCTACACGTGAAGTCATGACACCTGACTGGTCTGCACTCTTCTGAACGTTCCTGCCAAACAAAGATCTCTCTTCAGAATCTTGCATTTCTCGCAGAGTTAAAACCTTATCTTCTCTGGGGACCAACTTTTCTGGTTGGTAACTTCTTTCCTGAAACACGATGGCACTTGACTCACTTGACTTACACCGTGGTTTTCCTTAGCCATCAGGCACTGGGATGCAGTGATGGTGTTGCTCATAAGAGCAGTGGGGTTTGTGATGATCATGGCCAAGATGGGAAAGACCTGGCTGATGAACATAAGTAGGAGACCAATGCCTACTGCAAACATCCTACCAGAGGCCTCAGGGCATCTGTGCATTAATAAAATACAGGGACAAGAGTGAAGGACAGCCTCTGGCCCCAGCTTACCGCTGCCTGACCTTAGGAATATGGTCTGAAGTGCACCCATCAACGCAGAGCCATTTCCTCAAGCATTTGTGAGTTTCTGTTGGACATTGCTACAATTCCCAGAGCCCAGAAACATGAGGAAATATACTCAAGGAAAGAGGGGGAAATATACTCAAGGCAAGGGCACTGAATGGCATCATGGAAGAGGTGGATATTTGAGACATCATCAATCCCCAGTTCCTCGGGACCAGCCTGGTATTAATTCTTCTAAAACATATATTTATCACATATGAAAATGACCAAGGACTTTGAGAAGGTGACTAAGTTGAATCAGTGTATAAAAAAGCAATGTGTTTGGAGAGTGTGAGGTAACAGAGACACTGCGGGGCAGACCTGATGGTTTCAAGGAACTCCATACTGCCCAGTCTCTGAAGCACAGGATATATGGGAGCCTCAGTCAGGGCAAGAGCAATGAAGGACTGGAGGGAAAGAATACTGGGCTCAGGCATGCTGGGCTGTCCTTTGACTATTCACAGACACCTTCTAGGAAAAGTGCTTTCATTGCAGACTGAGACAGAGATGAGTTCAAAAGAAGAATTACCCTACAATGGCCTCAGAGGAAACAAAGGAACCGCTATTTATAAATAAGAACAGGGCTCCCTCCTATGCAAATCATTCTTCAGGCACTAGGTTAAAATCCCATCCTTGGGCACTGAAGGCTATCAGTTCTCTTCTGACAGGGCTATGGGTCCCTTGGGAAAGCACAGCTGTGGTCTAAAGATGTTTTTGCTATGCGTTCTCCTGTGCCTGTTTATAGTTCCCCAAGGTAATTGTCTCAGATATCAGTGTGAAATCTGGGGATGGTTGTGACTGCAAGTGACTAATAGAAACCAATTATCTTCATTTACAGGTGTCCTGTCCCAGGTGAAGCTTCAGGAGTCGGGTCCAGGACTGGTGAAGCCCTCCCAGAAGCTGTCCCTCACCTGTACTGTCTCTGGTTTCTCCATCACAAGCAGTGGTTACTTCTGGAATTGGATCCGCCAGACCTCCGGGAAGGGGCTGCAGTGGATGGGACGGATATGGTATGATTGCGATACAAATTATAACCCAACCTTCCAAAGCCGACTCTCCATCACCAGAGACACATCGAAGAATCAGTTCTCCCTGCCGCTGAGCTCTGTGACTGCTGAGGACACTGCCGTGTATTTCTGTGCAAGGAGCACAGTGAGGGGAAGTCAGTGTGAGCCCAGACACAAACCTCCCCTGCAGGGAAGTCACTGGACAGCAGGGGGCGCACAGGACCCACTGAATACAGACACCAGTCTTAGGCAGACACAGATGGATGACACCATATCGTGTTGGAATTAAGGCTTCCTCCATTAGATCTCAGCATCCCCAGGGACAATTTTGCCTTTTTCTTTTTTGTCTAAATTTTTCCTTCTCAATGCAGGCATGAGGAGCTACTTTCTCTCTTTGAAGTAGAAATACAAAATTCACCATGAGACTTTACTATCTTCTTTGTTAAAACATTTTATATTTTATTAAATCATTTTATTGGGGGTGTTGTACAACTCTTATCACTATCCATCCATCCATCCATCCATCCATCGATGGTCAATCACATTTGTATATTTGTTGCCAAGATCATTCTCAAAATACTTGCTTTCTACTTGAGCCCTTGATACCAGCTCCTCATTTTCGTCCCCCATCCTTGCTCCCCCCTCCCTCATGAACACTTGATAATTTATAAATTATTATTGTTGTTTTTTTAATTAGTATTGTCTTGTCGTATCTTACACAGTCCAACATCTCCCTTCACCCACTCTTTTGTAGTCCATCCCCCATGGAGGAGGTTTCATGTAGATCTTTATAATCGGTTCCCTCTTTCTACCCCACCCTCGATCCACCCTCTCGGTATTCCACTCTCACCACTGGTCCTGAAGGCTTCATATGTCCTGGATTCCCTGTGTTTCCAGTTCCTATTTGGACCAGTGTACAGCCTCTGGTGTAGCCAGATTTGTATGGTAGAATGGGGATCATAATAGTGGAGCAGAGGAAGCATTTAAGAACTAGAGGAATGTTGTATGATTTCATCATATCTTCTTTATTACATATTTTTCTCTCTTGACAAACAGAACACCATAGACATTCTCATCCTACTTGTCACTGGAAAACTGTTGATATTGAAAGGAAAAACAGGCATGTCCATACTCATGGGTGCAGTTTGTGGTTTTAAATACCCTGAGCTCAGATGGTGCATTGATCTCACAGTGCAGGGTCAGGTCCTCTGAGCTGCCTCTCTGCATCGCTCCTTGACTCTGTGAGGAGTGAGTGACTGATGAGCTCTGTCTCAGAAAATAATTGTTGTCACTTCTGCTGCTAACGTAGTGCCATGCCCGTAATGATGCTACCCATTGTCTCCATTACTCCAGAAATAAGAGTTCTGGGCATAGGGTGACCCCTGACTTGAGATACTAAGTCAAATGAAATGTCCTGAAATGACTGGAGGACTTCTTTCTGAGATCATTCATTGAAGATAACACTCATTGGAAGGACAACTTTGATCCCTCTAAAATGGCACTAGTGTTACAAGAGCAGGACATTTCAAATGAGTGTCTCAGAATGCTGGTTAGAAGTGGAAGTGATGAGACTTCTCCCCTGGTTTGAGCACGTCGTCAGGGAGACAAGTCCCTAGGAAAGAATGTCTCCTTGCACTGCAGTGTCAGCAACAAGAGGAGCACCCTCAATCAGGTGAATAGTCAGTGGTGCTAAAATGGTCTCACACATGGGAGAAGTGTAAGGATGGTGCAGGACCTGGGGATCATTGTTATTGTTCTGTTTTATACAGAGTCGATATGAATAAGCACTGACTCAACAGCACTTACCAACATCTCTAATGGAGTGAGGGGCAGAAAACTGAAAGTAATTTTGGAAATAAATGGAATTGCCTAAATTAACAATATACTAACTTACAGTATATTATTTTAACTTTATTTAGAAGTATTAAAATGATTTAAAATTAAATAAATCTGCCATTTCTAATTATTATAAAACCTATAGGGATAACAGAAAACCGAGGCCAAATGTAAGAAATAAATATAAAGGCTATAATGAAATAAGAAGACATGGTGACACAGTGGGTTTCGGGTCGGGCTGCTAATTGCGGGCTCAGCAGGTAGTAGAGCACTACAGCCTCGCAAACCACAGGACCCATTGTGCTCTACCCTGCAGGACTGTGATGACAGAGGATAGACTCAAGGACAGGGAGTTGGGGTTTGGTATAAATAACAGTAAATCATCAATGATTCCTTTATTCATTCCAATAAAAATTCCCATGTAACAAGGAAGAGAAAATGAACTTGCATCGGAGGAAATACAAATAAAACCTTTATGCTCCCGATGAGATATTATTGCATTCTCAAATGAAAAACTAAGTAAAGAGTGGACACAATGTTTGTACTATACTAAGATCACTGAATCCAAAGATAATCAGCATATTGTTTTTCTAGATATTAGGATGGAAATATTTCCAAATGTTTCCACTTTTAGGTTTTTGTTACAATTCAATCCATTATGAATCAATTTGGTAACAAAAACTTTTTAAAAATCATCAGAATGATATATAAATTTATTTAGGATCATTGTAGATGAAAAATTAACAATAAATATAGCTAATGTATATATTCTTGACCATATTCTCCAGTACAGCACTGTGTTTGTGGCCTTGTGACAACTATAAATGCAGTAATATTAGATATGATCTGTCTTTGTTGCATCTATTTCTAAATTGACTGTTTCATTGTGTTGGGTTGTTGTTGTTTTTGCGTTCATTTCAAACAGTATGTGATGGTAACTTCTTGTTTAACCTTACACTCTAATGACAAGTAATGCTTATTGGTTATATATGATGCTTATGTTTCTTAAGAAAGTCAGATTATATGTGTTTTTGTATTCCTTCCAGGACAATGCTTTAAAATTGAGTCATGTTTACAATATTTTATATCTTCCTAATTAATGAATGCCTTCTTGTTCCCAGTTAGGTTGGCACCTTCAGTGTTGATGCCCTCTCTCCGTGCCTGAGATACCATATCACAGGGAAAAATTAAGAAGAGCTTCCACCCCGTGGAACACATGGTCAAAAACAGATTGACAGTATAACTAGGGGATTTATTGGGGTGGGCATCTGGAGGATCCTTGAGCAAAAGCCGGGAATGGCAGGGTTCAGACTCCATGCCACTGTCTCTCAATATCAATGAGGACTCACCTATAGAAGTGGACAGAGACATCTCTCCTGAGCAGACAGCTCCCAGCACTCCTCTCAGACACCACACCCAGGACTCTGCCCAGCAGGACAGTGAGGGTTTGCATCTCTGGGCTCCCGCTGCTTCACAGAAATCTGGGAGCTTCCACTAGCCTTTCAGCTGACCACTTCCTAGTGTGCGTCTAATGGAACAGAGCGTTTTGGTGACTGCAGTTAGATTTCAACCATTCCTGACCCCAGAAATTCAATAAAAACAAATCACATTTTTAAAATAAAAGCTACATAGGTATCAGTAACAAGAAAATGTGTAACGGATATATATAATAAAGACTATATAAAAATAAAATCATCACAATGCATGTGATATGATTGAAGCTTACCTTAATGATTTTAAATGAAACAGAACAGCTTTTAGCAATAATCCATATCAGCTCTCAATATAATAAGGAAATAAATGACAATATATCTGAGGAAAGAGAGGTAAAATAAAATCGTCACACTCTATGGTATATGATTAAAGTTTACCTTAGTGATTTTAAATGATACTTGAGCTGCTTTTAGCATGAATGCAAGTCAAGTTTCCAAGTATTAAGGGAATACATTAATATATCAGAGGACTGAGCAGTAAAACCCTCATTATGCTGATGGGACATCACTTCATTCACAGAGGAAAGAAAGGAAAATGCAGAAATAGTATTATCCCTTTCTAAGGTCACCAGATCCAAAGGAAACAAATAATAACATTAGTCTAAACGTTAGGAAGAATGGAAGATACATGTCTAAAGGAAGATACGTTTCTGAGATGTACAGAGGGACTAAACCTCCAGTGGTTTCCCTCGGCCCATAATAGAGGACTAGGACTCACCTGGTTAGTAATCAGATCGCATTGGCGAAATGACTATAGTAAATCACAATGATAAACCTGACTTGAATGGTTAACACTTTTTCAGTTAACCACCCGCTGATGCATGTTGGGCCTGATCAGGTTTTCAGCATTCTCTCTGTCTCTCTCTCTCTGTTTCATATAGGGTATACTCTACTCAGATGTATTTTGTCATTGGTGATAACCCTACTGAACTGATATTATATGTTTCTGTGTTTTCAGAATATGAAACCCAGGATTCATGCGCCTATAGAGACAGCAAGTAGACTTAGTGTTCCTGAAGGATACAGTGGGATGTGGGTGTTTGGGACAGACAGAGTAAAGGGGAGTTGATACCAAAGAGGTTAGGAAGAAAGAAAATGTTTGAAACTAATGTGGTAGAAAATACACAACTTTTCTTGATGTGATTGAACTATGGAATTATAGGATATCTACATTAGCATCCCAAAAAATGGTTTTGAAAAAAAACACAGCTAAAAATAAAATAAAAATCAAGATTACATGTTTCAAAAATGAAATGCATAAGAAACTGTACGATATAAATATTTAAAACTCCATATAAAATTTAAAATATTATCAAGGAAAATGAAATATAACAGAAATAAATGGAGGAACATGTCATGGTATTGATTGTAAAACTCAGTGACTCTAAATCTTGCCATTTCTAAAACTGAATGATAAATCCAATGCGATAACATTCAACATGTATGTAAGGACAAGGTCACTAGAAGAACAAAACCAGAGATGGATACATAGATAAAGAGAATCACTCATGCAGTTATAGAAGTGGGCACATCCATTCTGATTCTAAGTCATTCAGTCTCATTTAGGCTTCTCCTGACTTATGTAGCTTCGGGGCTGATAAACCTACAATAGGCTGGAGCACACCTGGATGGTAGTTTCAAAGGCAGGTGAATAAACACAAGTCATACTTGTTATTGAAGAGGTGTAATACTTAAAGGTCAGATCACATGTCAGAGGGCAGGCCACTGTGGACTCTCAGGATTGGCGGGGGATATTTCAAGTCTTCGGTCAAATTAACAGCCTAGAGATCAAAGAGCCCAGATGCAGGATCCAAACCCAGAAGGAAACGAACAAGTTTCCCTACCAGTTTATTCATAAAGGAAGTAGGTCACAAGCACGGGGAATATTTGTTTGCCAATTGCTTCAGAGCTGTGTCCTGAGTAAGGGAGTTACACTCCACCCTAATCATACAACTGCTTGGCTACTCACAGCAGACCCCATGATGGAATTGATTGAATTGTGTTCTTTCACATGATGAGGAATTACTAAGTGCCAACTACCAAACCACTAAGAACACTACCCCCACCAAGTTGACACAAAACCTAACTATAATAGTCCTCAACAGATACTTTGGAAATCATCAAACTGTTTTACCATTTATTTAAGACCACAGTGCATTAAAACACAAAAACCAAATTAAAACAGCTGGTGCATACTCTTGACCAGATTTTAGAGAACAACTTTGTGATTTTATGTCCTTTGTACAACTACAAAAACACTAAACAACATAAGGCATTATTAGGTTGCCTTTTATTTTTTCTTGATTCATTCATTTAAACAATATGGTTTGTCACTGTTATACTTTACAATTCCCTAATGGCAGACATTTAACATGCCCAATATTCACACCAATACATCTATAATCTTTGGTGTCTGCTTTGAGTTTTGTTTTTCTGATGGTGGTGTGTGAGGAAGTGATAGGTTGTTTTTATTTTTAAATTTTCCTATATAATTTGTACTTTCAGGTATATGTGCAGCAATATTATCTTATGACTGATATCCCTCTGCAAATTCTGGGCCAAAGAATTCCAGGTGACCATAATCTTGTGCTCAGATTTTCACAGTGTTGAAATACATATTTATATAGAAATTTAAAGATATTATAGCTGACCAGAAAATGAGTGTGGCCAACCCTAATCTGGGGAAAATAATCTTTGTTATGAGGGAGAGAAATGAGGAAGGAATCTGAATGGGGAATAGCTTTGTAAACTGCATGTTTAGAGACAGTCCCACTGATTCCATAGTCAGTAAGATGAACAATTTTCCTTAAGTCTAGGGAATAAAACACAAGGTTTAGATCCCTGAGCAGTTATCAGGGGGCTGTGCCCAGGGTACAAATGGAGAGACTGACTTTGGTTGGAAATGTTCACATTTCAGATAGAACAGAGTCCCCTAGAAAAGGGGCATTGAAAACAGTGTGTATATTTGTCCCCTAAATTTTGAGGACTAGTAGTCTGGATGGACCTTATTTTAATCCAGGGTGCCTGTTGGGTCTTAAGTGGGTGTCTTTTTGTTCAAAACCTGAAATATTATTCTGGTAACTTAAATTTCCACCTACTGCTTTGCTGTATCTTTATACTTGATCTCCTGACTGGTTTTGGCCTAATTTTGGATGTGCTCTGGCAAACCAAGGGACTCTCATCTCACAGTCTTGCATCAATTAGACATTATAGAGTTGAAACTATTCTTTTCTGCGGTCCACATTCTCCAGTTGGAAACCTCCTCCCGGAGGCCCTGTGGCACTTGAATCTCTTTATTTACACTGAGATTGGATTTAGTTATCAAAACCTGAGACATGTTGTTGGTAGGAGTGCTGGAGTTGGTGATGGCAGTGGCCCAAAGAAAACCCCTTTAAGACTTGAGGAGGTTGATATGGAAGTGTTAGTGTGGAAAGAAAATATGTTTGCAGGCTGTGGGTGACCACAATAACCTGGTATCCACCTGATGCTTTCAACAAATGATATCCTGTTCACTCTCTGGGGCACAGGACATACAGGAGCCCAAGGAAGGGGAGAGATGTTGAGGGGCTAGAGAGAGAGAACATTGAGCTCAGAAATACTTGGGTTTCCTTTGATCTTTACCACACACCTCTTAGATCAAGTGCTATCTCATTATAGACTAACATGCATATGAGTTCAAACAAAGAGTCACCCTGGTATGGGCTCAGAAAGAAGAGGGTTGTCTGATCTCTATCACTTTCTCTTTATAAGGACAGGGCTCCCTCACATGCAAATCATTTTTCAGGCACTAGGGTACAATTTCACCCTTGGGCTGGGAAAGCTATCAGTTCTCTTAAGACAGGGCTGTAGGTCTCTTGGGAAAGCAGAGCTGTGGTCTAAAAATGCTATTGCTGTGTGTTCTCCTGTGCCTGGTGACAGTTCCCCAAGGTGGGAGATTTATATATTTGATTCTATGGGGATGGTTGTGAATTCAAGTAACTAACTGGGACTATCTGTTTTGGTTTGCAGGGATCCTGTCCCAAGTGCAGCTTCAGGAGTCTGGTCCAGGACTGGTGAAGCCCTCCCAGAAGCTGTCCCTCACCTGCACTGTCTCTGGTACTTCCATTACCAATGATTACTGCTGGAGCTGGATCCACCAGCCTTCAGGGAAGGGGCTGCAGTGGCTGGGATACATATGCTATAGTAGTGGAAGTACATATTATAACCCATCCTTCCAAAGCCAACTCTCCATCACCAGAGACACATCCAAGAATCAGTTCTTCCTGCAGCTGAGCTCCGTCACTGCTGAAGACACGGCCATGTATTACTGTGCAAGGAACACAGTGAGGGAAAGTCAGTGTGAGCCCAGACAAAAACCTCCCTGCAGGGAAGACATTGGGCAGCAGGGGGCGCGCAGAATCCACTGAACACACACCCAGTCCTAGACAGACACAGATGGATGGCAGGAGGGTTTCCTATTGGAATGAGGGCGTCCTCTCTTAGCTCTCAGCATCTCCACTAAATGTTTCTTTTTTTTACTCTAAGTGTTCTCCTCACTGTCCGATTGAAAGGAGGAACTAGCATTCTCTGCAGTACAAATAGTAAAGTGACTCTAATATTTCATTGTCATTCTATAGAACCCATTTTCCTTCATGAAAAACAAGTTATCATGGTTATTCTCACGCTACCCATTACTCATAGCCTGTTGACAATTAAATGCAGGCATGTCCAGGTTCATGTGAGCAGTAAATGATTTTAAATCTATTGAGCTCAGTGACCTCCCACAGCTCTGGGTCAGATCTCTGTAGGTTTATATCTTCATTGCTCTCTGTGCACTGTTGGAAGTGAATGACTAATGATCTCTATGCCTGATAACATAATTGTGGTGACTTCTGGGACAAAATTTGTGACATGGCCTTATTGATGCTTGCTACCCATTGTCTCCCTTTATGCAGAAACAAGTGTTGCAGGAATAGAGAGACCCCTGACACTGGAAAGAGGTGAATTGGAATGACGTGTTTGGTGGGCGGAGTCATTAGTAAGGTCACTCATTGGAGTCACAATGAAGGGAACACTTTTGGGAAGGACATCTTTGATTTCAAAAGGTAGTAAATGTGTCACAAGAGGAAGAAATTGCAAGCTGATTTCTCAGAATATTCTTTAGGGCCTGTTTTCAGCAGAGGCAGGGAATGAAGTCAGTGATGCTTTCCTCTCAGAAGCTGTGATTTCCCCACCTTGTAAGTACCTCACTAGGGACACCGTGCACAATGACCATGGGGAAACTTCCTGCACTGCCACATGCCTTCTCTTCATTGGAATGGGCTTTGTCTGTCTTTCACCTTTGATCCAAAGGCAGACTCCAGAGAAATAGGTATTGATGAGATCTCAGTTTACACTGCAGGAAACTAATTAGGGCCATTTTTGGTCAAAGTTAGAAATATTTAATGCAAAATAAAAATTTCCTTTTGCGTGGAATTTTCTCCAAACCCTCCATTATATCTTGAAGCTTTTCCTTCTAACAAATACTCACAAATGTACATGTATTCAATCAATGTCCCTTAGAGTGACCTATATAAAGTTTTCTATGGCAATATTATTGTTTAGAAGCAAATAATTATTAAGATTCTCAAGGAAAATGGAAAGCATGAAAAAAGCTAATCCAAAAGAAAAACTAGTGAAAAGCATAAAGACTTACAAAATAATAAGGTATAAACAAAGAAAAAAATTAAGAGAAAACATATAAAATGAACTCAGCACAGAAAAGAATGAGGAAAATATCAATAACTCCACAAAGTGGGAAAACAACACAAAGATTACCCAATTCATAATGACAGTAATAAATGTGTACATATTAATAATGACATAGAATGTAATTGGATTTAGTGCACTTCTCAAGAGGCAGAGAGAAGTCCAATGGATAAGCAAACTGAATCCATAAACCTATGCTTACAAGAAACACATTTGAGATGAAGACAAATATAATCTAAAAATCAAAGATAAAGAAAAAATATCGAGAAAATGGCAATAAAAAGCAAGGCTAGCAATATTAACCAGTGACAATTTTAAAATGGAGTACTAGCAATACAAATTAATAATAAAATAGACTTCACGGCCAAATTCTTAATGGGAAACAAATAAGGGCATTATATTATGAAAGGCACAAAAGAGCAAGAAGAAAATATAATAATAAATATATATGCACTCAATGGCAGACTCAAACTATATTCATCAAACTCTTACACACCTAAAAATACATATTTTAACAGTAATAGAGTTAAATACACCCACTGATGTTTACAGAACTCTGAAGATCAACTTGATAATAAATCCAAATAACACAATTTACTGACCTTGTAGACATATAGGAAGCATACTGTGTTAGTCTGTTTAAAATAGGGAAGCAAATTTACAGAAACTCATATGTCTAAGAAAGAGTTTTATATAAAGGGTAAGTGTATATTAAGAAAGTTTCCCAACCCAGTGCTGTCCACATCTATAAGTCCAATATTAGCCCATATGTCTGATACCAATCTACAAAATCCTCCTCATTTTCCCAAAACACACTCAATGACGCTGACTCCTGAAGGAAAACTCAATCAGTAAATAGCTATGCATCTCGGTGCTGACAGGAATCTCCACACAGCTGCTCCAGCACCCAGGGCTGCATTGGGCTAAGACAATGTGGCTCCTCCTCAGGGATATCTCACAGAAAGTAAGCCTTGCCAGCTGAAGCAGGGAACTGGTTAAGGCAGCTGCACCCTGGTCCGACCAGCAAGAGACCTGAGAACTAGAAAGGAGAGGTTCACGGAGCCATTTACCTCTCTGCTCTTCAATTAAGCCCACATGTGTTTATTGGCCAGGTTGCACAATAAACCTTAACTAGCTCACATACTATCCGGGGAAACTTTAATGTATATTCTTCTCAAGTTCATATTTACCATTCTTCAGAATACACCATATGTTAGGCTACAAAGCTAGCTTTAATACATTTTTAAATAATTTGTGATATTACAAATAAAAATTTTACCTTACAACATTATGAAATTGATATTAGCATTAGTAAGATCAAAGAGTAAAAAACTAGCACGGAAAATGAAAAATTCTGTGCATTAAATTACTGGGAAATTGTAGGAATAAATGATAAAGATATTAAATACCTTAAAATATTTTTTAAGCATACCAAAAGTTTTGGAACACATCGGAAGCAGTACTAAGAACACATGTTATGAGCAATGTATGCAGATATCAACAAAGCAAAAGTCAACATGCTAACACCACACCTTCGATAATTAGAACAAAAAGAGCAAAGTAAAACTTCGGTCACCAGAGGCCAATAAACATTAAAGAATAGAGTAGGAATAAACGAAAAGGGAAACAAAAGGGAAATAATCATTAAAACAAGAAGTTAATTCTTTAAAATATTAACAAATTTTTACAAGTTACTGGGATATGTATTAAAGTAAAAGGAATAGGAAAAGCAAACATGAAAAATAAGAAATGAAAAGGCCAATATCACAACAGAGCCAAAACTATGAACGATTACCACAGTGAATTTGAAAACTGAGAATAAATTGACATATGTCTAGATTAACACTAACTTATCTAAATTAACATTATTGGTGTCTAAAGTTTCAAGTGATTCATAAAAAAAGAAAAAATAGATCATATGCTGTAAAAAATGTTCAAACTGAAAAAAGGCTAGGCCTCTATGACTGCACTGGAAAACCATTATCAATAGTCATGAGATTCGTTTGACTCAAATATAGCCTAAATATGAATACAACTACAAACATAAACATGGAAATATGGAAGCACAGATATTAATATGAATACAAGTATGAACATGAATAAGAATGTAAATATAAATATGATTGCAAATATAAACATCATGGTGCAAATATAAGACTCGATGGGGTGTGCACTAAGTATTAAGTTGCTAACCACAAGATTAGGGGTTCAAACTCAGCATCCACTGATTGAGAGAAAGATTAAGTTATGTGTGCCATAAATATTGAGAGCCCTAGAAAACTTCTAGTTTTTCCACCTACCTGCATCCAACTTACTTCAAGAACCAGCTCTTGGGGAAACACTTCTGTGGAGTCGTGATCCATGAGTCTAGCCAAGTTGTTCATGGTCCCCATATTTTATACCATTCAAAGTGACACCCATATACAAATACCTGGCATATTTAAATGCAGCTTCTCCACCGGGGGTTCCATAACCATGTTAACTGTGGTGAGCTTTTAGAGGCAGCTTTAGCAGAATTATTGTAAATAAACCTATATGGGACCTTTAGTATTTTAAAAACAGTGTTAATATTGCCAATGATAAACAATCTAAATGTCTATAATACAGTCTTTTAGAGGAAAATACATGAAAGTTCATCTTTACAGTGAACATTGGATAAAAAACAAAGAGTAAACAGCATGTACCTGTTTCCCACACCACTTCAAGAGGTAGTATATGAGTAAAAACCAGGATTACTCAAGGAAAAAGTTAAAGGTGCACTAAGAGTATCAGTCAAAAAGTAGGCACAGGAAGCAGTGATATGCCAACTGAAATGTTTGAGCAAGCAGTTGGGGCAATGGAAGCACTTACTCATCCATGCTATGTAATATTTAACACAGTTTTGTGGCCAACTGACTAGAAGTGGTTACACACACACAATGTTTTGTCAACTTGAAGATATAGAAATGAGAGAGGTGGAGTTTAGCAAGCCTGATGATACCTCCTTGTGGGTGTGGTCTTATCACAAGGATGATCCTGGGAACTTCCTCTCTCTGTTTTCACCTTCATGTTGGGGAGCCACTGGGAGACCTACCAAATCCCTGGAGATGCCTCCATCATCATTGGATCCACAGAACTCTGCGCCCACTAGGCTGTGCTTCCTGCACTCTGCATCGTTGCTTGTGGCTGTGTGCGTTTGAAGAGGAATTTCTGGACTAGTACTGGACTTATGGACTTGATCTGGGCTCAGCTGCGATGTTTGTTTGATATATGATCACTCCATGGTATAAAGTTCTTTCTTATACCTATATGAGTGTCATTAGATTTGTTTTTCCAGTCATCTTGGCCTAACACACACATGTACATGCACACACACACACACACACACATATGCAGACTGAGTAAAACAATTTTTCAGACAGAACCAAATCTTGGAGTGACATGTACAAACTGTGAAAACAATTTTGTTTTAACTAAGATCTTGTTTCAGAGCTTCCATTCCTTGGACCCTAAATATGTATGACACAGGTTGGATATACAGGCGCCAGATCTTAACAAGTAGGGAATGAAAGATTCATGGAACTGAGATAAAAAGTGGGCCTTTGGCTTAGCTAGTACCCATGAGAACTCATGTCTGCACACAGTCACAGGAGAATCAGTGAGACAAGGTAGAAGGGCTTCACCTGGGGTCAGAGCTATGGTGGATTTCTTGCTAATTTACAGCTAAACAAAGTATAAAATGCCCCTAACTAGTTTATATTTCTACCATAAAATAACTCTATTGGGTTCATGGTACTTTCAATATTATTGGGTGGCAAAGAGCCTCAAATGCAATTTTCAGAGATATTCAGACTCAGCTAAACTCAGCTTCTATCTCCACATACAGTCAGCCTGTACTGAGTTATTTCTGATCACTGCCTTGTAATGTAAAGCAATGTAAGGAGTGTCAGACAGAGCGAGGTTACTGAGATTCCCTTGGCCAGTGCAGGGAGAGACAATCTTTCAGTCAGATGTTAAGCATTGGTGACAGTACCTGGAGTGCATGTGTAAAGGGGAGGAGGTCTATCAGAGGTATTGGTAATTGTATGAATCCATGCTGGTCAGAAAGCAATTATTAAAGTCTAGGGACTGTATAAAGTCACTAAAAGGACTCTGAGAAATTCTACTGTGTAAATATGGTACTAAGAGCCAACGTTATTAAAAATAATTAATGGAAAAGGACTTAGGATTATGCATGTACCTATTCTGTTCATCATTGATATTAGAAGTACGTGATTGGTTCATTCATCACAAAACTGATCTGAGAGTAATTTTTTAAAAATAATGTTATTGGTGGCTGGTACAACTCTTATCACAATCTATACATCCATCAATTGTGTATCAAGCACATTTGTACATTTATTGCCATCATCATTCTCAAAATATTTGCTTTCTACTTGAGCCTTTGGTATAAGCTCCTCATTTTCCCCTCCCTCACCGCTCTTCCTTCCTCATGAACCCTTGATAATTTATAAATTATAATTATTTTGTCATATCCTACACTGTCCGACATCTCCTTTCACCCATTTTTCTGTTGTCCATCCCCCAGGGAGGAGGTTCTATGTAGATCCTTGTAATTGGTCCCCCCTTTCTACACTACCTTCCCTCCATCCTCCCGGTATCACCACTGGTCCTGAAGGGATCATCTGTCCTGAATTCCCTGTGTTTGCAGTTCCTATCTGTACCAATGTACATCCTCTGGTCTAGCCAGATTTGCATGGTAGAATTGAGATCATGATAATGGGAGGTGTAGGTGGGGGAAGGACTTAAGAACAAGAGGAAAGTTGTATATTTAATCATTACTATGCTATACCCTGACTGGCTCATCTTCTCCCCACAACCCTTTTGTAAGGGAATGTCCAGTTGCCTACAGATGGGCTGGGGTCCCCAATCTGCACTTCCCCTCATTCAAAATGATGTGACTTTTTGTTCATTGATGCGTGATACCTGATCCCTTCGACACCTCGTGGTCACACAGGCTGGTGTGCTTCTTCCCTATGGGATTTGTTGCTTCTGAGTTAGATGGCAGCTTGTTTACCTTCAAGTATTTAAGACACCAGATGCTATATCTTTTGATAGCCAGGTTATGAGACATGACATCCATCACTGACCCATAACCCTACAGGGGACAACACTGGAGACACAGTGTCAGAATCTGAACCCACCACACTGAGGCAAAACACTAGCGCCTGCAAGCGAACATTAAGGGAAGCAGATCGAGGGAGGTCCTAAGCGAGTAACAAAAATAGACTATGGGGCCAAGGCGTGTCATCCCATCAGACTCAATCAGAAAATATTCCTTAAGGTGAATAAACATCTTGAACTATTTACAGGCTTTTCTTTCTTTCTTTTTGTTTGTCATTGGTATTGTTGTTGTTTTCTTTTGTCTCTTTGATTTGCTTTGTCTTTTTTTGCGTGTGTACATATTATTATCTTGGCAGGTCTATCTATCTAGCTAAGCTAGGTGGGATGAATAATCTGGAAGATAAAACAATAAGAACGATGGTTCTGAGGGGACATAGGAGATAGGGAGGTGGGGGAAAGGAAGTGATATTAACCACCCCAGGGACGAGGAAACAAGTGACCCAAAATCAGTGGCACAGATGCTGTAAGATGCCTGGTAGGGATTGATCAAGAGAAAAGTAAGAGAGAGGGATTACTGAAACCCAAATGAAGTCTGATCATGATAGTGGAACAAGATGAAGGTAAAAGGAAACTGAAGAAAGAACTAGGATACAAAGGGCATTTATAGAAGTCTAAATAAGGCATGTACATATGTAATTATATTTATATATGATGATGGGGAAATAGCTCTATGTGCACTTATTTATAGGTTTAGTATTAAGGTAGCAGATGGACATTGGGACAGCACTCAAGTATTCCCTCAATGCAAGAACACTTTATCTATTAAATTGGCATCTCATGATGCTCACCTTCTTAACACTATCACTGAAGAAAAATGTGTGCATAAGCAAATGTGGTGAAGAAAACTGAGGGTGCCCGGCTATCAAAAGATGTAGCATGAGAGTCATTTTCACAGAACAGCCTGGGAGAAATTCTTTTGAGGTGGGTTATAGATTCCATAGCAGTTTATGACCCTGTCTGACCCTACCATGGGACATCAGCTGTATTTTATCTGGAGTTAACAGCTGCTTATGCTGGAGGAGACTAGGATGAAGATCATATACCTGGTGTACGCATCACAAAATGATGCACCCAAAATATTTCCCAGTGGTCTTTGCACCATTAAACATATGGTCACCAGAATAAGTACCCCCTGTCAATGTTGGGTTCCTTCAGTGAGAAGAGTTCACGCTGTGTAGTGTTTGAGGACAATGCAAAGGAAGATGTTCCAGAGAGATTAGGATTGTGCCTTCAGCAGTCTATAGACTGTTTTTCTGTGTGTTTATTTCTTCCTCTCAGGCTGTCTAGACCTTGAACTATAAACTATTCTGCCTTTTGAATATGCAAATAATATAAAGTCTACAGTTAAATACAAATATGTCTCTGATCCACACAACTTCATTCCATAACCACTTATCTCCCACACAGAAAGACGTCATTGTATATCAAGAAAGCACCCTAGCCCGGTCCAAGTCAAGTCCATGAGTCCAGTACTAGTCCATAAGTCCCTCTTCAAATTCAGGCAGTCACAAGCAATGATGCAGAATGCAGGGATAGCACAGGTTGGTGGGTGCAGAGTCCTGTGGACCCAGTGGTGGTGGCTGTGCTCTGGTAGCAATCAGTGTCATCCATCAGGAAGGTGAAAGCAGAGGGGAGTTTCACAGGGCTCTCATTATGAAAAGATCACAAGGAGTCACCATCAGGCTGTGATCGGATTGACAGGCTGCATTTCACCCCTGCACTTTTATATATCTTCAAGTTGACATGAAATAAATTATGTAGCTAAAAACTAAAACCAAAATACTAAAAACAAATTATTCTATGTTTTTTTTCTAACTAATTATTTAAAATTCTTAATTTAAGGTTCATTGTAAAACCAGAAAGTGGTTGGGTAGTTTAATGGATTGAAATGAAACAATAAAAAATAAGATATGCAAGATTAGGATGTGTGGCCTACTGAGAACACAAAGGGAAAAGAAGTGTTCTTTCTTGATGAAGTCTTTTGATTTGCATAAATATTGCATTTTCATTGGACCAATTTTTTATTTTGTCTGCTCCATTTTGAATAGTATTCATTATGTTCATAATGTGTTTATTCATTTGCCTTGTATGAGTGCCCTTACATTCTCCCCTATTTTTAAATTGTTATTTATGGTTCTACGGTTTCTATGTAGGTCTTTTAGCTATCTTGAGTTTGTTTCTGTACATGATATGAGGTGTGGGTCCTGTTCTATTTTTTGCAGATGAAGATCCAGTTTTTCTAGCACCCTTTGTTTTAAGGAATATGGCATGTAGTGATGGAAATATCATGGGAGTGCATATGCCTTTTAATACGGGAGATTTGACAACTAGCAAAGGTAAAATTGACTGTGGCGATAATTGTACAACTGTTCTTAGTGTAATTGAATTAATTAATCGTATGACATGTGGATGGAGTGCTAATGAATCTATCAAATGATTTAAATAAAAAGAAACTCAGGAGATAGTTGTTCAGTCAGGACACTGCAAAGGTTTTTCAGAGATACGATTACATGTCCAGAGGGCCTGGCATTGCACTATAAGCCTCAACCCACAGACACTTGGCTCCAGCTATGTGAGTCAGTAAACCCTGCTGCCTGAATGAACTATCCTGAACCACCCTTGCCAGTAAGCCTCAGTATGAAGACACACAACTCCAGCTCCAGGGGCAGAAAGCCTAACTCCCTCAATTAAGTTCCCAGAGGTAACTTGAGAGCATTATAGAACTTCCTTGCAAGACGTTGAACTACCTTGAAATATGTTGAGCCACCTCACAAGAAACAAACACAATAAACTCCATTTTAGAGAAGTAATAAAGCATGATATTGGAGCCCAGACAAAAAGTTGAACCATCGCCAAGAATTAACAGATCGTCCAAGGAGCCACCGCAAAATTTTGGGGAACGCCGATAAGAATTGGCTGAACCTGGATGACACCAAAAACTCAGCCAAGCTGCCAAAAGTGTGGGGATTAGACTTGGTCCTGATAAGACTTGACTTGGACAATGAATACATCAAAAGCCAGCCAAGCTGTCCATTTATACCCGGGTAGAGACACTGACTTTTCAGAGAGCTAAGAACCAAGGAGACATCAACTCCTGCTCTCTCCAACTCTCCCCGGGATGAGTACACTGATGAAGGGAATGCTTATTGGGACTATGATGCTAGAATGGTATGTGTGAAGAGTGCTGTTATTATTCCCTGATATTCTTATCTTTAGTAGTCTAAGTTAATTTTAAGACTTTTAGAATTTTTGATGTGTGTTTGCAGTGAATAAACTGAGCATTTGAAAATGTCTAGTAGCATTAAGTAATTATTGATTGCGCCACAACTCACATCAAAAGCACTCAGTTTTACTTGATCTGGGGCCTAGGAATCCCACTTCTCTATCCCAGACTCTGGCTCCTGCTTCTGGTCTACTGCTGCTGCTCTCTGCCACTCCTCGGATGACACAGCATCATCTGGATGAAGGAGGACCCAGCACAGGGACCTTGGATATCAGAGGACACATTCTGTTCCTGACCCTTACTGGTAAAATAAACCACCACTCTTCTCGGGTGCCTCATTTTATAATCAACACGATACAACAAACCTGTCAACGATGACTCACAAGGGAATGCTGTCAGAGCATTCCCAAAAATTATTACCCAAAGCCACACAGGAAAAAACTCCTTTGATAGGAGCTACAGAATCTTTCGCTGGAAGATCCACATTAAATAATTCACGCCTCTTTATGGAAGATGCCTGTGAGTCAGTAAATTTCTCCTGGAAAGATTCCAGATATCCTCTGCCCTTGCCTGAATGGTGCAGGCTTTTGGAGAAGACCTTGAGTGGCTGCTTTGGGCCATGCACAGTTTGTGTGACAAATATATTCACATAGTTTCATGGCAGAACACTATGCCTGGGAGCACACATTTGAGTACAACCGGAAGTTGGGGAGGAGTCGGCTGCGTTTGTGGTGAAGAGATGATTATGATTATATGAGTGTTAATATCCTTAAGTAATTGAGAAAAGTGAGGAATAGAAATATATTTAATTACGTGAAAGCTTTTCCTTTCTAACATCACCCTGTAACAAAATTTAACTGGAGGTGCAAAGAAATAACGTTGATAAGGGTTTTCATATAGAGTGTGTGTGTGCGCGTGCGTGCGTGCGTGCGTGTGTGTGTGTGTGTGTGTAAACCTAACATGTACTCAGTGAGTAAAATACCTTGGAGCACTGATACTGTACCTTATAGTCATTCTACTCTGGGCTCCATGATAAGTTGTCAGCCCATCTGACAACGTAACTGTCATGTTGCATTCTCACCAGCAGTGAATAACACTTCCTTAAAGGAAAGGGAACAAACAGGGTGGAAAATGCTCCAAGAAAAAACTAAGTTGCTGTGTAATCTGTCACCAAAGGCTCAATATTCTTTTTAAAAGAATAAAACTTCCACACAGTTCTTATAGTCATCACAGTCTGGTCTGGTCAACTGTCAAATTCTTACCGATTGTAAAGGAGTAGCAATAGTGGTAAAATGTTGGTAGTTGCAGTGTTAGCCAGAGTAGTGGCAGAACCTGTCTAATTCCAGTGGGGAGAATGTGAAACATGATCACCACAGGTTGTTCCCCAGAAGGTGAAGGACAGGTTTACCTCTAACTTCAATCACTTTTTGCCAGTTCTCACTCAACTGTTCTCCTCAGGCCACTCTCTAGTTCTCTTCTGGTGTCTGTAATGCATTTCATTGACCACACAGAACTCCTGAGTCATACTTAGAGTTAAGTGATTTATTAAAAAAGTAATAGGATGCAAATCACTGTCATGGTCAACAGGCACAGATTTATGTCTATGAAATCTCTGTAGGGTGAACTGTTCCCTCTACTGCTCAGTAGACTGGGGATGTTATCCTGACCTCTCCACCTAGAAAATATGCAGAGACACTCAATCTCCCACTTATAGAACTCCACCTTGCACGCTGCAGCTCCACCCATGCAAATAAAACAGCTTCCAGAAGTCCAGGCTGAGTGAGGTGTGGAATACCATACCCTTTACTCTGGTCCACCTTGTGAATCAGTGTCTACACCCTCGCACCCATGGAGTCCATGCTAGTCCTCCTTTTACTGTTGGCCCCTCTCGGTGATGAGTGGCCTGTAAGGGGCAGACATAGTTGATGGGTAAGGCTATGTGTCTGGGTGATTCATAGTGGTTCTTTTGCAGGTGTCCAAGAACACATTGTGCAATGGTGAGACAGACAAGTCCTCTCCTCAGAGACACTCTGTCTTACTTGCTTTGTGCCACTTACACAAATCAAATTTCTAAATATTGTGTGTCATGTATTCGACTTCTTCCAGGAAAAAGGACTGCAGTGGATTGGTGGGATCTGGACCTCAGAGAGTACCAACCACAGCCCTGACCTCAAGTGTAGGCTGAGTTTATCCAGAGACACAAACAAGGACCAAGTGTGCCATAGGAACTAGAAACACAGGGAGTCTAGGACAGATGATCCCTTGAGGACCAGTGTTGAGAGTGGCAATATTTGGAGGATGGAGGTAAGGGGTGGGGAGAAAGGGAGAACCAATTACAAGGATCTGCATATAACCTCCTCCCTGGGGGATGGACAACAGAAAAGGGGGGAGGGAGAGATGCCATACAGTGTAAGATAGGACAAAATAATAATAATTTATAAGTTATCAAGGGTTCATGAGGGAGTGGAGACCAGGGAGGGAGGGGAAAAATGAGGAGCTGATACCAAGGGCTCAAGTAGAAAACAAATGTTTTCAGAATGACAATGGAAACAAATGTACATTGTGCTTGACACAATGGATGGATGTATGGATTGTGATAACAGTTGTATGAGCCCCCAATAAAATGATTAGTAATAATAAATTTTAAAGGCTGTAAAAAAAAAAGAACTAGGTGTTCCTACAGCTGAGCACTGTGACTGCAGAGTACACAGTTTGGGATTACTACGTCCAAGGCACAGTGGAGCAGAGACTTTGGAAACTAGGCAAAAGCCTTCTAAATGATATAAGGGACTTCCTTGCTTACCTGGCTGTCAGACAGCCCTAAAGATATCTTGAGTTTTTTGTTTTTTTTTTTCTGTGTGGCTCTTATTTCTCTCATTTTCATGGTATCCTTAGAAGGGGGAGTTAACATTATCTAAAGATGAGAATACTCTATTTGCTAGCAAATTTCTAAGATTCTAGGCTTATACGGTGGGTTAAGTACTCAGCTGCTCACTGTAAGGTCTTTCAGAGACAAAAGACAGAGGGAGACCTTTAATTAATAGATTAATGGAGGGAGGTGAGGTGTGTAGGAAACAGGAAATCAATGGAAATGAGGTGAAAGGGATTTAGGATAGCTGCATAAACAAAGGTTAGAGCTGGCCGTTTGTCTAAAGTCAGAGATTAGCTAATTTACAAGAATAGAGACCAAGAGAGCTGCTATTACAGAAAGGAAAAGAAAATTAGGCTTAATACTGACCCACTAACAAACTACAACTGAGTCTGGTGAGGAAAGAATTAGATGTTTCTGGTGCCACAGCTGAGGCTTCTTCTGCAGGAGCCGGAAAGGAAAGGGACGGTGGGGGTCAGAGCCACAGGTGTTTCAAATTATGCAGGGCTGAGAGGCAAGAGAGAGAGAAGACAAAGAAATTCCACAGTAGTTATGGTTTTTGGACCATCTATAAATATTTTTAAATATTATTTTATTGGGGACTCATATATTCCTTATCACAATCCATATGTAAATTCTTTGTGTCAAGCACATTTGTATATTTGTTGCCATCATCATTCTCAAAACATTTTCTTTCTACTTGAGACCTTGGTATCAGCTCCTCGTTTTCCCCCTCCCTTCACCATCTTCCCTCTCTCATGAACCCTTGATAATTTATCAATTATTTTTATTTTTTCATATATTGCACTGACCAACGTCTCCATTCATCCACTGTTCTGTTGTTTGTTCCCCTTGGCGAGGGTTATATGTAGATAATTGTAATCAGTTCCCGTTTTCTACCCCACCTTTCCCTTCCCCTCCTGGTATCGCTATTAGCCATGAGGGGTTTATCTGTCCTGAATTTCCTGTGTTTCCAATTCTTATCTGTACCAGTGTACATCCTCTGGTCTAGGCAGATATGTAAGGTAGAATTGGGACCATGATAGTGGAGGGCAGGGGAGTGGGACAGGAAGCATTAAAAAACTAGAGGAAAGTTGTACGTTTCATCAGGCTATACTGCACTCTGACTGGGTCGTCTCCTCCCACCAACACTTCTGAAAGGGGATGTCCAGTTGCCTACAGATGGGCTTTGGTTCTCTACTCCCCTCATTCACATTGATAGGATTTTTTTGTTCTGGGTTTGATGCCTGATATCTGATCCTATTGGCACCTCATGATCATACAGGATGGTGTGGTACTTTCATGTGGGCTTTGTTGCTTCTGAACTAGGTGGCCGCTTGTTTATCTTCGAGCCTTTAAGATCACAGACCTTTTGACAGCTGGGTACTATTCGGTTTCTTCACCACATTTGCTTATGCACTCGCTTTGTCTTCAGCAATTGTGGAGGAACAGTGAGCATCGTGGAATGCCAGTTTAATAGTACAAAGTGTTCTTGCATTGAGGAAGTACTTGAGTAGGGGCCCAATGTGCATCTGCTACCTTAATACTAGACCTGTAAATATATGCACATGTACATTCAACTATTTCCCCATTGTCATATATAAATATATTTACATATGTGCATGCCTGTATTTACACCTTTATAAATGTCATTTGCCTCCTAGTTCTTTCCTCTATTTCCCTTTACTTTCTTCTCGTCCCACTATCATGTTCACCTTCATTTTGGTTTCTGAAATTCCTCTCAGTTACATTGCCCTTGATCAAGCCCTACCAGGCATCCTACACCCTCCTTACCATCAATTTGGATCACTTGTTGTTCCCTTGTCCGAGGGTTTGTTAACACCCACTTCCTTTCCCATACCTCCACTTCTCCCATGTCCCCACCTCCGAACTCTCGGTCCCATAGTTTTCTCCTCCAGAGTGTTTATCCCACATATCTAATCTAAATCGACCTGCAGAGATAATAATATGCACAAAAAACAAAGCAGACAAAACAAAACAATAACCAAAAACAAACCAAAAAAGTTCTGCATTTTTTATATTCCCTGGGGACTTCCTTGCTCTGCTCCTCTTGCTGTTCTGTTGCATGCCCTTAGCGCTTTGCCTTAGTGTGGTGGAGCCAGATATAGGTGCAATTCTCACAGTGTGTCTCCAGTGTTGCCCCCCCCCCAACGCTATGGGTCAGTAAGTGTCGTCATGTCTTGTAGTAAGGCCAGCTCTACAATCCTCTCTGTGCATTGACTGCTCTGAGCGGGAATATGATCCTCGGGGCTTGGTGGGCTAGGATGTGTGTAGGAGGTCTGCTGGTCCAGGTGTTTATTGGTTGGTGACTAATTAGTCCCTTGTGCCTCTGTTTACCTTGCAGCTAAAAGCATTGTGAGATGACTCAGTTCTTTATGACCATTTTAAGATTCTTTTGAACCCTGCATGTCCTTGTGCTTATCTTAGAATATAGTGCTGTTATTATTCAAGTGTTTTGAAAGTGTGCCTAGTTAAGTAGCACCTGCATAGATAAGAGGTTCAGGATGTTTTTTTAAAAGCAAATTATTTGATGTTTAGTCTGTAACCATTCCCTTGTGTAAGAAAAGTATAAAAACCAAGTTTGAATATACTTGGTACTTCAGTCCATCAGATTGAAGTCCTCCCAATCCCATTCTTTGTATGTCTCTTTCTTTTCCTTTCATCCGCACGCATCATTTCGGACCCTGCTTGATGCAGGATAGCTGGTCTTATCCCCCCGCAGATGTGGTCCACCCTCTCTTCCTCTCCCTTCATTTGCTCCTGTGTGCTCCCATCAGACATGTCTCTCTCCCTGAGCTGAAGCTTCAGTGTTGCCCAAATATGAGGTTCTTGATTTCAACTTATAGGGCTTCTGTTACTAGTGTTCAAAGAGTCAAATCTATTCTCAAAATGTTCTCAAAATTCAAGAGATCCTCAGTTTCGTATGTTGGATCTCATGAACTTGTTTTAATTTTCTCCAACTTCAATATGAACTTGCATATGATCAATGTACATCTGTTCCACAGACAGCATCTGCCTTTTGGGGAGTTCCTGGTAAAGAGCCTCTCCATCAATTCCTCCCATGATGCAGTCAATTTTATTGTATAAATTCTATGTACAAAATCCACAGTTGCTGTTTATGTTATTGAAAGGCTATTTACAAATATTTGAGTAGTATTGCAAAATTGTGTAATGGAATCTCCAAGTTTTTGTTGTTGAAAACAAGGAAGAATAAAAAGTAGATGGAAAAGATGGTGCACGTGCTATAAACCAAGCTGAAGACCACAGGAAAGTAACATCACAACAACTGTCATAAAGGCCCCATGGGCAGAAATAAAAAGAGCCTTGGGACAGTGTAAGCTAAAGATTGGGTTTCTACCCACAAGGTCAGCCTGTCGTTAGAATAAAGATATTATTTTTCTTGTAAATATGAAAAGTTCCAGAAACCCCAAGGACCAATTCTATCGAGTAATATAGGGTGGCTTTCAGTCTGAATAGAATCAATGACCTAAGGTTATATATATTGTGTGTGTGTGTGTGTGTGTGTGTGTGTGTGTGTGTGTGTGTCTTTCCTTGCTTGCTGGCTGGATGGCTTGGTTCACCTGCCAAATATGACTTGCTTCCAGAAATAACTCTAGAGAATTCATCCGATGGATCTATCTTTGGCACTGTATTAACAAGGTGCTACTTTATGAGCCAGTGACACTGGTAGGAACATTATTGACATAGTTTCCTGTTTAAATATGGCCACTCCATGAGGAAGCTCCAGAGCCTGTAGTGTCAGGGTGACCTTAGAACTAAAATAGCTACCTCCTTCCTCTTCTTCCTTCTCCTGATGGTGCTGTCCTTCCCATGGGGTCAGTGTCGGAGAGCGGCTGCATGATCAGGTCAGGCAGCACCCAGGGAGAGGCCAGGAGTGGATTGAGACAGACATTCTACAGGCAAGAGTGGTTTAGCAGATACACACCATCTCTCAGAGATCATCTAGTCATCAGCCCAGACACATACAAGAACCAGCTCTCCCTAGAGCTGAGCTCTATGAGTACAGATAACATGGTTGTGTATTACTGTTCAAGAAACACTGTGAAGAGATGTCAGCATGGGCCATCACACAAACCTCCCTCCAGAACAGCTGGAGGGGCTGGACAGAGGAGCTTTTGGAATAGCAGGGGCAGCTCAGGCCCAATTAGCACAGGCCCAGGACCCAGGAGCAAGTGCTGGTAGGAGCACAAACAGATGTACTGCTGTGTTTTTAGTAGATTTTGTTCAAACTCTTCAGCAACAGATTAAGAGGGAATTCCAGTAGGAACTTCTCTATTTTCTTCTACTGTAAAAAAGAACAAAATAAGAGGGCGTAAAATTTAGAAAGGATATATTTGGGGATGGTACAAAGTTGTCACAAAAGGAAAACAGAAATGTATTTCACCAAAATAAATGTTTAAAAAGCTGTCAGGTGTAAAACTGGCAAGACCCAACGTGGAAAGTAGGTGTAACCCTATTGGGGTTCACATCGACTTCTCGTCATTATAGTTTTCATGGTCATACAAGCCTGTGTCCTCAGGTTTGAATCCATTAATTTGCGAAAGAACTGTTTTTAAATTCTCTCTTGAGTGGTTCATCTGACTTTGATTACTGAAACATATTCTGTGTGTCACAATTGACTTTATATATAAATTAATCCAGTCCAGTCTCTTCCCTAAAATCTGGCTGATTCACAGTTAGAAAACATGAAACACACTGGTTCTTTTCTGGTGGATGTTTCCAGAAAGAGTGTCTTAGGGATTGAGACATCAAAGTGTGGAGATTCTTCACTTGAACACATGGCTCATTGTGATTGTCTTTGTTCCTTGGGTCTATCTCAGGTGCAGCTATAGGGCTGGATCCCCAAACACCCAACTCACCGCTGTAGAGTCAATTCAGACTCAAAGCAACCCTGTGGGACAAAGCATAACAGTCCCTTTGGATTTCTGAGACTGTAAAGTTCTTCAAGAATAGATAGCTTCATCTTTCTACAGAGAAGTGGCTGGTAATTTTGAACCACCAACCTTGAAGTTAGTAGCCCATTGTATAATCCATTGCACCATCAGAACTTCTACAGAGTGTCAGTTTCTATCTTTCTTATTCTCAGTCTCTTTCCTTTCTTTTAAGATCTGGTCAGTAATTTTTCCCTTGCCTTACAGAAAAATGATGTGATATCGATCAGAATTTGCATTTTAATTACAGATTATTTTTGGTAGTTTGATATTTTCACAAAATAAAAGTTTCCTATTCACCAGTATGACCTATCCTTCTATTGATGTGTGTCTTTTGGAATCTTGTAGTAGTGTTTTTTTAAATAGTTTTCTTTATGCAAGACTTTTGTTTCTTTGATTAGGTTTATTCCAATTTTATTATCTTACATGTAGCTATGGTAAATGGTATTGTTTTCTTGATTTCCTTTTCAGAGCTTTCTATTTTGGTACACAGGATTCAAGCTGATTTTTCTTTTTCTTTTAATATTTTATTAGGGGCTCATACAACTCTTATCACAATTGTATAAAGCACATCTGTACATTCTGTGCCCTAATCATTTTCAAAGTATTTGCTCTCCACTTAAGCCCTTTGCATCAGGTCCTCTTTATTTCCCCCTCCCTCCCCACTCCCCCCTCCTTCATGAGCCCTTGATAATTTATATATTATTATTTTGTCATATCTTTCCCTATCCGGCGTCTCCCTTGACCCCCTTCTCTGCTGTCCATCCTCCAGGGAAGAGGTCACATGTTGATCCTTGTAATCAGTTCCTCCTTTCCAACCCACTCACCCTCCCAGTATCGGCACTCACACCCCAGGTCCTGAAGGTATCATCCACCCTGGATTCCCTGTGCCTCCTGCTCCTATATGCACCAGTGTACAACCTCTGCTTTATCCAGACTTGCAAGGTAGAACTCGGATCATGGTAGTTGCGGGGGAGGAAGCATCTAGGATCTGGGGGAAAGCTGTGTTCTTGATCGGTGCTACATCACAACCTGACTGACTCATCACCTCCCCTAGACCCCTCTGTGAGGGGGTCTCCAGTGGCTGACAATTGGGTTTTGGGTCTCCACTCTGCACTTCCCCCTTCATTCACTATGGTAAGATTTTTTTTTTGATGATGATGCCTTATCCTTGATCCCTTTTGCACCTCGTGATCACACAGACTGGTGTGCTTCTTCCATGTGGGCTTTGTTGTCAAACTGATTTTTCTATGATGGCATTATACCCTGTGAAATTTCTTGCATGAACTTTGGGTTTTTTTTTTAAACATTTTATTAGGGACTCATACAACTCTTATCACAACCCATACATATACATACATCAATTGTTTAAAGCACATCTGTACATTCTTTGCCCTAATCATTTTTTTTCTCTTTTCTTTTTTTACATTTTATTAGGGACTCATACAACTCTTATCACAATCCATACATATACATACATCAATTGTATAAAGCACATCCATACATTCCCTGCCCCAATCATTCTCAAAGCATTTGCTCTCCACTTAAGCCCTTTGCATCAGGTCCTTTTTTTCCCCCTCCCTCCCCGCTCCCCGCACCCCCCTCCCTCATGTGCCCTTGGTAATTTATACATCGTTATTTTGTCATATCTTGCCCTATCCAGAGTCTCCCTTCCCCCCCTTCTCCGCCGTCCCTCTCCCAGGGAGGAGGTCACATGTGGATTCTTGTAATCAGTCCCCCTTTCCAACCCACTCACCCTCCACTCTCCCAGCATCGCCCCTCACACCCTTGGTCCTGAAGGTATCATCCACCCTGGATTCCCTGTACCTCCAGCCCTCATATGTACCAGTGTGAAACCTCTGCTCTATCTCTGCAAGGTAGAATTCGGATCATGGTAGTTGCGGGGAGGAAGCAACCAGGATCGGGGGGGAAAGCTGTGTTCTTCATTGGTACAACCTCGCACCCTAATTAACCCATCTCCTCTCCTAAACCCTTCTATGAGGGGATTTCCAGTGGCCAACACTTGGGCCTTGGGTCTCCACTCTGCACTTCCCCCTTCATTCAATATGGTATATGTGTGTGTGTGTATATACACACACACACACACACACACACACACACACATATATCTTTTTTTTTTTGCATGATGCCTTATACCTAGTCCCTTTGGCACCTCGTGATCACACTGGCCCGGTGTGCTTCTTCCATGTGGGCTTTTTTGCCTCTGAGCTAGATGGCCGCTTGTTCACCTTCAAGCCTTTAAGACCCCAGACACTATCTCTTTTGATAGCCGGGCACCATCAGCTTTCTTCGCCACATTTGCTTATGCACCCATTTGTCTTCAGCGATCCTATCATGGAGGTGTGCAGTCAATGATATGATTTTTTGTTCTTTGATGCCTGATAACTGATTCCTTCGGGACCACTCGTCACACAGGCTGGTGTGTTCTTCCATGTGTACTTTGTTGCTTCTGAGCTAGATGGCCGCTTGTTTATCTTCAAGCCTTTAAGACCCCAGTCACTATCTCTTTTGATATCTGGGCACCATCAGCTTTCTTCACCACATTTACTTGTTCACCCACTTTGGCTCCAGCCGTTGTGTTGGGAGAGTGAGCATCATAGAGTTCCAATTTAATAAAAGAAAGTATTCATGCATTGAGGGAGTGTTTGAGTAGAGGCCCAAGGTCCTTCCGCCACCTTAATACTTGCCCTATAAATATAGACACATAGATCTATTTCCCCATCCTCCTATATATATTTGCATGTACATGTCTTTGTCTAGACCTCCATAAATGCCCTTTGACTCCTAGCTCGTTCCTCCATCTCCCTTGCCTTTCCTCCTGCCCTACTACCATGCTCCATCCCCTCCTGGGCTAGAGTATACCTCTTCTCTAAGCAACCTTACTCTTGATCATTTCCCACCAAGCCTGCCACTCCCCCCTCTCTATCATTTTGGGTCCCATGTTGTTCCCTTGTCCCTGTGTTTGTTAACACCACTTCCTTACTCCCCCCACCCCCCCACCCCAATTCCCCCTGGAACTGTCGGTCCCGTTGTTTTTCCTCCAGTTAGTTCATACAGCCTGTCCTATTCAGACAGACTTGTGGAGACACTAACATGCAGGAAAACAAGACAGAGGAAAACAAAGCAACAGTATACAACCAGACAACAAAACAACAAAAACAAACCACTGACAAAGAACAAAACACTTCACAAGAGAAACGCTTGTAGTTATTCAGGGATTGTTTGCTGGCCCTTAGGAGCGTTTTCCAGTCTAGTCTGTTGGGGCACCATGCCCTGGCCCCAAAGTCCACTTTCAGCATTCCCTGGGGACCTTGCCACTCCATTCCCTTGCTGTTCCGCTGCACTCCCCCAGGGCTTTGCCTCGGTGTGGTGGGATCAGGTCAGGGGCAATTCCCACACTGTGTCTCCAGTGCAGTCCCCTGTATCGCCCTTCGTCACTGATTGGCATCATTTCTCATAGTGGGGCCAGCCATGTTGTTCTCTCTGTGGACTGGCTGCTCTACTCAGGAACATCATCCTCACGGCCTGGTGGGCCAGGCTGTGTTCCACTCTCTCCTCTGCCCCTTCATCTGCTCCCATGTGCTCTGATCAGATATGTCCTTCTCCCGGAGCTGCAGAGTCAATGTCGTCCTTTGGAACAAATTCTTATCGGGGGAGGGGCAGGAATCCACTTAATTTATGGTGCTGGGGCCAGCCTCCTAGACCTCTTCACTGGTTCTCTATTCCACGCCAGGATATTTCATTCACACCTTGCGGCACTGGGTTGAAGTCTGGTGCTAGCTTTGGGTTTTCTATATGTATAATGTAACAAAATATAGAATGTTTTACTTCTTCGCTGCTATTTTGAATGTCTTTGTTATACACTTGTTCATTGATAGCTGCAGTTCAGACTTGCAGCACAATATTAAATAAAATTGATATTACATGGCATGCATAACAGGTTCGAATTAGTAAAGGGAACACTTTCATTACCACACTATTGAATGGAATGTTTGTCATTGACATTGCATTTTGCTTTTTAAGTCCTGTTTAAATCAAGTCAGTCTCACAGCAAGCTTAGATAAAACAGAATGAAAGTCATGTGTCCTACTTCATCCTCACACTTGTAATACTTGAGCTCTTTGTTGCAGTTACTGTGATGTTCTCTTTCTTCTAAGTTCATCCTTTATTTTCAATGACCTTATGCTTTTCCAAGGACTGATCTCTCTGATACATGTCCCACAAGCTTAAGATGAAATATTCATATTCTCTCATTTAAGAAGCATTGTAACTGTACATTTTCCAAGATACAATTGGCAGTCCATCATACTATCAAATTCTTCACCAGTACCATAAGTCAAATACAGTGTTTCAGTTTTAAATATCTTCATTCATTGTCTAACTTTCAGGGGCATATGAAACCATTGCAAATAAAACAGCTTGTGCAGTAGAAATTCCCAATGACATACATCATCTGTCTATGGCTTCTGTGAACATTCACTGTAGATTCAACTGTGCTGAAATACTTGACAACTTAAATATTATTTCTGTTAACCACAGTATTTTTCATTGGTCCGCGAGTGAGGACTTTCCCCCCCATTGAGTTGTAATACAAAGTGAAGGCTGCAGTCCCTGGTCTTAAATGGTAAGTTTTTCAAGTCATACTACCTTACAGCATGCAGTATTATGCCATCTGCATACTATAGGTTATTAATAAGGCTTATTCCAATCATATCTTCCTGTTCTTGTTCATTTAGTACAATTTAGATTATTTTATCAGCACAGTATGATGCGCAGATAAATTACTGAAGTTTTGAATGACTCCATATTACTGTCAGGCATGAGTAAGAAATCATACTTAAGAAACAAAGTAGAAATCACACCACAGATTGCACTGAGAATGAATGTGAAACATGATGCCTTAAAAGTGTTGAAAATTCTTCTGGGAAAACATACAGACACACTCTGTAACCACCTATTCCAATAAAATATCTCAGAACCAACAAGCAACATTTCCTGCAAAAAACTAACCAAACAGTAAAAAACAAAAAAAAACAAAAAAAAAACCCCAAAGAAAGTAAAAACCATACGTTTCAGACATTTTGGAGGGAACAAACTTGTTCAAGTAGTCAGAGAAAGTGGCAATTTCTAGGTTGTCCAACAAGAGTCCATGCTGTACAGTCCCTTACCCAGAACTCTTTTCCCAGGAATGAAAGATAGAGGTGAGCTGTCCTCCATCCACACCCACTGTGGAGGACAGCGGAACCACTTCCTCTCTTGTTCTCTGAGACAGAGTCCCCTCAGGAAGAGGCAAACCTGGCAGAACATGGCATGAGAGAGGCTGTGATTTGTTACATCCCTGCATCTCTGTTGTTGTTGTTGTTGTTTGGGGCCATTCAGTCTGTTTCCACTCACAGAGACCCTATGTACAACTGAAGAAATGCTGCCTGCTTGTGTGTCGTCCTCTCAATTGTTCATATATTTGATTCCACTGTTGCAGCCTCGATGTCAATCCATCTTGTTAAGGGTCTTCTTTTTCACCGACCTTCTACTGTAACAGGAATGATGTCCTTCTTGAAGGACTGGTTTCCTCTGATAGTATGTCCAAAATATGGGAGATGAAGTCTCGCCTACCTCCTCTCTAAGAAGCATTCTGGCTGCATTAATTCCAAAATAGCCCTCGGGCTTATTAATGGGTAAGCCACACATCAGTTCCCTGTTTAAGAGGGAAGCATTACATTCACCTGTGGCTTTGCTGTGGCATTCATCTGGGTGAAGACAAAAGTTACAGTCCCTCCCCTGAGACAGAGAAGGATACCTGGTGGACAGCTTGAATGTCTCAGCCATTGTTTTCTCCCTTCTTTCAAGATAAAATTTTTTAGAAGACACCATTTTTGTCATTTATTTCCACCCCCTGGCAACTACAGAAGCTAACCTGAGACTGGGGCTCTGAAGGGGTTTCGGGACCGTCTTTAGTTTGTTTTCAAACTTTTTTCTGAGTAAGTTTGAATTTGCAGTATCTGCAACACTTGAACTTTCCATAGCTACAACTAGTGCAAAGGGAATACTACCTAGTCCATTTCCATATGACCAGCAAAAAGAGACCGTTACAGACACGGGAGATTTTCCAGATTAGAGCTACAGCTACTCATAATGGAGTTCAGAAGAATGATGTCCAGCTGCTTTAAACAAATGGAGGAATGCTTTTAAAATGCTACATAAAAACAAAAACAAAAAAAGGAGTAGGAGAAAAAATTTTTAATTTCTAACAAAACCGATAAAATTTAAGAATAATTCAACAACACCAAAAAAATGCAGAAGAGAAACACTATGATAGTTGAAATAAATAAGTGTGAAAGATAAAAGTAGTGAAAATGAAACAATGGAAACCTGAATCAATGTGCTTCAAGACAATGCTTGTGTGAATAAATTAAAAGAAGCATCTCTATTTTCTAAAATCCTAGTATAAGAATTTTGTGGGACACTATTAAATGGAATAATTTATATTGATGAACACCTTTGAAGAGAAAGGAGAAAAAAAGGATATATAGTACAGGAAAATGATATTTTAAAAAGAAAATAAATCTTTTGAGAACTCAGGAGCACCTGGTCTTTTCAATGGCCTCATATAGCCCACAGGAGAGCTGGGCTAGGGATTCTAAGGAAAACTAGAAAGGATCAATGGATTAAAATTACGGGGTTTGTGAAAACATCAGTAACATTCGATGCCTGTGAGCCGACAAATCTGTCTTGAATGAAGTATAGCCAGAATGCTCTTTAGAAGCCCGAATGGGGAGGTGTCATGCCATATATATTGCATATGTGATCAGGAGGGCCAGTCCTGGAGAAGCAGTTGTGTTCTCTTGGTGAGATTTCTAAAATAAGTGTTCAGGTAAAATAAAAAATTAAAAAAAACAACATCCACAGCATTGATTCACAGGACTTCTAGAAGAATGAGATCAAACAGAAGAATGGTTGAGGGAATGCCATAGATCAGAACATGTTCTGTATAGTGAGAATGAGCTGAATGCAACTGGACATCATCTAACAACAGCACCAATGAGTAATGTGAGATAATATATTTTGTCTGTGTTTCTTCACAACTTGAATATATTCTCTGGTAAAGTACCTATTGATGTCCTTTGTCCATTTTGAGTCTCAAAACTGTACCACATGTTCTGTCCCAACTGATGTTAAGTGAGATGATAGGATAAAGAAAGGTGAGTGAACTCCCCAGAGAATGCACTGAGAAATGCAAAAATAGGATAGAATAAATGTCCACTATCACTCAGAATTTCTATGAAATCACGCTTCATTTACACTGTGCTCACTGTGGACCAACGGCTTCTCTGATTTGCAGCTTAAGGCTCTTGATTTCCCAATAAATGAAGGCCCATTGCAGAGAAGGGCATTAAACTGGACACTTCCCAGTTTCTCACACCTCACCCCAGGGCTTCATACATCAAATCACTTATGCAATTTCCAGGTTAAATCTCAAAACTTGGTGAAAAGTCATATGATGGGCCAAGTTCTCTAGTATTTACAGACCGTGTCCATAGCTCCTGTTTTTACTTTGGATATATTTCAGCCTGAAGGTTACTCCTCTCCAGTAGTGTCAAGAAACTCTAAAAATGGGCTGACATTAAAGAAATTTTCATTATTGACTGTTTTCCCACATCCTAGCTGTCTTGTGACAGGGACAGCATTAGGATTTGAGCCCAGAAGTGAAGGGCCCTGCTTAAGCTTCGCAATCTTGGTGACTCTATACTGCCAGAGCTGGATCTGCCAAAAGCTGCAGACAAGGCTGGAACATCTGTGAATAATATGTTTCTGTAGCACACAACAATTCCTCACATCAAAGGCGTTGACTCTCAAGCTCCAAAAAATGTCCACACAGGAGTGGACATTTCCTGCAGCTGACTGGATGACCACTGAGCGAACAGCTGTCCATTTCTGCATGGGACAGATGGGGAAGCCAGTGCCATTCATACACACATTTCACTGCAATGTGGGGTTAACAAAGCACAGCCAGGCTTCTCGGGCAAGGGCAATACAGAGTCATGGGAGCAGGGAGCTTCCTCTTCGGACCTACGGTTTCCTTCCCTCTAAAATATTTTCCCCATGGATATACTCCACCTTAGTATTTATGGCAAAATCCAATAGACTTTAGGATATTCATTCATTCATACATTATAAGCATATACAAAATTGCATAATTCCTGGTGGTGTCGTGGTTACTTACTTGACTGAAAAACAGAGGGCCAGCAGTTTGAAAATCACCAGCAGCTCCACAGGAAGAAGACTGGGCTTTCTGCTCCCATAAAGGATTACACTTACAGAAACACTCAGGGGCAGCTCCCCCCTGTCCTACAGGGTCGCTATGAGTCTGCACTGACTCGATGGATGTGAATGAGTGTGAGCGATGCATACATTTATATGAGCAAACTCTATTTGTATCATTAATAGCAATGATGTATTTAATTATTTTTACATTCTTCAGGGTTGTACTGGACAGAATGAAAATGAAAGCAAAACATAACAAGCTGTGGGATTCAACTGAAAATAACTTAGTGGCGAATCCATAGCCACAAATATCTGTGTAATATGGAAATACAGCTCTGAAATTAATTACCTCAGTTTCCATTTATGAAACTAGAAAAAGGGATGAGTATGCCCCAGCACAGGCAGCAGGGTGAAATAAATAAATATAAGAACCGAAGTAAATAAAATGGAGGGAGCAGGATTAGTAAGCTGATTAAACAAAAATGGACTCTGAGAGAAGATGAAGCAAGGTGACAAACACCCACTTTTCCTGATCTTTACAAAAGAGGGCGCACCGAACCTCCCACATTGGAAACCAGACTGGAGACAGCATGTCGCATATTCTATGGATAACTTCATGCCCACAGTGTAAAAATATCACTTCAATGGAGAAATTCCTTGGAAGGCAGGGAAAAATGTTCTCATGAAAGAAACAAATAATAGAATCGTCCACTAGCGTAACACGTATCCACATCTTAAAAGGTATGAGAGGATGCGTTGTGAGCTCTCATGGCACAAAGTTGTTGTTCATGTAATGTAAGTTTATAAACTGAAAACTACTTTTAAAAATACTGATAATATACAACAACTAAAGGAATGCTTGATGAACAGCCTGTTTAAAATCCCTGTTTTCCCTTGAGAGTGCTTGTGTTTCTCTGAGGCTGAGGGAGAACTCATCCTCATATTCTCTACTCAGCTGCTTCTAAATATCAGGGGATATGCAAATGCATCTCTCTGCCTGCTGATAAACTGGCCACAGCCCCTGATGTGGGAGAACTCAGAGGACAGTTCCAGTCTCTGGGGTCTCTGCTGTCTCCACTTTGTGTCCAGGAGCTAGAGCACAGGACACATCATGAATTTTGTAAAAATCTTGGCTTTCATTTTGGCCGTTTTACATGGTAATCATTGTAGACCTTGCTGTGTATGTGTGCAATTGTGAGTACATTAGCTTGTATGTGTGTGATCTAATCACGGTGCCTCTGTGTTTGCAGGTGTCCAGTGTGAGGTGCAGCTGATGGAGTCTGGGGGCGATCTGACAAAGCCTGGGGGGGTCTCTGAGACTCTCCTGTGCAGCCTCTGGATTCCCCTTCAGTGACTATTACATGCACTGGATCCGCCAGGCTCCAGGGAAGGGCCACCAGTGGCTTGCATACATTAGTGATACTGGTGGTAGCACACACTACACTGACTCTGTAAAGGGCCGATTCACCATCTCTAGAGACAACTCCAAGAACACACTCTATCTTCAGATGGACAGACTGAAAACTGAGGACACGGCCACTTATTACTGCACAAGAGACACAGTGAAGGGAAGTCAGTGAGCACTCAGACAAAAACCTCCCCTGCAGGCAGGACACTGGTCTCCAGGGGGCGCTCAGGACCCACAGAGCACAGGACATAGACCCAGGAGCAGGTGTAGTTGGAGTTTCTTGTCTGGTTTCCTGTGGGGATCTGCAGATTCTTCTAAATCTCACAGTTTCCCTAGGGAATCTCTCTCTAATTTAAAAATAATAATTCTGTGCCTGCTTCTGATGACGGTGAATTCAAACGTTTTACTGTAACAGGAGAACATAATCTGTTTTACAGAAACAAACAGCCTCTCCCTTAAGGGCAGAAAATGACTTCCAGGTGTCCCTGTCCTTGTTTCAGAGTTCTCATGTAGTTCAGATAAATACATTCTAACTAGACTTCTTTTTTCTGGAATCACATCTGCAAATACATATACTCATCAATTGTATTTTATTATCTGGGTACTAATATTTTGTATCTGTTTATAATTCATTAACTTCAGCTCATGATGATCATGGCAGACACTAACTTATCTGTGCAAATTCAGGATTCAGGGAGATCTCTAGGATCAAATGAGATAATTCAGTTCATGTCAGATGTTGTATCTTAACCTTCACAATCACACAGAATGTCAGCCCTCTGAGTCTGGTTTCACCTACAGCATCCACATTTTTCCTGTTAATCAACTCATCCTGCTTCTAGTGGCTTTGCTAACCATTTATTGTAGGATATCAGCAACACAATAAACAATAAAGCAGTGAATAAAACAAGCCTTTCATCAAGAATCCTTGGATAAAAGGTTAGAACAATTAAGTATTATCATTCAGTGGGAGATAGAAAATGGTAACTTTATTGTAAATAAGATAATATCTTACTATATATAAGAATTATATACCTGAATGTTACCTTGTATTAGGAATAATTGTAACCCAATTTTTAAACATGAGGAGCTAACCTTTGTAGGCCACAGTTCCTACACAGTTAAAACAGTTAACAAATGAAATCAATCAAAAGGATTAAATGAATTTACATAATTAGAATTGGGCTCTATGAAACATTTTCTGTATCCACCAGGATAACTTATAAGTGAACGCATTAAATACTATGTCACTGTGAACATAACTCAAAAGAGCCAAAAAAGTGTTTACCTTGCACTAAAAGATAATATTAATGCACAAACCCAAAAGTCACTGCCATTGAGTCAATTCTGACACATAGTGACCTTATAGAGCAGTGTAGAACTGCCCTCTAGATTTTCAAAACTAAAACTCTTTACAGTTCAAGAAAAGCTATTCTTTCTCCAGATTGATACACAAAAGGACCTGAAAACAAATAAAATATTTGCTCGATTCTACAAATAAAAAGGATGATAAGGGAAACCAAAATTCCCTATTAATAAAATGAGTGGACGCTAAATCTGGGCCAGCAATGCTCTACGAGCCACTAGGGAAGAGAAGGGGGTGGTGGCATGGGTAGAAGATTGCAGTGATAAAGAAAGATGAGCCATTAACACAATCAATCTATGAGCCGAGGTGCTCCTCACACTTAAAGTGGAAAGGTACAGCATCAGCAGAGACAAAACCCAGGAGCTGTATTAGAGATTAAAGTCTTAGCAGCCCAGTTAGTAAAGGGCTGTGGATGGTATGCATGCCTAAAATCCATTTAAAGGGTATCCCCATAGATTAAATCCTCCTCCACATTATTTCTGATCATTAATAAATGTTCTCCTTAAATTTTATTTGCGATTGGAGTCCCTTTTGCAGTTGAAACAGAGCACAAGCAAGTTTCTGATGGGCAGAAATGATTACGGGAGCACACGCAGTCAAGATCTGTTTTAGAGTAAAAAGGAGACCCCATTTTAGATATAGTTTAAAGACAATATTTGTTAAATCTTAAGAGACAAAGACAAAGTAAAGACACAAACAAATCATCTATCTGGAGATGTGAATTAAAGAGGTGGGAGTGGGGCAGGGCAAAGGAAACTGCCACAAAAGCATGATTGGTGATCAATGAATACATCACAATGACAGACTCCTCCATTCTCAGATAGTGGGCTTACAAGATGGGTCCAGGGCCTCCTGACCAATAGAGTCAGGGCAAAGCTGACAGGACATGGTTCCTGTCTAGGCGACCCCCCTATACTGTTTGGTGACCTCCATCAGGCAAACCTCCAAGAGAAACTCCCCCTCCCTGGGCTGCCTGGAGGGTTAAAGTAATCCAGTCTCCAAAGCCCTCTACCTGAGGGCCAGATTATCTACAGCCTTGGTTCCTGGGCAGAAAGCACCCAGTGGAGGTTTACTCTATGTGAGGATTTAAACTGTGTGGGGTTTGGGGCTGTGACTGCTATGGCATCCTTTTGCAAAGCAAGGTGCTGGGAAGTTAAACTCTAATACAGACCTCAGTCATCAGTGGGGTGGCCTGATGACTGCAAGGCTGGCCTCTCCTTTCGGTTAGGCCACTCTGGGGTCCCTTGCTCTCATGCCTGACACCTAATATGGAGGGAACGGACACCAGACAAGTACCTACACCCAATCGAGCCTTTCAGGCTTGAGGGGTGAGGGTGCATGAAGGGTTCTGGGTAGGATAAAGGAGGCAGAGTACTCCCATGTGTGAATGCTCTGAGGCCTGTACCCAGCTCAGAAAAGATCTAAATGGAAACGTTCCAGGGGATCGTGGCATCCTGGAATGGAGGCCGACGGTGCAGAAATTGGAATGTCCTCAGGAACCAAGACACCGCTGGGCACGTCACCCTGCAGGAGACTCCACGGATGGGATCCACATAGAAACATAGAGACTCACCTACCCTTGTGGGAAACTCGCTTGGAACTTTCTCAGGCAGAGGAAGTAGGTTCAACAGGAAATTGCATCACCTAGGTAGAGTGTGGGGTGGAGTCTGTCCTAAGGGGTGTGGCCTAGAATCAATGAGGAGGGAGGGGCTGAGAGTTGAGCTTCGGCACCTGGAGTGGCAACTGATTCATTCTTAGTTGCATAGTCTGGAAGCCCTGCTGAAACCTCTTCATTTTGGGTGACCCTGCCTGCATTTGAAACAAACAACACACAAGCCATTACAGGAAGGCAGGCAGACAGAACGTGGTGGGTAGAGAGCAGGCATCCCAACTGGGAATATCCCCAGGTGATGCTCCCATTGCATGGACTACAGAGACATACCTGACAGCACCTGTTGCCATCTGCTCCACTTGGTCATGTCTCTCCTGGCACCTTGTGACTTTCTCATGAACTCCTCCAAGCACGCAAGTCAAAGAAGAGGCCTAGCTAAGCCTTGTAGACTAAAGAGCCACAACAGCAAGGCCCTTCACAAAAATTCATCCTCAGACCCTGATTTCAGGCTCTGCTCCCTATACTAGACCACCCAGACTCCAGCCTCCTTTTCCCTGGTGCATGCTCAGGAGAGCATCTAGATTAGAGATTCATGAAAATGCCACAGTTGTCTTCAGCACCTCCTCTTCTCCTCCCCCTCTGTCTCCATCTCCTCACTGTTAAAGAGGTATTCCCTCCAATCTGTGGGGTCTGTATTACTCTTTTGATGAAACCTTTCTGTGTGTGTAAGTGTCTTATTTCCAGCAAGTTCCAGTCATCTAATTGTCCTTCACCAACAGTGTTTCCTTTAATATATTTGTTGTATTGAGGTCTCTCCCTTCCATTTCCATATTATTGAGTGTTTTTATGAGGAATAGGTGTTGGACATTGTCATATATCTTTTCTGCATCTATTAACATGATCAGAGGGTTCTTATTTTTCTGCTGTTTATGTAGTAGGTTACATTACTATGTTTTCCAATGTTGAAACATCCTTGCAGCCCTGGTAATAATCCCACTCAATGAAGGTGAAATATGAATTCAAAGGCAGAGGTAGGTGCTCTCTAACTCAATCTATCCCATTTCCACAAATCTGTACATAAATTGTTAGGGTGTATGATGTAATCATTCTCCTCAATTAATTAGAGTCATGAAATCATCAAATTTGTTACTGTGTTGTTAAAACGCCAGTATAATATATTCCATTGTACAGTGTATTTTTAATGCTTTACCCCACAATCTCTGCAGTTGTAAAATTGTGTATTAAAGTTTCTCGTGCATTAAAATAAAATCATTAAAGTTATCATGCAAAGCTACAGTTGTTCAATATCGTCCTTAACTCTTGATTAATCTTGCAGTTATATATATTTTAAAACCATGATTATGTTTTCAACAACTGTTCTGAATGATTATTACGTTAATGCTTATTTTAAAAATACCCTAACATTTTAGTAATTATTGTTCTCAGAGCCAGTGTACAATGAAAGTTGTTAGTGTTTGGTGTCATTAAGTGAGTTCTAAATTAAAGTTACCCTGTGTACCACAGGAAGAAACACTGGCCTGTCCTGTACCATCTTCATAATCGTTCGTATATTTGAGCACATTGCTTCAGCCTTTGTCACTCTAAAAAGTTTTATTCTTGTTTGCTGCCCCTCTACTCTACAAAGCACCAGTTTTAATGTGATGTTACTATTGTATTTATCTTCAGATTTCAAATACACAAACACACTAAGGTTTTACGTATATGAACAAGAACATACATTTAAAAGAACAATAAAGTCAGACCTGTCATGTGAATTCTAGACTCATAGAACCATAGAGAGCAGAGTAAAAGCTCCTTAGGCTTTTTTTCCATTTTATAGAATATACTGTTTCATCTTTACCATAGCATGTAGTGTCCTTAAAAACAACAGTTCAAAACTAGACCGGTGATGTAGTGGCTTATTTTCTCAGTCTCAGACATGCATAAGCACCACATGGAAGTTAAAGTGTACTTCAGTATCCAAGAGATGAAGAAAATATTCAGTTTGTACAACAGAAAAGGGGGGGGAGACATCGGACAGGGAAAGATATGACAAAATAATAATTTATAAATTATCAAGGGCTCATGAGGGAAGGGGGAGCGGAGAGGGTGGGGGAATAAAAGGAAGACCTGATGCAAAGGGCTTAAGTGGAGTGTAAATGCTTTGAAAATGATGAGGGCAAAGAATGTACAGACATGCTTTACACAATTGATGCATGTATGGATTGTGATAAGAGTTGTATGAGTCCCTAATAAAATGTTTAAAAAAAAAGAAAATATCTGTTTGTTTTGTATAACATTAAAATTGTGTTGCTATGGTAGAAGTATATTGCTTATTCTTTTACATGGCCCTGAGCACACCTTTTACTATGTGGATATTCAGTGTCACATAGGGGAAGTTGGTGCCTTTAGCTCAGTCAGTGCTCTCTATGAGGGATGTGACTTTGATCATACATATGATAATAATCTAACCGTTTGTCAGGATAAGAAACCTTTTTTCCCCACTATGACCTACACATTTATTATTTCCAATTCATCGCAATCCCTTCCTGTATGGTCACTGTTATGAAGAACAAACTTTCAAATAATGTTGTTGGGAATGATGTCATATTAATCTCTCCGATATCAAGTAAGATTCTTATTTTCCTGAATGTCTATGCAGCTTATTGAAGCCTTAACTCCTGCCTGTTTTTTCACTTACGTGTTTCCGGATCACACCCATGACTACTCTCCTCCCATTCCGGGTCAAGCTGAGATGGGGCGGAAGTGGAGGTGTCCTAGCCGGAAGTAACGGTCATACTTCAGTTCCTACTCGCTGTGCCTGTGGCGCGGTGCCAGAGAAGCGCCAGCAGCCTGAGCACTGTGTAGTAGGCGCGCCCAGGTGGGGGGTCCTGCGGTGACCAGTTTGGGGGTAACCCTGGTGCACACAGCAGCCTGGCTGGGGTGCAAGCGTCCTTCACCCCCTCCCCTCTCCGTCAGCGCCCCTCCCATAGTGAGATGTGGGAGGGTCTCCTAGGGGCTGGTTCCATCCCCCGTTTGGGGATTGGTTGGGGTTCATAGGGAGAATTCATGTTGGAGAAAGGAGGATCCCAGACTGGGGCTTTGGGCGTCGGTGTTCCTGATTCATTGCGGGAATTTTGCGTGTCTCGCCCCCTCCACTGTTTCCTTTCACACAGCGGTGCCTCCTCCCTGAGACTCCTAGAACGTCTTCCGCTCACAAGTGAGTCCCGGTTCTGTGGCTTCTCTCACTAAGAAGAAGTGACTGCTATTCAGGATGCGAGTGGCTGCAGCTGGAACACAAAAAGTTAGGGTTTGCTAAGTATTGTCACCTGTGCGGAGCTGAGAGAGGGAGGGCTGAACCAGGTCCTGAAAATCCCTGGCTCATTCTTGACAGCCCATATGGCTGCTGCACGGAGCCCGCTCAGCCTTGAGGGTGTTAAAGTGATATTCCAGCGCACCCACCGCGCATTGAGACATGATTGGCATTCCCAGGTTTCTGGGTTAAGTGCAGGACTGAGACCTCAAGGGAGGTGACCCAGGTTGGTGGCTATCAGTCAACAGTATGGCAGGTGGCACGTAAAAGGAGAAAGAGACAGGCCCAGCTGAACAAAGATGGGGTTCAGTGAGCAGGAACTCAACCAAAGAGAGGGCCAGTCTTTCTTTGGAAAGCATATAAGTCTCCAAAGAAGGGAAAGACCCCTCAAGTACGGAAGATCCTCCGGTCCCACTTACACTCTTCAAAAATTTTGCATGTAGCTTCTTTAATTTTTACAAAAACCTGTTTGCTTGTATTTAACAGTAGAAAGAAGCTGGAGGAAAGCTTCTAAGTGGAGGACAGACAGCTGGAGAGAAGTTTTCTTTAAGAGGACAGGAGAAAATTGCCATCAATAATGAATTGCTTTTCATGCAGAGAAAGTAGCCAGTAAAAGACATCCAGGCAATTGAACTGGATCCATATTTCTGCAAATTTGTTAGTGTGGGGGACTGTGGGAGCTGCTCCTGCTTGTTGCCTAGAGGGAAATTTCTGTTTCTGTTGCCTCTGAAGAAGTTTCGAGTAGCTTGCCCTATATTTAGATGTATGTTGACTCCATTTTAACTGGGTATTCCCACCTGGATTCATTTTATCCTTATTCTAATGATTTCCCTGCATATGTTGCTTGGTTTGGGGGGTTCTTTTTTTTGGTTTTTAATAAAAGATTTTAGGAAAAGTTCCAGCTTTAAGGAAGCCATGGCCCAGATCCGGGAGCTGAAGGAGGCCGTAGAGTTGCTCAAGGAGACCATCCAGGTGGGGTGTGGCTCTGCCAGTGAGAGACTGAGGGGCTGGCCTGGTGTTCCACGTCATTCCTTGAAAACGTGCTGGCATGACAAGAGGCAGTACTCCCCTGAAAACTCACTGCCAGCGATTCTGAACCAGCGACCCTATGGACGGGGTAGAACTGCCTGTAGGGGTTTCCCAGAGTGTAACTCTTCAATGGGGTAGAAAGCCTCATCTTTTTCCAGCCAGTGGTTTCCAGCTGATGGCTTTGTGGTTAGAAGCCTAGCATGCAACCCACCAGACACCAGGACACCTGCTCTCTACTGTAGTCTTAATTCTCCACCTCCCAATCTAGCGGGTCTAGGAAAGCTCATCCCCACACCACATGGGACTTCCTACAGCCCCCTGGCCAGCGGGAAGTTCTGTAAAAGTCCCTGCCTGAGTGTGGAGGGTGATTCATGTGCATAGACTTGCTCTTGTTGATTCCATGATGTTACACACAGTACTTTCTAGATGCCAGCTCCTGTGTAGAGACAAAAGCCCTCCAGCATGTCTGTGTAGGCTAATAGGCCCTACAGTCAGATTCAGATAAAATTCTAATCTTCTATTCATTAGCTGATTTCCTTGGGAAAGTCTTTGAGCCTCACTGGGCCTCTAGTGGTTCGTCTCTAACGTGGGCCGGATGTTTGCCCTTGAGTGTTAAGTGACTCAGTGCAGGGTGTGCCATGCAGTCGGTGGCTGCTGCTGTGATTTGTGCCGCCCAGAGGCATGCACACACATCCTAATGAAGCTCGGCTGAGTGGAAATGAAGGTCATGGGACACTGACAGCTGAGGATGCAGGTGCAGCAAAATTGCTTGGGCCTGTCCTCCGTTTCAAATGCCTCAGGGGCACACGCATTTAAAAGGACAAGAAGAAGGAGCTGGCACAGGCCAGCCAGGTCCTGGTGTTAACCAGTCTCCCAGAACTCATATCCAGCTTCCTGATGAGGACAGGGAACTTTTGGAGGGGGTTGAGCAGAGCGGTGACATGGCCATGGCAGCATGAGGTATATCACTGAGGCTTCAGTGTGGAGCCTGGTGCAGGTACTTGGAGAAGGGTGCAGGTGTGGATGCAGGGAGAACAGCGGGGAGCTTGTTGGGATAGTTTAAGAAGGAGGTGTGGCCATGGCATAGGGATTGTAGTGGGGGCTGACGGGAAATATCAGAGCTATTTTGCGTTGGGGGAAGATGGTAGAAGGGGGTGGCTGGCAGGATTTGGTAGCATACAGGTTCAAGAAATAAACCTGACCCTCAGCTTCGTGATGTAGCTAAAGCTTGGGGACCTCCTGGATGAGGATCAGGAGGCAGGATGTGGGCATCGTATACAGGCATTTGCATTCCTTACCAGAATCAGGACCCCAGGAATAACTCGCTACGTTGACTGGCAGTTAATGAACTGGCTGGGACTTTTCCTTCTGTGTTGCAGCAAGGGCCAAACTGACCTGAGATGGCCAAACTGTCAGACTACAACCTGGAGAAAATTGACAACAGAACCCACTGTAGACATGTTTCTCAATTACCTGCAGGTGGGGCTGGTTTCAAGTGGGTGTGGGGTTTCTGGGCTGGGGAGTGGGCAGGGGTTCTGTGGGCTCCTGATCAACTACAGGTGTTGACAGCTGTGCCTTGAGTGAGTATGGGATCTGGGGGACACCATTCACCCCAGGGGACAATGTCCTTCCAGCTTTCAAGAAGGCCCTGGACCTAGTCATGCAGGTGCAAAAGCGGACCAACAAAGAAACCAGAATAAGAAAAAGCCCCGTGATGACTCCAAACAAATCTGAAAATAATGGAAGTTTCCCACAAACTTTTTGAAGCCCCCTTGTATCTATCTCACAACTTTTGCCTGTTCATTTATTTACAGGTTTAAGCCTTATTGACAGCAATTATAAAAATCTGGTGAAAGCTAACATTCCATGATCCTTGTAGTTTTTCCATCACCTCTACCTTCCACCCCCCACTTTCTGCATACTGACCCTATTAACCACCAATAAACTTTGATATCTCACTTGGGGGAAGTTCTGTTCCAGTCCCTGCCTGAGTGTGGAGGGTGATTCATGTGAATAGACCTGCTCTTGTTCATCCGGTGAAGGTTCACACTGTGCTTTCTAGATGCCAGCTCCTGTGTAGAGACAAAAGCCCTCCAGCATGTCTGTGTAGGCTGATAGGCACTACAGTCAGAATTGAGATCAAATTCTAGTGCTTCTACTCATTAGCTGATTTCCTTGGGAAAGTCCTTGAGCCTCACTGAGCCCCTAGTGGTTCGTCTCTAAAGTGGGCCAGATGTTTGTGGGTTAAGCAACTCAGTGCAGGTCTGGCAGGCAGTCAGTGGCTGCTGATGTGATCCGTGCTGCAGAGAGGCATGCACACACATCCTAATGATGCTGGACCGAGTGGAAATGAGGCCATGGGACACTTAAAGCTGAGGATGAAGGTCCAGGAAAATTGTTTGGGCCTGTCCTCCCTTTCAAATGCCTCAGGGGCACAGATATTTGAAAGAACAAGAGGAAGGAGCTGGCACAGTTCAGCCAGGTCCTGGTGCTAACCGGCCATCCAGAACTCATATCCAGCTTCCTGATGAAGGCAGAGAACCTTTGGAGGGAGTTGAGTGGAGCAGTGACATGGTCATGGCAATATTAGGTATATCACTGGGGCTTCAGTATGGAGCCTGGTGCAGGTACTTGGAGAAAGGGTGCAGGTGTGGATGCAGGGAGAGCTGTGGGGAAGTTGTTGGGATAGTTCAAGAATGTGGCTGTGGCATAGGGATTGTAGTGGGGGCTGATAGGAGATATCAGATCCATTTTGGGTTGGGGCAGATGGGGGTGGAGGTGGCTGGCAGGAATTGGTAGCATATATGGTGAAAAATGATGAATTCTTTAATACTTTGTCTTCCTGAGTTGCCCTTTGAGATTATCTGTTCAGCTCTTTGACTCCATCATTTTTTCCATTTGCCTTAGCTACTCTAAGTAATGAGCAATTACAATGTCTCTTCTGATGTCCACTTTGATTTTTTTCTTGCTTTTCTGTATTGACCTTTTGCTTCTTTCACCTATGATGTTCTTAATATCACCCCCCCACCCCACCCCAGCTCATCAGGTCATTAGTGTTCATTCAATTAAGTCTCTTCTTTAAAGGTTACCTATATTCAGATCGGATAGCCTCAAAATATTATTTTTGCTCTTGTAGACTCATTTTGATATTTTTCAGTTTCAAGCAATTTACAGAAATTTTAGACTAAATCTATAATAGAGTTATATATTTTATGTTTAACATACTTATATCTTTTGAGTAACGACTAATTTCTTGACTAATTTTTAATTTGTTGAGTTTTAGTTTTTGACTTGTAACATTTCTTTATATATTATGAATACAAGATCATTAAGTACCTCATGAATAGTTACTGATGTAGGTTGCCTTTTTCAAATTCTTGATTGTGTCTTTCTAATTACAAGGGCCTTTAATTTTGATGAAGTTCAACTTGGGCTGCTTACGTTTAAGATGTCATAATTGCTTAAAATGCAAGATATCTTAAGAAACCATTCCCTAATCCAGGGTCACAAACATTTATATATACATTTTCTATTAAGGGTTTTATAGATTTGGCTCTTACATTTAGGTCTTAGATCTGTTTTGATTTAGTGTTTGCATATGGTGCAAGGTGGGAGTCAAAACCCATTCTTTTTTCCTGTATCTAGTTGTTTCGAAAGCATTTGCTGAAATCACAGCGACTTCTCTGTGTACTCTTTTTGAATCAATTAGCTATGGATGTAGGAGGTTGAATTTTTCGACTCTCAATTATATTCCATCAATACGTCTACCTTTATGTCACTACTACACAGTCTTAATGACTATAGCTTTTTAGTAAATTTTCATATCAGGCAATGTGCATTCTCCAGCTATATTTTATTGTATTTCAGGATTATTTTGACTATACTAAAACTGTCACATGTCCATAAAAATTTTAGAATCAAAATTATAGAATCAGTTTGTCATTTTCTGCAAAAACAAACCTTGAGAGAAATTATGTTGAATCTGTAGATGGGTTGTAGAATATTGCCTCTGGATAATAATCAGTCTACCAATCCATGAAAACATCAGCTTTGTACATGACTCATTTTTTGCTCAGGTCTCAGTTTAAATGTTTAGCCTTCTCACATCTTATGCAAAGTTCACTCCTCTGCTCCACCATAGTACATTATTTATAAACTTGACATTTATTACAGTCTGAATAGTTTGTCTTGCTCGGTAGGATTTATGCTTGAAGTAAGTCTTTTATTATAAAGATTCTCTAAGGCCAAACACAATGCCTCCTAACAATAATTGTCCTTAATTTTTGTCGGCACCAGTCTGTGCTGAGAGTGGGTGAATGGAGTGTTGTGGAGTGGGAATTCTGAAAGAAGTATGATTGAGGGAAGGGGGTTTTCGGCACCCACATAGAAGCATGCACTTAGTGGATGATGGTTCTGGAGGGGTCCAGTCCCCCAGAGGATCTCTGGTGGGAGAGCAACTTTCTGGAGAGGTCTCAGATACACCAAAACATTTTTCTGTCAAATCCCGGACTCCTAGATCATCATTCTGGTTTGATCCGGACCCCAAATAGCATCATTCTGGCAGGGTCATGGATTCCTCAGAGCATCACTCCAGCAGGGTCCCAGAACCCCAAAATATCATTCCACTGATGCTTCCAGTGCTTCATCAATGTGTTGAAACTTTTTGATTGAATTCAGTCAATGCTTGGCAACTGGTTTTGTCTAATTCCGTCAGTGCAGCTTGAATATCTTCCATTAGTACTGCTGGTTCTTGTTTATATCCTTCCTCTTGAAATGGTGGAATGCCAACTAGTTCTTCTTGGTAGAATAATGTGTATTTTTTCCTTCTTCACTTCATGCTGCCTGGATCGTTCAATATTTTCCCCATAGAATATTTCAGTAGAGCACCTCAAAGTTTGGATTTGTTTTTCTTCAGTTATTTTAAGATATAGTGAACATGTTCTTCCATTTTGGTTTTCTCACTCTAGGTCTTTGCATATTTCATTATAATACTTCTCTGGCTGCTTTCTGAAAGTTTCTGTTCAGCTCTTTGGCTTCATTTCATATGAAGTGCCTTAGCTACTCCATGATTAAAAGCAAGTTTCAGAGTCTTCTGATATCCAGTTTGATTCTTTCTTTCCTGTCTCTTCAATGACCTTTTGCTTCATGTTCTCAGTGATATCTCACGGCTCATTAGGTGTCCTGTCCTTAGTGTTTAGCGAGTCAAATTTGCTCCTGACACCTTAATATTCAGGTGAGATAGACTCGATGTTTTATTTGACTCCCGTGGGCTTGTTTTAATTTTCTTCAGCTTGAATCTGAACTTAGCTATGAGCAATTGATGGTCTATTCCACAGTTGACTCCCAAACTGATTTTAGCTGCTGACATTGAGCTTCTCCATCTTCTCTTCCCACAGATATAGTCAAATTGATTCCTGTGTATGCCCACTCAGGTATTTGTTATGAAGAAGTTGTTAGCATTCTAAAATTCTATCATGTGATCTCCAGATTTATTTCTATCACTAAGACCATATTTTCCCATTATTATTCCTTCCTCTTCATTTCCAACTTTTGAATTCCAATCGCCAATAATTATCCATGCATTCAGATTGTGTGTTTGATCAATTTCAGACAAGATGATTGTAAAATCAGATTCTTCATCATCATCTTTAGTAGTTAGTCCATCAAATTAAATAACCATATTGACTGGATTTTCTTGTATGAAGGTAGATAGTATTTGATCACAATAGCGTTGTACTTCAAGTAGATCTTGAAACGTTCTTCAGGACGATTAATGTGATTCCTCTTGCATGTGTCATTCCCAGCACAGCAAACTGTTTGATTGTCTCATTCAAAATGGCAGATATCCGTCCATTTTAGCGCACTAATACCTAGCGTATTAATCTTTATGAGTTCCATGTAATATTTTATTACTTCTAGTTTTTCTATATTAGTACTTCAAAATTCTGAGTTTCAATGATTAAATAGTTGTCACTGTTTCTTCTCATATCGAGATATCCTCTATCATATTGAGACATGCTCTATCAGCAAATGAAGGTCTCAACAGACTTATTCCATCCACGTCATTATGATCAACTCTGCTTTGAGCTGGCAGCTCTTCCCTGACCATATTTTGAGTGCCTTTTATCTTGAGAAAAAGCCCTGGTGGCATAGTAGTTATGCATTGGTCTATGAACTACTAATTAGCATTTCAAAACCACCAATGTTCCTTGGGAGAAAGACAGGCCTTTCTACTCCCTTAAAGAGTTACAGTCAGGGAAACACAGAGGGACATTTCTATCCTGTCCTATAGGGTCAGTACGAGTTGACATCGACTCACTGGCAGTGAGTTGAGTTCTGGAATGAGGTCTTATTTTTGGCAGTATATATGACAGAGTTCTGTTGCTATTCATGAGGTTGAAGTGACTAATTCTCCACAAGTGGACAAATTAGTTTTTCATATGAACTGCTTTCAGGAATCACCTAGCTCTCACCTCAGAATTTAATTGATTTGAACTGTGGTATGATCCACTGGTTTTTTTTAAGCTTCATTATAAGTGATTATGCTGGATAACCAGGCTTGAGAACCACTCTAATATGAGTCAGTTCTCCCAACCCCAATATTTACCAAAAGCAGAGAACAAATCATATGCACCCAAATATTCAAACAGGAAATGGCATTAAACCTCCCTCAGAAGCACACTCTGGTGGCTAAATGGTCTCATTTCCAGACTCCCTCCCGACCCACCCACACACAAAAAAAGTGTTTCATAAGCCCCTTCTTTGCCAAAATTACTTTTGTTGGATCATTTCTCTATATTTGAATAGAGACCAAGATCATTCACCACCTTATTTGTTAGACATCCAGGAAAAACAGAACTTCTGTTACAATCCCTGGAGATAGCTCTCACAGAGGCAAGAATGAAATATTGTACCTGTGTTCCCATGTTTTAAAGACTGTGTATCAGGACATGATGACACACTTCGCACTGCAATTTCGGACTACATTACATTATTCCATTAAAAATAAACAACTACAATCATATTGTTTCAGTCTGGGTACATTAGAGAAACAAATCCACAGAAACATGTATAAGAGAGTTTTATATAAAGGGTAAGTGCACATCAAGAAAACATCCCAACCCAGTGCTGCCCAAGTCAACAAGTCCAACATTAGCCCATACGTCCCACATCAATCCATAAAGTGCTCCTCCATATCACAAAACACACGCAATAACACTGACTGCAGGAGGAAAGCCGAATCAGTGAGCATGTAAGCATCTCAGCACTGGCAGGGGTCTCCACATGGCTTCTCCAGCAACCAGGGCTGCATCAGGGTAGGTCTATGTGGCTTCTCCTCAGGGATGTCATTCAGGAATGAGCCCTGCCAGTTGAAGGGAGCTGGCTAAGGCAACTGCATCCTGGTCCAACCATCAGAAAGCAAGAAATCTGAGAATTACAATGGCAAGGCTCACGGAGCCATTTATCCCTCCGCTTCAATTAACCCCACATGTGTCAGCCAGGTTAGCACAATAAACTTTATCTCGCATGCCAACTTGAAATTTTTCAGAAGTAATTTTTATGTGAGGTAAAACTTTGTGTGCACCAGCAAGGGATTCTTTTTTATAACCGAACTATCAATAAAATAAGTCAAAACCTATATGCTTTTCCCAAGACAGGATTTCACAAGAAGAGTGAAGCATATGTGGGAACTGGCCATGTGTTAGAAAAACTTGAAAGGGACAGATCCTTTAATCATAACAGTAAGGACGCTTAGGTGAACTTTCCCGGACTTATACAGTCAATAAGTACCAAGGCAGAGATTTCTTCAGTGTGACTCCAGATGAACCAACATGGCCGCTGAGATCTGCAGGACAGAGTTAAAACCACACCACCATCAACAAGTCAATTCTGGCTATGGGGACCCTCTAAGACAGACTTAGAAATGCCCCCTGGTGTTTCCGGAGCCTGCAAGTCAGTGTTCCCCAAAGTGAGTAAAAGTGCTCCCCTGAGGGTGAGGTTGGGATCACTGGAATTTTGTAGGGAGGTTGCAACAGCAGATACCTATACTTTATCCCAGGTTATGGACTACCCTACAGAAGTTTTCAATTGCCACGGAAGTGCTGAGTGATTATTACTTTTCTGTAAGGGGCTAGTTAGCCAAATAAGTTTGGGAACTTATGAAATTCTTTTTGTCAAAAGATAGTCTCATTGTTCTCCCACAGAGCAGCTGGTGGCATTGAACTGGTGACCTTGTGATTATCAGCCCAACACATAATGTACTACGCCATCAAAGTTCCTTAAGTATCAGTTAGTTAGCCCAAAGTGAAACAACCCGTTGCCATCCAAGGGATTCCAAATCTCAGTGAACCACATGTGACAGAGGAAAGATGCCCTTCTTGGGGTTTTCAATGGTCATTATAGTTTTGAAGTACGATGCCAGGACTTTCTTCAGGGTGTTGTTGCTTGTGAATTTAAACTGTCAATCTCTTGGTCAGTCACTGACATTGACTGTTCCATCCAAGGACTCCAGTTAGGGGACAAATAAAAATAAAACTCAAACAAACTCACTGCCATGGACTTAAGGCTGACTCACAGCAACCCTTTAAGACAGGATAGAACTTCCCCTGTGGGTTTCTGGGACTGTGACTTTTCACTGGAATAGAAAGCCTCGTCTTTCTCCTGAGGAGCAGCTGATGATTTTGAACTGCTGACCTGTAATTAGCAGCACAACACACAGCCACTCTGCCACCAAGGCTATTCAGGATGATTATGAGGTAGGCAAGAGCCTGGCAATTTTGAGGGAATTTAAGGAGATCATTGTGACTGGAGCTTTGATTCTGAGATGGAGAGGGAAGGCTTTGACACAAAATGGTTTTCTCTTTCAAATGAATGCTCTAGTTATAACGTGGGAAGTAGGTCATGGGAAGCCAGAGTATGTGTGGAGGACGCCCTGATGGCACTACATTAAGTAGTTCTCAGCAGCTAACTGAAAGCAGTGCTGTGGAAGAAAGACCTGGCCAATCATTCCTGCAGAGACAATAGCCTGAGAAACCCTGTGGGGCAGCTTTGCCCTGCCACATGGCTCTACCATGAGTTGGAATCTGACTGATGCACCTACAAAAGACTATGCATGGAGGAGAGGTAGTAGCTTGAGCTTTTACTTTGTGTTTTAACTGTTTTATTGACATATAATTCACATATTATACACACTCTCTCCATTATTGTACTCATATTTTTAGCTCCCTATTTCCTCCAAACCTCCCTGTCATGATGTGAATAACCAGTATTCCAAATGTATGATGAAGTTTTGAACACAAGGATGTGTCTCATTGTACCCCAGCATAGCCAAAGACATAGAATCTCCATAATTCTACATCTCCATTTATTTATCTTTTCTCTGTTTCTTCTACTTATGTCTGTCTGTCTGCAGACCTACAACTGCACTGTTCCCAGAGTCCTAGTGATCAGAGTTCTGTGGTAAAAGTATTTTTAATAGGTAATATGACCAAGGAAACACCTTACCTGATCCCATTGAGTACACATGTCCCCCTGGGATGTTATTACCCAAGCCTCACTGGCCCTCCTGAGGGCAGGCAAGCTAGCTTGTTTACCATCAGCATGGTGGTGAGGCGGCCACTGGAAAAGCAGGGCGAGGCTCACAGTGTGTGATGTGAGTGGCCAATAGGTCAGTCATAGAGAAAATCATTAAGAGGGGTATATCCAGACTCAACACCCCAAACATGTTACTCCTGTGTAACCCCATAAATTCCACATGTTGCCCAATGAACCAAGCCAAAGGATATGAGACATGTTTAAATTTACATATACAGCATGCATTTCCCACAATTAAACTGTAGTTTATTTCCTGTGTTCTGTTTGTTTAGTGATTTACATATATGTTTCTAACTACAGGGTTGACAGTCCACATCAACCAGTCATTTCTTTGGATAAAGAGGCTTCCTGCTCTTTTAAGGATTTACTGGTTGGGAGCCTATGGGAGTATGTGTGAAACAAACACACAAACAAAAGCGCTCCACAATCTGCCTTATCTATTTAAATTAGGTTATGCAGTCAAGGTGAGTTGGACAGCCTTTCCCCATCTAAAAGAGTTAACAAAACAGAGAAAAAATATTTATTTAATAGTGGAACTCAGGATGATATTGTTCATCAAAATCTCTCCTGAGCAACATGGCCGGGGTGTTTATAGACAGTGGTTAAGGATGATGATGCTCTTTAGCAAGCCAACTTGAAATGGAGTTTTTGTTTTCAGGGTTTTCTTCTTGTTCGTAGGGGTCTATCCACATCCCAGCTAAAAAGTTAACAACTTCTGTCCTTCAAATAAAAGCAAGCTTAAGTTTTTATTTCAAAGAAGGAATAGCACTGGTGCATCAACACCCTGTGTACTCTAACAAATTTTCAAATTTGAAATGAGAAAAGGAAAGTACATGAAGCCCCAGTGAGTTCCTGTGATGTGTTGCAGCATCAGGAGTACACATTGCGGGCAGCACATTAAGAAACTTGTACTTTGTATTCTTGCATTAACTTATAATAAACTGCTATTAAATTGAGTTTAACTTAGGGATTGAATTCTGAGGCCTACGTTTGTGTAAGGCTGAGGTTTGCACAAGTTGTTGTTAGTTGCTGTGATAGTTAAGGTTTATTGTGCTAACCTGGCCGATAAATACATGGGATTAATTGAAGGTCAGAGAGATAAATGGCTTGTTGAGCCTCGCCTTTCTTATTCTCTGGTCTCTTGTTCTCTGATGGTCTGACCAGTATGCGGCTGCCTTAGCTAGTTCTTTGCCTCACCTAGCAAAGCTCACTTCCTGGGAGACATCCCTGAGGAGAAGCCACATGGACCTGCCAAGATGCAGACCTGGGTCTGGAGAACAGCGTGGAAACTCCTTCCAGCACTGGGAGGATTAAAACACTCACTGATTTGACTTTCCTCCTGCATTCAGCATTATTGCATGTGTTTTGTGAGTTTGAGGAGTACTTTGTAGATCTGTGTTGGATATATGGGCTAATGTCAGATTTATGGTCTTGGACTGGCCTGGGTTTGTATGGTTTCTTAATGTACACTTACTTCTTACATAAAATTCTCTCATACATATGCGTTTCTGTGGATTTGTTTCTCTAATCTTCCCAGACTAATACTGTGCTCTCCTGTGAGGTCTGAATCAGTGACCTTATGCTGACAGATTGAAACACTGCCAAGTCCTGCATCATCCTGAACATTGTGGCTAAGTCTGAGCCTATTGTTGTAGCCAATGTGTCCATTCATCTTCTTGAGCGTTTTCCTTTTTGAGTTGTACAACTTTTCCATCCATGTTGTCCTTTTCCAGGGACTCTCTCTCCTGATAACATGTTCAAGGTACATGAGACAAAATCTTGCCATCCTTGAACCCAAAGAGCATCTGGCTGTACTTTTGGCAAGGCTGATTGGTTTGTTCTTCTGGCAATACATAGTACTAGCAACACCCTTTACTAGTACCTTCATTCAAATGAGCACAATGAGACCACCAAATTCAGTTTGAATCTCACATACTATCAGCCTCAATTGCTTATTTCTGACCACTTACCAGTAATGTCAAAAAAGGTAATGTAAAGGAATTCTGAAGACTGTTGGTAAGTCTCTTCTGTATAGGAGAGAAGAGACGTACTCATTTTAGCACTTTCTCAGGAGCTTACGTATCCTGGATTGCCTTCGACAAGTATTGGAGTATTAGGCTAATATTTTGTGAATCACACCTGGAAAACAGCGGGCTGTGATTCAATCTTGTAAGGTTTTAAAATGTCATTGCTGTCCCTCTCCTAATCATGGTTCTTCTCTTCCTCCTGAAGTCAGAACTGATGCTGTGTTTACTAATCTGTCACCAGTCATGATTTTGTGAGTCTTGCCCCCACCCCCACCTTATTTTTTCCCCCGTGAAGAGGACAAAAGAGCTCTATTCAAACAAGGATGGGCATCTACAAAAGATGCAGGCCAGATTCCAACTTTTTTTAGTTGTATATGATTACTGTTTATTTTGAACTGACTTTTAAAATCAGCAAAGCTCAGGAAACCTCCAGGCATCCTCCTTCCTTCTTCCCAGTTGCTCTCACAACAGCTGTGAGGAAGAGCATTCATTCTCACCCCCAATATTTAAAAACAAACAAATAAGACACTTTTAAATTACTCATTCTTTACAGAGTGAATTCGATATTGCCTTTTCTATTTGAGACAAAAGTAATAAAGATCAAATAAGTGGAATTTTCTTGTATGTTCCAAGAGCTTTTTGAATTTATATCTGAAAATCTTCTTCAGTGCAGTACTCTGTGCATTCTTACAATTATTATTGTCCATTCCAGAACTGCTTGGTTCATCAATAAACTCTTTGATTATTAACTCAAATTTCAGTTTGGTCTTTGGAAGGAGGAGCAGAAAAAGGAAATGCTATATACATTTCTTGAGAAATGATGTCTACCAATCACTTCCAAATTCCTTTTAAAAAAAGAGATAGAAAAAACAAACATTAAATAACAATAGACTTACCATCTCTGGGAAACGTTATCTTTATGCCTTCAGTAAATAATCTTTTGTGGCAATATTCTATTTGTTGTAATTATAATAAATAGATAGAATCTGACGACAGAATAAGAACAACTGTGAACACTGAGCATTCTGTTTGAGCCCATTCCCCAACCTGCTTAACTTTGCGTCACAATGCAGATCCCACAGCTTGTCCAACTTCCCCTTGGATATGGAATGTTGCCACAGGATGTTGGAATACCTCATTTATTGCCTCTACTTATTCTGCATTTTCCTTCCTGAGACCCTGCCTCTGTTGAGCCCTTTCCTCAGAAAAATATCCCATTACACCACATGAGTATCAGTTTTGACTAACCTGGACAGGCTAACATGTCCACAAAAGACATCCCCAACTTCCGGTCACAGATCATGTAGAACAGAATAACTTTGTTCAAAGAACCAAAAGTCACCATAGATAAGTCACCAGACCAAATAATACAACATTTGAAACCAAGAACTATAATAAGCCTTATCTTGTTAAGAATTGTAACCTCACCCTAATTTCTAATCATTACCAGCCCTATGAAATGTGTTAAACATTTATCATCCTATACTTTGGTATACCAATTTATTGGAATAGTTGTTTACAACTGTTAACTTGGTCCACTATTTTGTTCAGGAGCTTCCCTTGGGGAATCTTCCAGCTTAGTCCTTGTTTGCTCCAAGGGGATCGGATCTCATTCACTTTCATGCAGCTCCAGTCTTTGTTTCTCAGCAAGAGTCGTGTTGGTAACATGTCACACATTTGTTTTTGCTGAGTGTTTTTTTCAACATAAAATTATACTCTGTCTTCTAGAGTCACTATCAGTCAGGATCAGCTTAATGGCAATGAGTTTCACTTTGGTCTTATCCCAAAGAAGATGACGGGGTCATAATTTATTTTCAGCTTCTGAGAAAACTATGAACATCTCTATTTTATTTCAAAGGCTCCTAATATGCAGAGCACCTCATCCATTTCCAGGTGAAATTTCAAATTAGTGATAATGTTACATCATGGCCAGGGTTCTGTAGGATCCACAGACCTTGTCCATAAGTCATGAAATTCCTGTGGAGAGTCTTCTGGCTAGTGGGTACTTCTCACTACTCATGTCAAGATTCCAAAAATAGTTTGACATAATTAGGGTTCCATTACTTGTCATCAGTGTTTATTTTTCCTGTTCCCAGTTGTCCAAGATTTGGGTCCAGGAGTGATGAGCCCTTCATAGATCCTCTCCCTAGGCTTCACTCTGTCTCTGAGAATTCCATATTGCCAGAGCTAGAACTGTCAAAACCTGCAGAAGAGGTTAGAGTAGTTGTGAGCAATATATTCTAGTAGAAGAAACCCCACCCATTCCTAAGGAACTGATGCTCAAGCTCCAGAAGAATATCCGCCAAGCAGTTCTTGCTGCAGCTGAGCACAATGACCCTGAGGGCACAGCTGTCCATTACTGTGTGAGAGGAACAGTGAGAGGACTCAGTGCCATCACAAACACAGTGTCCCTGCCATAATGACAGTGGTCTATCGGGATCACATGGGTTTTAGTGAACACAGGGACATGAGTTCTGGGGCCATAGCAATGGGGAGGCACCCGACCATCCTGTTAATGTCTAGGGTTTCCGTACCCTCCAAAATAGTGGCAAAACCCCATAGATATTATAGTATTCACTAATTTGTGTATTTTATTCATACACTAAATTGTGTACATGTATAACCTTTCCATATATGAATGTTATTTGTATAATTGTTAGCTAAGACATGTGTTTAAGCATTTTATATCTTGGATGGGTATATAGGACCAAATGAAAATGAAACCACAACAGAAAAAATGTTGGATTTAACTGAATAGCATTTTGTGGGCTATTTGTAGCAACAAACATCTATATCCTGTAGAAATAAAGTTCTGAAACTAATTACCTCATTTCTCACCGAATGGAACCAGAAAAAGGTGATTATGCCATAGCATAGGTTAGCAGGGCAGTAGGGCAGGCAGGAATGAATAAATATAAACACTCAAATAATTGAAATAGAAGGAACGCAATTAGTGAGCCAATTAAACTAAAGCTGACTCTTTGAGAAGATGCGGACAAGTGATAAACAGCCAATTTTCCTGATCTGACAAAAGAAGGAGAACTGGAACCCACCAGATCAGAAACCAGAGGAGACACTGCTCTTCAGGTTTGCTGGACATGTTTTCTAAAGAACTTCATGCCCACGGTTTTAAAATATCATTGGACTGGGGAAATTCCTTGGAAGGAAGAAAGCCAGTAATGTTCGCACACAAGAAACAGGTAAAGAGTCATCCACTATCATCGTGTGTATTCACATCTTAAGAGGGAAGGAGAGAGGATGCATTGTGAGCTCTCATAAAGGTTGTTGTGTATGTAATATAAAGTTTATAAATTGGAAATAACTTTTTGAAAGAATTGGTAATATGTAACAAATAAATGTTTGATAAGCAATGCTTGTTTCCTTTTAGGGTGCTTGTGTTTCTCTCAGTCTGAGGGAAAACTCTGGCCCATGGTCTCTACTCATCTGTTTCTAAACATCAGGGCACATGCAAATGCAGCTCTCTGCCTGCTGATAAACTGGCCACAACCCCTGATGTGAGAGGTATCAGAGGACAGTCCCAGTCTCTGGGGTTTCTGCTGTTTTCATTTCATGCCCAGGAGCTAGTCCACAGGACACATCATGAACTTTGCACCAACGTTGGCTTTCATTTTGGCCATTCTACATGGTAGTTGATCTTACTCTGTGTGTGTGTGTGTGTGTGTGTGTGTGTGTGTAATCATGAGTGTATTTGTTTATATGTGTGTTGTGTAATCATGCAGCCTCTGTGTTTTCAGGGGCACAGGGTGAGGTAAAGCGGGTGGAGTCTGGGGGCGATCTTAGAAAGCCTAGGGGGTCTCTGAGACTCTCCTCTGCAGCCTCTGGATTCACCTTTAGTGACTTACATAAACTGAATCCCACCAGGCTCCAGGGAAGGGCCTGGAGTAGGTGCAGACATAACTATGGTGGTAATGAGAGAAGCTACACAGACTCTGTGAAGGGTTGATTCACCATCTCCAGAGACAAGTCCAAGAACACACTGTGTCTTCAGATGAACAGCCTAAAAGCTAAGGAAGCTACCATGTATTACTGTGCAAGTGACACATTGAGGGAACATCAGTGAGAGCCCAGACACAAACTTCCCCTGCAGGGAGGATACTGGTCTCCAGGGGAAGCTTGGGACCCACAGAGCACAGGAACAGACCCAGGGGCAGGTGCAGATGGTCTCAGTTTGGCGACACTGCTTCGTCTCACAGTTCCCCAGGGAATCTCTCTTATTTTTATTTCATGATTATGTATCCACCCGTGCTATTTCATAATTCAAAAATTGTAGTGTAAAAGTAAGGAACATTTTCACATGCAGAAAAAGCATCTGTCCCTTATGCCGGGAAAAAGACCCTGCCAGGCGTCCCAAGCATCAAAATTCTGATGAAGCTCAAGAGCAGATTTTACATTAAGACTCAGGCAAATGAAGTCCCAAGAAAGGGATAATTGTGAACTGCGCACTCATGTCTGAATGGGTGGTGGTTTGAACCCACCCAGTGATGCCTTAGCATGCAGGACTCATTATCTCCTTCTTCTTGATGTTGGCTGCCATCGAATTGCCTCAGGCACATTGAGATCATATGCACAACTGCACCAAACAGTGCACAGTCCCACGCCATCCTCACAATTATTCCTATGCCTAAGCCCATTGATGGAGCCCCTGTATCAATTAGCCTCTTTGAGATCCTTCTTCTTTTTCACCACCCCACAACTTTCTTGAACATGATTTCTTCTCCAGGACCCTGTCACTCCTGACAATATATCTAGAATATGTAAGACAAAGTCTTGTCTCCTTCTAAGAAGAAATCTGGACTTCTGCTAATACAGGTCTGTTTGTCTTTTAGCAGTGCATGATAATTACAATATTCTTCTCTAGCACTACAATTCAAATGCATCTATTGAAATACATGGGCATGTCACCAGCAGTAGCAGAACTCAGCTTTAAATAAGCATGACTGTTGAAGGGGTCTCTGGTGACCTGTTCTCAAGTCATCAGGGTGGGATTATAATTACACCCCTCCATATTGTAATGACAACTTTGCATCTCTTTAATGGAGCCTGGACAATTCCACCTCACAGAAAAGCTGATTGAAGAGCCACTAAATAATTCACAAGTGAAAAAAAAATTCACAAGTGAAGGACAAGATCTGAATCTCACCAGATGTGTTAGAAAGGCTTCTCTAGAGAAACAAAACCAGGACACTTAGGATTAGATAGATATATAGATAATGATGATAGAGCACGAAGGAACACAACAGCGAATTAGTCCACACAGCAGTATAGAGGGCTCAGTTCAACTCACTTCTGTGGAAGTTAATATACTGGAAGTACTTCAGCTCATGAGGGCTGCTGAGTCAATGAAGCAGACAACTGAGTCTTCCCTAAAGCAATGCAGGTACTCAGGCCACAAGCAGCAAACAGCAGCAGAGATGGGAGATTGGGTGGAGTGATGTCATCAACAGTTAGCAGCTCAGTAGTTTAATCAGCAGCTCAGGCCCAGATGGGATAGTGAACTCAAGCGATGGAAGACAACAGGATCTGACAGCCTCATGATCAAGCGATGTGTACACCAGCAGCATGGAGAAGCAGGTCTTGAAGGAACAGCAAGTTCTAGCGACATGATCCACAGGTTGCTGCCCCAAGGGTAGTGGAGCTCTCTGCCTTTAGCTAGGTAGAGAACTATCTAAAGCAGCTGCACGCTGGTCCAATCACCAGAAAGCAAGAGAGAAGGGTGGGGGTTACTGAGACATTTATCTCTTTTCCCTCCAAGCAAAATGTAATCTTATTACTCCCACATGTTTCTATTGGCTTGGTTGGCACAATAAACCTACCTATCACATCAAATCTGGGCCAACTCCTGCATCTGAAGCTGGGACAGGAGACCTCAGGACAAGGGAGAATCCAGTGAACCACTGGGTAGGGTGAGATATTTCCAGAACTTTGTGTCTGAATCCCTGAGCTACTTGCATCTGTGTGCTGCTACCAAGAACAAAATGACAAAAACACATTCCATGTCCAACATTGCCATAAATATCACACCGACTTATAAAGAGCATAAATATAAATGTATCATGAGGTTTCACCTGATGAAGTATGTGGAGATGTGAGTGTCAGTGGCTCCTTTGTAATAGAGGTGAGAAGAGGCTCCTCTGTGTGTTGAATGTTGACTGTACCCTCAGGAGAACACAATCCTCCACCTGTGTTTTCCGTTCACCAAGACTGGGGTCCTCTTCATCTAGGCCAAGTTTGGTACTAAAAGAATTGCTCAAAGAGGTTAAAAAATCCAAGGGGCAGGATAGTGTTAGGAATAAGTTCCATGATGCTCAACTCCCAGGGATTTACAGCTTATAAAACATCTGTCATTTCCATGTTTCTGTTATCTTATGGTACACTGAATATATATTCCAAAGTTTCAGGATATTTGAATGCAGAAATTACATTGAATTCCATAGTTTGAGGATCATTGAAATCTATAAATCACAATGCACTTAAAACTAGGTCCAATTCAAGTCTGCTGTATAGCTGAATGACTTTGAATGAGTCACTAACATGGAAAAATATCACTTCACCTAATATGCTTTATTATACATGTTTGTTGTAGATATTTAACATTTACCGTGGAGTATAAAGTATTCATATACTAGAAAGCAAATGAATTACTTAGAAAGTTGCCATTAATAAATTTGGGGGATAGCTGTTCACCCCTGTTCCTACTTTTTCTCTGCACACAGTTGGATATCTACAGCCACACCTTGGACCTTCAGATTCTTTCCTTGAAAGAAAATGTGAGGAACATAAACTCTCCTAGGCACACATATGATAACAACTTATATACACAATTTAGTTACAATTTTCATCAAATGGATTTTGTGCAATTAATACTATTGTCCTGGCTTATTGGTATTTTTCCGTGGATTTTGTTCAGACAGAGGTAAAAAGGGTAAGATTGCATGAAGGGGAATTAACAATTTGGGGCAGTAGAGTCCTTTCTGAATGATGTCAGAAGAGGTAAGACCACTGCAGAAATGAACGCTCTGCACTGGGAGTTGGAAGAAGCTATGGTGGTTGTCTGCTCCTATGAAGATATAAATCCTGAGAAAACCAAAGGGAGTTTCAACTCTGCTCTATAGAGACACCATTAGTCAACATCAGCTCGATGGCAGTGGTTGATTTTAGGGGCTGAGCCAGGAGGCTGGTTATACTGAAAAATCATCTGAGCATTCAACAATGATGGTTATATGTCCCTGAATACTGACAGTGTGGCTGAAATCATACCAAATAAACAAATAAAATATTGCCCTGTCCCTATTCCCAGTGAAATCTTGAGGATTTTGGTTACTCCACTAAGCTCCAGTATGAAAAGAGCTACACTGGGACAAATGGAAGTGACACAACGTATTAATTTTCCAGAGACCATCCTGACTTGAATTAATTGTATAATCATCTTCTGGACCCAAACAAAACTTTCTGTGGCAACCAAGATTTACAAGAAACACCTGTGTTTGCCTGGCTCAAATTTGAAGCCATACCTAGGCTTATTGCTTCATCATATATTGAACATCCAGTGTTTAGGCACCTAAACTTGACTCACACACTCTTATGTGAATCAAAGGGTCAGAGGTCAACCTCATCCTGCCATTAGATATTACTGCCCTTGAAGGACCCACACTCTTGGTTTTAAACTGGATCCCAGAGAGTATCATATTGAAGGAATTGCACTCTGTGGCAATCCCTGCGATTAATCCTTCCCAAGCAGATCATGATTCCTGCATTAATGAGTGAATGATGCAGGCAGCATCAAAAGAAAGGGGGAAAGAATACACAGTCATTATACCAACTATAACTAGTGTATATTCCACCATTCAGGAGATAGCATATGAGCTGGAACCAGTGATGCTGAAGGAAGAAGCTGAAACTGCACTGCAAGCATTAGCCAAAAACAAGGCTCCGGGTCTTGGCGGAATCCCCATCAAAATGTCTCAGAAGAATCACTGGAAGCGCTCACTCAACTATGCAAGGAAATGTCGAAGACAACTTTTTGGCCAGCACCCTGGAAGAGATACATTTTTGTACCCATTCCAAAGAAAGGGGATCCAGTAGAATGCTCAAACTATAGAATGATATCATTGGTATCATACACAAGGAAAACTTTGCTTAAGATGAAAAAACACTAGTTGCAGCAGTGCACTGACAGAGAACTGCCAGAAGTTCATGCTGGATTCAAAAGAGGATTTGGAACAAGGGACACCATTGCTGATGCCAGATGGATCTTGGTTTGAAGCAGAGAATACCTGAAAGATGTTTGCTTATGTTTCATTGACTATGTCAAGGCATTTGACTGAGTGTATCATAATAAACTGTGGAAAACCTTGAGAAGAATGGGAATTCCAGAGCATTTCATTGTGCTCATGAGGAACTTTCACATGGATCTAGAGGCAGCTGTATGAATATAACAAGGAGATACTGCATGGCATACAGTGAGGGAAGGCGTATGTCAGGGTTGTATCTTCTCACCATACTTGTTCAGTCTCTATGCTTAGCAAATCATCAGAGAAGCTGGCTAATATGAAGAAGTGTGGGCCTTGGGATTGGATAAAGGCGAATTAATAACCTGCGGTATACAGATGACACAAATTTACCTGATGAAAGTGAGGGATTGAAACATTTGCTGATGAAGATCAAGGATTTCAGCTTTCAGTATGAATTACAATTCAGTGTACGGAAGACCAAAATGTTCACCACTGATGTAATAAGAAACATCATGATAAATGGAGAGAAGGTTGAAATTGTCTCAGATCCAAAACCAATGCTCATGGAAGCAACAGTCAAGAGATCAACACATGTATTGCATTCTGCTGTACAATACCTCAAGTATTGAAGAGCAAGGATGTTCCCTTGAGGATTAATGTGTTCCTGACCCAAATAATGATATTCTCCATTGCATCATATGCATCTGAAAACTGGACACTGAATAAGGAAGAATGAAAATGAATCAATGCATTTCAATTGTGGTGCTGGAGAAGAATATTGTAAGTACCATGGGCTACTTAAAGGACAAACAGATCTGTATTGAAAGAAGTATGGCCAGAGTGCTCCACAGAGGCAAGGATGGCAAGACTCTCTCTTACAAACGCTGGACATATTGTCAGCAGAGACAAGTCCCTGGAAAAAGTCATCGTGTTGAATAAAGTTGAGCACTGGCAAAAAGAGGAAGGCTCTTGATGTGCTTGATTGACACATGCCTCCATCAATGGGCTCTGACATGGGAATAATTGTGAAGATGGCACAGGATTGTGCAGTGTTTGTTTCAGTTGTGAATGGGATCACTATGGGCTGGAGGCAATTTGATGACACCTAATGACAACAGGAAGCAGATCATGGGTCCTGCATCCTAATGCATGACTAGCTGGGTTCAAACTACCATCCTTTCAGACATGAGTGTATACTTCCCAATTATCCATTTCTAGGAACTTCATTTGCCCTGAGTCTCATTGGAAAAATCTATTCTTGGGTTTTAACACATCTCTGATGCTGGGGAGACCTGGCATTGTCTTCCCCCCTCCATAAAGGACAGATGCTTTTTTGGCATGTGAGAATATTTCCTACTTTTACATTAAAACTTTTGAATTATGAGATATCAGGGGTGGGTACATAATCATGAAGAAAAAAAAGAGAGATTCCCTAGTTCACTGTGAGATGAGCAAAATCCCCAAACTGAAACTGTCTGCACCTGCCTCTGGGTCTGATTCTGTACATTGTGTGCCTTGGAGACCAGTCTCCTCCTGGCAGGGTAGGTTTGTGTCTGGGCTCTCACTGACTTCAACTCACTGTGTCTCTTGCACAGTAATACATGGCTGTGTCGTCAACTTTTAGGCTGTTCATCTGCAGATACAGCGTGTTCTTGGGATTGTCTCTGGAGATGGTGAATTGGCCATCTACAGAGTTTGTGTAGTATGAGCTACCACCAGCACTACTAATGTATGTGACCCACGGCATCTGGTGGACCCAGTTCGTTTCATAGCTACTGAAGGTGAATTCAGAGACAAGAGAGTCTCAGAGACCCTCCCCCCTCAGGCTTCCTCAGATCTCCCCTAGACTCCACCACCTGCACCTCACACTGGACACCTGCAAACAGAGAGATACCGTGATTACGTGACATACATACAAAGAAATACACTCACAATTATACATTCACACACAGCAGGGTCTACAATTATAACCATGTAAAATGGCCAAAATGAAAGTCACGTTTGTAAAATTCATTTTGTGTCATTTATAGCTATGGTATGTCTTTAAGAATTTTTATATCCCGAATGGCTGTATTGAACTGAATAAAAATGAAGTCACAATAGAACAAACTGTTGGATTCCACTGAAGAGAGCCTAGTGGAATACTTGTAGCAACAAACACCTGTGTAATGTAGAAATGAAACCCTGAAACTAACGACCTCAGTTCCATCTAATGGAATTAGAGAAGGATGTGTGTGCCATATCACAGGTTAGCAGGGCAGAGGGTGGGTGCTTAACTTATATATATATATGCTCATATAAATGAAATAGAAGGAACACTCTTAGTTAGGTAATTATACAAAAATGGCCTTTTAGAAGATGAACTCAACTGATAAATATCCAGTTTTCCTGATCATGAAAAAACAAGAAAGGCCCGGATGTCCCAGACCAGAAACCAGAGAGTAGACACCATTCCATGTGTTTTCTATACATGTTTTTTTAAACATTGTATTAGGGGCTCATACAACTCTTATCACAATCCATATATACACATACATCAATTGTATAAAGCACATCTGTACATTCCTTGCCGTAATCATTTTCTTTCTTTTTAAAACATTTTATTAGGGGCTCATACAACTCTTATCACAATCCATACATATATATACATCAGTTGTATAAAGCACATATGTACATTCTTTGCCCTAATCATTTTTTTTTCTTTTCTCTTTTTTTCATTTTATTAGGGGCTCATACAACTCTTATCACAATCACACATATACATACATCAATTGTATAAAGCACATCTGTACATTCTTTGCCCTAATCACTCTCAAAGCATTTGCTCTCCACTTAAGCCCTCCGCATCAGGTCCTCTTGTTTTCCCCTCCCTCCCCGCTCCCCCCTTCCTGATGAGCCCTTGATAATTCACAGATTGTTATTTTGTCATATCTTGCCCTATCCGGAGTCTCCCTTCCCCCCTTCTATACATGTTTTATGAACAACTTCATGCCCAAAGTTGAAAAATATTACTAAATGTGAAAATTCTTTAGACAAAAAAACCACCTTGGTCTTGTCCCCACACAAGAAACAAACAATAACGCTGTCCACTATCATTATGTGTATCCACAGTTTTAAAGGGACAAGAGAGGATGCATTATATTATTATCTCTGCACGTCTATCTAGACAAGATTGGAGGGATAAACAATCTGGAGGAGAAAAAAACAGGACTGATGGTTTCAAGGGGAAATGGGAGAGGGGTAGGCAGTGGAGGAAGTGAGTGTTAACAAATCAAGGGAGAAGGGGAAAAGAAGTAATCTAAAATCAGTGGCAAGGAGGGCACTAGTAGGGCTTTATCAAGGGCAATGTAGCTGAGAGGAATTATTGAAACCCAAATGAAAACTGAGCATGATATTGAGAGAAGAGGAAAATAAAAGGAAATAGAGGAAAGAACTAGGGGGCAAAGGGCATTTATAGAGGTGGAAATACAGGCATGTACATATGTAAACATTTATATATGAGGATGGGGTGATAGATCTATATACATATATTTATGAGTTTAATATTAAGGTAGCTGATGGACATTGAGCCCTCAACTCAAGTACTCCCTCAACACAAGAACACTTTGTTCTAGTAACCTGGCATTCCATGATGCTTACCTTCCCAACACGATCACCGAAGACATAGAGAGTGCATAAGCAAATGTGATGAAGGAAGCTGATAGTGCCTGGCCATCAAAAGATAAAACTTCTCGGGTCTTAAAGGCTTGAAGATACACAAGTGGCCATCTAGCTCAGAAGCAACAAAGTACACATGGAAGTAGCATACCAGCCTTTGTGATGATGAGGTGTTGAAGGAATCAGGTATCAGGCATCAAAGAACAGAAGAATCATAACATTGTGAATGAGGGGGAGTTGGGGGTGGAGATCCAAAGCCCATTTGTAGGCAACTGGACATTCCCCTGACAAAAGGGTTGTGGGGAGGAGATGAGCAAGTCAGGGTGCAGTATGTACCAATGAAAGATACAAATTTCCTTTAGTTCTTTAATGCTTCCTCCTCCATCCCACGATTAAGACCCCCAATTCTACCTTACAAATCCGGCTAGACCAGATTTGAGCTGGAAACACAGGAACTCCAGGACAGATAAACCCCTTAGGACCAATATTGAGAGTAGCAATACCAGGAGGGGAAGGGGAAGATGGGAGAACCGATAACAATGATCTATCTCTAACGCCCTCCCAGGGGTGATGGACAACAGAAAAGTGGGTGAAGGGAGGCATTGATCAGTGTAAGAGATTACAAAATAATAATAATAATTTATAAATGATCAAAGGTTCATGAAAGGGAGGGTGGGCTAGGGAGGGAAAAAATGAGAAGCTGACACCAAAGACTAAGTAGAGAGAAAATGTTTTGAGAACAAATGTGCTTGACATTATGGATTGAT